>NC_134535.1:13575947-13878561 GCF_050624435.1 Tenrec ecaudatus | reverse complement strand
AGTCTTTGTCCCGGGGAGCTGCTCAGACTGCCCACCTCTGGTCTACCGGCCGAGTACCCACTGTTTGTGTCCCCTGAGGCATCCGGCACTCTACTAGTTCCACCCCCACCCCACCCCCAGCTCCCCCCCAATGGTTCAATATCTAAGACATTGATAGAGTCTTATTTCACCAACGATCTCTAACAACCTCCCCATCATTAGAAACAAGAGACCCGTTGCTTCCGGAATAAGAATGCCCCCTCCCCGGCTCCCTCTGACCCCTGGTAATCACCCACCAGACCCTCGTCTCTGTCTTTCCTGCATGGTGACCCTGCCAAGAAACCCCACCGTCCCCTCGCCGGGGATTCGTCCCACTCAGTGCGATGGGTGTTTTCCAGGTCCGTCTGCATTGCAGCACGAGGTTAGGACTTCATTTCTCTTTATGGAGGGGTGGCCGTGGTGGCGCGGCGGGTCACAAGCTGGGCTGCGAACCTCTACATCAGCAGTTCAAAGCCACTAGCCGTTCCAAGTGGGGGAAATGACAAAGCTCTCTAAAGAGTTACAGTCTCAGAAACCCAGAGGGACAGTTCTACCCCACCCTACAGGGTCACTATGAGGTAATATGGACCCCTTGGCAGCAAGTTTGGTTTGGGGGATTCCATGAAAGAGCCCCTGATGGAACAGGAAGCATGGTGCTTGCCTGTGAGGCAGAAGGTCAGCGGTTTGAGTCCACCATCTGTCTGTCAAATGGGTCTGTTTTAGGCAAGGATGGTGCATCTTCATCGTCCATACTAGGACACGCTGTCAAGAGAGACCAGTCCCTGGAGAAGGACATCATGCTTGGTCAAGCAGAGGGACACTAAGAAAGAGGAAGGCCCGCCATGAGATGGGCTGACACCGTGGCTGCCACAGCCCCGGAAACCCTGTGAGGCAGGGTCCCACTCTGTCCCCAAGGTCGCCAGGAGCAGGTTAGTATTCCACCAGACGCATGCACCACAGCCGGCTGGCTGCCTGCTTGTCGATCAAGAGACTCTGCTTTGAGCCTTCCACTGGGCGGCCTGCGTGAGTGGAGGCAAGAACCACTTGGGGCTCTTGTGGGTTTGTTTCCTTGTTCCTGTTTATGAAATATTTATGAAGCAACGCTTATGGAAGTTCTTAGTGAATTTCCCGGCAGAGGCAAGCTCACACTTCCCATTTCCCCTGGGCGTAGGACTCTCTTATGAGCTGAGCCCCAATTTTGGTTTTTGTCTGCTGAAATGTTTTGCTTTGCAAACCAGATTCATGGTTCTATCATTAAAAGGCCCCTCTTCACCCAAGCAGAAAAGTCCCAGAGCTGATGATGGAGCATTTGTAGCTCATCACTTGGGGAGTTTGGGGAGGGGAGCGCACATTTTAGTCTAAATCTCTAGATCTGGGGTCAAACAGAGGCCCTTAAGATAGGCAGTGACCAGGAGGCCCCAAACAAGCAAACAAACAAACCATATTGTTGAGAAGGAGAGGGTAGATAATGGGACATCTCCTCACAGAAAGGTCACAAGGAAGGGATGAGTCAATCAGGGTGCAGTATAGCACTGATGAAACACATAATACTTCTCTGGTTCCTTGAGGCTTCCTCCCCCCTCCCCCCACTATCATGCCCCTAGTCCTGCCTTTCACTATGGGCTAGACTGTAGTATGTACACAGGTACAGGTAAGAGATAAGAGCTCACAGCACACGGAATCCAGGAACAGGAATGGAAATAGTGACACCAGAAGGGTAGGGAGAAGGTGGAGCAAGGAGGGGAGGAAGGGGAAACTGATCGCAATGATCGACATATAACCACCTCCACCCCTACCCACTGGGGGACAAACAACAGAACCCGTGGGGGAATGGAGACAGTGGTCGGTGTAAGATACGAAAATAATAATTTATAATTTATCAAGGGGTCATAAAGGGTGGGAGGGGTGAGGGAGGGAAAACAAGAGGAGCTGATATCCAGGGCTCAATAGACAGGAAACATTTAGAAAATAATGATGGCAACATGTATACATCGATGCTTGATGCAATTGATGTATGAATTGCTATAAGTTGTCAGAGCCCCCAATAAAATGATCTTTTAGTAATAAAAGTTTTGAAAAGATAGGCCGTGAGCATATACCAAAACAAAATGAACCCAACCAACCCAAACTCGCTGGCATGGAGTTGGTTCTGACTCATAGCGACCCTGGAGGGCAGGGCAGAATCGCCCTGTGGGTTTCTGAGACCGCAGCTCTTGCCGGGAACAGAAAGCCTCGTCTTTCTCTCAGCGAGCGGGCGATGACAGGCATCCACCTGGTGTGAGCTCTTGCTTAGAGACGGCTTCGTTTAATCGGGAGTGACCCTGCAGGCTGGCTCTGCTGGCTGCTCTTTACACAGCAGCAAACTGAAGTGCAGTGAGCACTCAGTGACTTGGCCAGGGACACACAGCTGGGCAGGGACGCAGCCCCTCTGACGCCAAGACCGGTTCCCATCCAAGTTGGTCCTTTTTCTGCTGAGCAATGCTGGCTGGCTCCTGGGGTTGAGCTGGGCAGGGGTGGCCTGGAGCCAGCTAGGAAGAGACTGGGGAATCGAGGCGGGAGGCGACTCGGGAGAACCCCTCCCATTGCTAGGGGCCCAGGACTCAAGAGGGGGTTGGGGTGGATTAGAGGGAGGTGGCGATGGGAAAGAGCTGGGGTGATGCTGGTGGGGGCCTCTCTGTGTGTGTGTGTGTGTTTAGAGAGAGAGGCAGAGAGATGGGGAATCAGAGTAAATATATAATTAGGTGTTGTTTATTCCCAGAATGAAAATAGCATGGTGGTTGATTTCTGATTTTAAAAGCAAGGCATGTTCACGGGCCCCCAGTCAGAAAGGCCTAATGGAGGAAGCGGAGCAGCCTGTAAGCCCACAGTCAGTCACAGCTGGGCTGCGAGCTGCCCCCTGCTCCAGGGTCTAACTACCTTCCACGCCCCCGGGTCGTGCCTATGGGTGAGCTGTTCCAGAGGCCCTGGCAGCAGTGAACTGGGAAGACTTGGGTTTTCAAATTGTGAACTCCCTGGTTAGTGTGGGGTACCCAGGTTGCTGTCACCTAAGCGCTCCCATGGCTTGTTTGATCTCAGGTGGCTAATAACGTATGGCCCCTGCCATTGAGTCCCTTCTGGGACAGACTAGAACTGCCTCCGTGGACTTCAGAGACTGTGCATCTTTACAGGAGGAGAGAGCCTCAATTTTCTCTCTCGGAGCGGCTGGTGGGTTTGAACTGCAATGAGCAATCCGCTAGGCCAATGGCACTCCCTTTGAATGAAACAGAACCTATTCTAAACAAAACAAAACAAAACAAAACAAAAATGGTCTTTTCAAAGACCGAGGCCCACAGGGGAACAATTGTTGATTCAATGTGAAGCAAAAAGGAGAACAGCAAAGGAGGTCTGGTGGTCCAGAGGGTCAGGTGCTGGGCTGTGTAGCCACAAGGTCCATGGTTCAAACTAACCAGCAGCTCGGCAGGAGAAAGACGAGGTGTCCATGCTCAGGAACCCTACAGAGGGTCCCCCAGAGTCAGAATTGACTGATGGCAAATGGATTCCACGGTCTGAAAGGAAGCCCTGTTGGCACAATAGTGAAGCACCCCCTGCTGGTCGCAACATTGGCAGTTCGAATCCACCCTAGGGCTCCTTGGGAGCAAGACCTGGTGATCCATTCCCATCAAGGTGGTAGGCCAGGAGAATCTTCTGGGATCCCTCATGCTACTGTGTTTCCGAGGGTCGCTATGAGTTGGAATTGAACAGGACACACGACCTTAAAATCTCGATCTTGATTCAGACCCAGAGCTCCATTCACAGAACAAAGAAAAGCGGACAGAAGGTGATCTCTATGCCTCTAGGTGAGCTCTATGATCACAGGCATGCTTGGCACATGCCACTAAGATGCTTGGTGGCTGGTGTGCCTGTGCAGAGAGCACTTCCCTGCGGACCTTCATCCACCTGCGAGCCGGGATGGCTGGTGGCCCGTGCGCATGGGCGGGGAGGACAGGCAGAGGTGAATCGCGCTGGTGTGTGAGTATCCAGATATTTCTCTCCAGCCACTGCCTCCACTCTGTGCCGTCTTTTGTGAATGAGGATGCTGGGAAAAATCAGCAGGGGGAGGTGTCCTCTCTGTAAGAGCCCCAGACATCCGCTCTTATTGATAGGTGGGACGGGACAGCGGCCAGGAATCGGGCAGAAGGGGCAGGTACGAGAAAATGGTCTGTCATTCCTGCGCTCGGGATGTGGGTTGCATCACGGATGTCCTCAGCTCGGCGTGGGTTTGTGGCATGAAGCTGTCACGATCTCTCTTGAAAGTTCCAATTATGTGTGTGTGTGCGTGGGGGCGGGGGGAAGGAGAGGGTGTGAACCCTACCCGGATCTCCTGCGGACAAGCCTCTTCCTGTTTCCACTGCTAAACTCACATGTTACAGACCCAGGATCCACAGCCCTCGGGGGGGGGGGGGGGGGGGGGGGGGGGGGGCGGGGGAGAGAATGGAGGGGGTGGCGTCTGGTTTTTGGAGCCCCTACAGTGAAACATACTGACTGCTGAGTCATTTTCTCTTCCTCCCAGGTGGTAGATAGAAAGGATCCAGTAAACAAAGCCCAGAGAGAGCACGCAGTAAATAACAACACTCTCACAGCAGTCAAACCACATAGCACCCAATCAGACCTACAGCCCAGGGTGGCAGAGGCCCAGTTCCACTTCAGTTCAGAGACTCGGAGAGAGCTAAGTGGGATACCAAGAAGGAATTTAGGATGCCTCCCCCTCTCCCCCCAGATCTCAAACTGGGAGTCTGGTTGAGTCACAGGAGGGGCCTCCTTTTAATGAAAGCTGGAAACATCAGTGAAGTTTCTACTAATTCATGTATTCAACCGACAGCCACCCAATGTCCTCCTGGGGTAGACCCTGTGCTGGGGATGCAGCCGGGAGAGACGGGGAGGGCAGAGCACAGAGGTGGGGGCCCTAATATCCCCCTAGCTGTGAGGAAAGGCCTCTGGTCTGGCCAGACAGTGCACCCCTGGCCAATGGTTGGTGGAATAGTCACATGGCCAAGTTAAGCCATTGAGACGGGAGGAGAGATTTCCTGGGGACTTCTGGGAAAGCAGCTTCTGGGCTTGCCTCTCTGGCCCTCTGGGTGTCATCCTTCCTTTGTGGGTGGGCAGTCTGCAGCTTGAGGGGCATGAACTAAACAGGCGGACATGGTGGCCAAGCCCAGGCATGGGACCAACCTGTTTCCTTAGTGCGAATCATTTTGAGTCGTGTTTGCTCCTGCTTGGAGAAACGGATCCACCGGGCTGGTAGGACATGGAGGTGGAAGTGTTAGGTAGCTAGCTTAGGCACAGGGGGGTTGTCCCTTCCATGCCTGCAAAAGACCCCATAGAAGAGGTGGGAAAGTTATCAGGCAACCCATCAGACACCTATGAAGACCCCAGACTGAGTATGCTCGTACTCAAGCCCCCAGCCAGGTGGGAGGTATACCTGGCCGCCCAAACTAGGCCCTGGCTGATGACATCACCCAGGTGGGTTTAATTCAGCCAATGGGGTCAACAAATGCCATCAACTACGCTTCTCCAGCCAGAGTTTTGAAATATTCTGGGTGTGGGAAGGCCGTACTCTTACCCTGCTTCTGGTCAGCAGCAGGTGGGGCGGGAGGGTATCCCTCCCAGGGTCTCCCTCCCAAGTGCAGGTGCACATGTGCCTGCTCCAGACCTACTAGGGACCCACAGCCTCTGGGCTGCTTGCTCTCAGCCTCTAGGGTTCTTGGGCTTGTGGACTCCCGTGATCCCCCACAAGATCCGCACGTGTGGGTGCTCTTTTCCACGTGGTTGTCTGGGCCCGGTTGAGAGCCCCTTTGAGACAGTAAAACCTGTAACTTGTCCTGTCCTTCAGAAAAACCCACTTGGATCACACGACGGGCTTCCACGCGAATGCTTTCAACACTTCAGAAACTTCACCTGAGTGGCATCTAGGCCTGATGCTCAGGTTAGGGTGTGAGACAGAAAACCCTGAGGGCACACTCTTCCATGATTTGGAATCAATAGGATCATTTTCCTGTTGAAATGATATCTATCCATCTATCTTCATGGGGAAGGAAGGGGCATGATGGAAGGAAGAACTTCCTGGAAGGGAGGCAGAGCAATCCGGGTGAGATGGCGCACAGGGATGGCTTACGGGACCTCTAGCTACCGGTGCCGAGGAAGGGCCCTCTGCAGAAGAGTTCTGACCCTGTTCAAAGAGGCGCTGCCTGGCCCATTTTCTGTGTTTTTTCTTTCCCCCACAGTGGGAATTCAGTTTGTGTTGGATGATCTCTAAGGGACAGGGACTTCCACGGAGCCTAGAATGGGGGATCTGCGGGGTCAGGTGCCCCCACTGAAGGCCAAACTCAGCCCCTTCACTGATGAGCTGCACTTGTCTCCTGCAGTCTCACTTGTCACATGGAGAAAATCACCACCCACCCCAGGCGGTCCTGGGGCTCAAAGTGGGGGACTGCTTCAAGGAGTGTGCCCACTGCACAGTGCCGGGGCAGAGAGAGAGCCCGCTCTGAGCCCATGCCTTCTCTCCCCTCCTGTTCTCTCCACCCCCTCTCACCTGGCCTCTCCTCAGCTCAAGATCTGGCTCCTGTGCCTTCTGGTCGTTAGAACTCCTGCTTGGCCCACCTTAAGTACTCTCCTATGGCTCTCTCCCCATCTCCCTGGCTGCTCCTTTTGGCTAGTTCCTGACCTCTGAATGGTGGAGAGTCTTAGGACATGACCTTTAAACGACTCCTCTGTTCAACTCTCCATCTTACCGGAGTCCAAGGCCCTTTTCATGGTCAATGAAAGTCCTATCTAATCTGTTGCCCTTCCCAATCACCCCCACTGTCCTCACTGGCTCCCAACTCACCCGATATCCTTGCTCTTTCTGGAAAATGCCAACTATGCCAGCCCTTTAAGTACCTTTACTTAGGATGCTCTTGACCTAGAGCCTCGTTTCCGCCCTTCTTTCAGAGCCTTGGTCAAGGGTCACTGTGTTAGGTATCAGAATAGGGGCAGAGGGGGTTGTCACTGCCATGCCTCCACAAGGCCCCTAGGAGGCTGGGAAGAAAAATCAGGTGAGCCTTAACCACCCATGAAGACTTTAACTGGGCATGCTCCTAGTCAGGTCCCCCAGCATCAGGTGGGCTTGATTTAGCCAATGGGGTCAACCAATACCTTTGACCACACCTTCCCAGCCGGAGGGTGAAATACCCTGCCTGTGGCACAGGCTGGCCCTTATGCCCTTCTCCCCTTGACCCGGCTCCTGTGCCCCCTCGACCTTGCCTCGGTCTCTCTGGCCTCAGGTCACCACGTGTGGACACGCAGTCCCACGAGGGTGCCTGTGTTCAGTGGTGACCCTTGAGTGGCTCGGCCCGCTTCCCTGAAATAGCATGTATCCTTTAGATGGTAAAACCTGAAACTTCTCCTGTCCTTTAGAAAAAACCCACTGGATCGCAAACCAGGCTTCGGCGTGAATTCTTTCTCGGCAAAGCCAAGAACCGAGGAGGTATTGCCACCCAAGAAACCTCACCACAGCCCCAGGGAGAACTTCCTTGGTCACTCTGTTTCGCTGTTGCTTTCAGGTGCTGTCGGGTCATTGGCAACTCACAGCGGGTGGCCCTGCTATGTGCAAGAGGATGAACCAACACTTCCTGGCTCCATGCCAGGGCCCCTGTTTGCAGTCACTGCGTCCATCCAGCTCATCGAGGGCCTTCCTCTTGAGCAAACACCTGCTCCAGGGACTGGTCTCTCCCGACAACATGCCCCACAGTCCTGAGATGAAGTCTGGCCCTCCTGGCCTCTCAGGAGCATTCTGGCTGGACTTTTCCCCAGGCGGATCTGTGTGTTCTCTTGACGGTCCACGGCCCTTTCACTATTCTTCACCAACACCACAATTCCAACGCATCCATGGATTCTTCTCCAGTCTTCCTTACTCAAGGTCCAACTTCCACCTGCATAGGAGGCGACTGAAAATTCCCTGGCTTGGGCCAGACGCACCTTAGAACTCCAAGTAACCTTGCTTTCCAACATGCGTGTGGCCGATTGATGTTGCCGCGTAGGAACACCCTGTCGGACCTAACAATTCTCTCTCTGTCTTCATAACACTTACTGCCACTGATATATTCATTGATGTGTTGGCTCTTCTCCCACCCTAGGATGTCAGCTCCAAGGGGTAAGGGGACTTTTGGGGTTCTTTTTGGGTACACAATGACACCTCCGGCTTTCCTAAGAGTGCTGGGTACAAAGTGGGTGCTCGAGACATACATGTGGTACGAGTGCATTCGCTAAGGATAATTGCTCTTTCTCTTACAAATGTCACTGTGATTCTGATGTTTGTTCGCCTGTCTGTTTTGCCACTTTAGGATCCCGCGGCTTTCATGTTTGCAAACCAGGGCCAAGGAGTCCATGGGCCCCCGAGACCTGGTTCCCTTTTCGGAGCCCGGGATCTGCAGCACAGAGGTTGCTCTGCAAATGGCCTACGTGGGGATGGATTCAAACCGAATCCTGATGCCCCAGGGCCTTGGGATTCCCACGGGCCTGGCTGCTCTGAAGAGGCCCCCTGCTTGATAAGGTTAGATAGCCAGCAGCCAGGTGTGTTTTGGAGGCTGTTTGACTTACGGTGAGAATGTCGATGGAAACAAAAACATTCTGACATTTTAAGAGCTTTAATTTACTCAGGATAAAAGCCAGAGCATCTGAACAGGTCAAGTGTAGACTCCAGAACAGGGATACGGGCCTCCCTGGTGTGAGGGTGTGTCAGGGGGTTGATTGACTTGTGGAAGGCGCGCCGCAGACACGTATGTGGAAGACAGGGCGGCTGCGGCTGCACCGAGCAGCTGGAACTCGCCACTCCCCGCTGCGGCTGGACGAGGCTACGTGTGAGAGTAAACCGTGGCTAAAGGGCTTCAAATTGATGTGTGCTTAAGGGCTCCCTCCTCCTTTCCCCTGCAGGACTGCGGAGCCGCAGGCTGTCGCGGGAAAAGGCACGGGCTCTGCCAGAGTGAGATGCCCGGGCTGCGGTGTCTCGGTTGAGGAACATGGAGAAGAGCCTCCCCCGTCCGACCTGCGGTCTCTCCCTTCCTGCGGCAGAGGCTGCTGGGGTTAGCCAGTCCTCAACCTTCCTGGCCATCAGGTGCCAACACAGAAAGTCACCCCTGCATGAATCAATTCCGACTCATCGTGACCCTCTAGGACAGAGGACAACTGCCCCTTTGGGTTTCTGAGACTTTAGTTAGTATTTTTCCTCTTTCCTTTTAAAATTTTTATTTTAATACATCATTTCATTGGGGGCTCCTACAGCTCTTATCACAATCCATCCATCCATTGTGTCAAGCACATTTGTACGCAGGTTGCCACCATCCTGTTCAAAACATTTTCTTTCTACTTGAGCCCTTGGTATCAGCTCCTCCTTTCCCCCTCCCTCCCACCATTGTGAACCCTTGAGAAATTATAAATGTTTATTCTTCTCATATCGTACGTTGTCCGCTGTCTCCCTTCACCCATGTTTCTGCTGTTTGTTACGAGTCTTTGAATCTTTATGGGAGCAAGACAGCCTCATCTTTCCCCTGCGGAGGGACTGCTGGCTTCGAACAGCTGACCAGTGCCTAGAGTTCAATGTGGGGCCCATGATGCCAGTGGGGCTCCTGACCAGGTGCCCAAGCAGTGGCGAGTGGAGAATGGATTGAGTGTGATGGGTACCCCTTCCCAGGGCTAGCCCATGTGAGCTTTCACAGGGGAGTCTCCAAACCCTCCCGACAGCTGGGTTGGGGCGGGGGAGGCTGCCCACCTCAGGAGCGGGATGCCGAAGGTGGTAGAGCTCTCGGATGGAAAGGAACAGTGGCTTCAGCCAGGTCTTAGAGGAGAGCTGGCGGTTTCGGACTTTCAGTGTGTGAGAAAAACAGAAGTTATGGAGAAGTAAACATCCGGGGGTTCAGCGACTGGACTTCGGGGTACTAGCAGTTACATCGAGGACCTCTGGTGGCACAGCGGGCTAAGCTTTGGGCTGCTGACCAAACCCGGCAGTTCAAAGACATGCGATAGCATTACCCCAACAGCCTCGTAAATTGGGGACACTTTGTATGTAGTGAGTTTAGTGGCTATTAATGCTTGTCCTATTGCCTAATTAGTCACTCGACCAGCAGGCACCACACAGGATCACACCAACATTCAACGCAGATCCAGGTAATGGGGAAGACAATTGCTCTTCAATTGCTCTTCATGTCCATGTCGATCCTAACATGCCAGACTCCTAAGGACATGATTGCAGGGGGTGCCTCAGGACCGGCTACTAGAACCCAGAGGAGGAAGTTCCTTGTGGCTGGGCAAGTTGTGGAAAATGCAATAAATCACTGGTGTAGGTTCAGGATAGACGTCTTGGCCCCTGGCCCTGCACTGGGCTATGAGTCGGGCCGCTCACTTCAAAGCCAGCTGTGTAAGCCTCCCAGTTGCCCTCTGGGAGAACTATGGGGCCTTCCGTTCCCGAAAAGCGGCTCAGTCTTGGAGCCCCACAAGGCAGCTCTGCTCTTTCCTAAGGTCGCTATGAGTTGGAATGGACTTGATGGCAGTGTGTGAAGTGCGGAGACCAGGTTCTCTAAGGTCCCTTGTACCCGTCTGTCAGTGGAGGTCAAGGTGCGGCTAGGATGCTGAATAGGTGTCAACAGAGCTTCTAGAATAATAGAGACTAGGAAGAAAGGTCTGGTGGGGTACGGCTGAGATTCAGCTAATGCAGCGGTTCTCAACCTGGGCGTTGAGCGACCTTTTCACAGGGGTCACCTAGGACCATATTTCTGATGATCTTAGGAACTGAGACACCTCCTCTATCCATCTCCAGGCGGGTCCACCCACATGCAGATATGCCCACATACAGAGTCACCACAACACGAGGAACTGTATTAAAGGGTCGCGGCATTAGGGCGGTTGAGAACCACGGTGCTAATGAAGAGTAATGCACAGCCGGCGGTGGGACTGCACAGCACCAGGCTGCACTTCATTCTGTTGCGCCTGGGTTGTCATAAGCCAGGGCGAAAGGCAGCGGCAGCTACAACCACGACACGGCTGGGAGAGAGCCGCTACCCGGGCCGTCACAAGTCATGGCCAATCCAAAGCGTTTCTGTTTCATTTGGGGGCCTGTAACAGAGTCATCCTCCTAGCAGATACCTGTTTCTAGCCATGAGTGATGTGGGCCCCTTAGACAACCTCTCGAACATGGTGAAAGATACTGATGAGCGCAAGAATGTTCATGGTTGGTCGGTAGGTGGCATCACGTCAGCTTGGACCCACAGGGACCCTCTGCACAAAAACAACACGCCACCTGGTCCTGCGCCACCCTCACCGTGGTTCCTATGCCTGAGCCCGTGGTGTAGCCACTGCGCCAATCCCTCTACTCGATGGCCTTCCTCCACTTAGCTGCCCCTCTACTTTACCAAGTACGATGTGCTTCTCCAGGGGCTGGTCTCTCCTGAGCACATGTCTGTGGCACTTACATCATTTCCTGTCATCTTCAAGATGGATAAGAGTGGAGGGATGGTCTCCAACCTATCAATCAGGTCACAGTCTGATGGTGCCTTCTTGGGGGTGCGGCCTTCTCAAGGAGGGCTCTGGGAACGCCACCTTCCCTTTGCCTTTCTCCTCCCGCTTGCTGCCTACCTTGAGAGCTGCCGGAGCCCTTGGATCCAACCACCTTGGATCCACTTGACTTTGGTCTGTGACCTTCCTGCATTCTGCATCATTGCATGTGGCTTTGTGAGTCTGAAGAGAGACTTGCAGACTTCAGTTGGACTGGGCTGGGCAGTTTTCTTGATATTTAATGACTGCTTGATAGAAAGCTCTCTCTTGCATATATACGAGTGTATGTCAACCTGGCTCTAGTCAACCTGCCTAACACAATGATCAAGGTATGTAAGGCAAAGTCTCACCATCCTTGCCTCAAAGGAGCAGGCTGGCCATTCTTCTTCCAATACAAATCAGTTTGTCCTTTTTAGCAGTCCAAGGTACTTTCAATATTTTGCTCCAGCACCACAATTCAAATGCATCGATTCTTCTTTGGTCTTCCTTATTCAATGTGCAACTTTCACATGCGTATGAGGCAAATACAAATACCAAGGCTTGAGTGAGGCGCACCTTACTCCTCAAAGTAGCACCCTTGCTTTTCAATACTCTTAAGAGGTCTGTGCAGCCAATTTACCTAATGCAATGTGTCTTTTTCTCTCTTGACTGCTGCTTCCATGAGCATGGATTGTGGATCCAAGCCAGACAAAATCCTGGACAAACGTCAACCTTTCCCCCCTATTTACCATGATGTTACCTATTGGTCCAGTTTTGGTCTTCTTTACATTGAGTTGTACTCCACACTGAAGGTTGCAATTCTTGATCTTCATCAGCAAGTGCTTCAAGTCCTCCTCATTTTCAGTAAGCCAGGTATGTCATCTGCATATGACAGGTTGTTAATAAGTCTTTCCCCTATCCTGATGCTACATTCTCCTTCATCTAATCCAGCTTCTCTGATGATTGGCTCAGCATACAGATGGAACATGGGTGGCGAGAGGCTACAACCTTGACGCTCGCCTCTCCTGATTTTAAACTGGGCAGTACTCCCTTGTGTCATTTGCACAATTGCCTCTTGATCCGTGTGCAAGTTACACATGAGCATAATCAAGTGGTCTGGGATTCCCATTCTTCTCAGGGCTGTCTATAGTTTGTTATGATCCACACAGTCAATAAAGCACAAGTAAACGTCTTTCTGGTAGCTTCTGCTTTGAGCCAAGATCCAGCTCACATCAGCAATGGTATCCTTTGTTCCACGCCCTCTTCTGAATCCAGCCTGAACCTTTGACAACTCCCTGTAAGGCGCTGCTGCAATCGTTGTTAGATGATTTTCAGCAACATGTTACTGGCATGAGGTGTCAGTGATATTGTTCTATAGTTGGAGCATTCTGTTGGGTCACCTCTCTTTGGAATAAATATGGATCTCTTCCAGTCAGTTGGCCAAGTAGTTGTCTTCCAAATTTCCTGGCAGAGACAAGTGAGTGCTTCCAGTGCTTCATCAGCTAGTTGAAACATTTCAATTGGTGTTCCATCCGTTCCTGGAGCTGTGTTTTCGGCCCATGCTTTCAGTGCATCTTGAACGTCTTCCTCCAGCACCTTTCGTTCTTGCTCAGATGCCACCTCCTGACATGGTGGAATGTTGACTGGTTTTTTTTTTTTTGGTACAGTGACTGTATATTCTTGCCATCCTCTTTTGATGCATCCCACGTCATTCAATATTCTGCCATGGAATCTTTCAATATTGGAACTTGAGGCTTGAGTTTTTCTTGAGTTAATTACTGGGACATTAGTAATAAAATATTAAAAGGGCAGAAGCCACCCAAATGTCAACTAGCGGGATGCCCAAGTGCATCCTGGTGTAACCCTTTGATGGGGGCTGTCTCTAGGAATTCCCACATAGCCCACAGCCCACGTGAGTACCTGCTCAGTAATGATGCCCACGTTGACGACGCTTACCCAGGTTCTGCAAACTCCATTCCCATATGCTCCATTCCCTACAGGAGAATCTCTGCTCAGATGTCTCCAAGGTTTCTCGGGCAATGCTCGCGCACCCAAACTTAGGTTCCACACATCTTCCCGGTTCCACCTTCCCCGCCTCTCACACAGCCCTCTTCCAGAATCTCCTTCCTGTGCTCCTGGGAGCCACCTCCATACGTTTGTGCCCTCATCCCAGGTCCAGTCCATCTGGTCTTCGAAGGTCTTAAATTCATCTTCGGATCCACCTTGTGGTCAAAACTACCTTTGCCTAGACTGTGGTATAACAGGCCAACTGGCCTTCCGGTGTGTGAGCTCGCCCTCTGGTCCAGTTGGCTCTCCACTCTGCTTCCAGCATGAGCGCCTCAAGATCAGATCTGGTTCGTTCACTCTGCGGCCCTTCCTCCCCCAAACTCATCACGGCTGCTCTTAGAATGAAGTCCCAAAGGCTTACCATGGCCCTCCGAGTCTCTCAGTGTCTCAGCCTCGCTCTTCATTCCACTGGCCTCTCATTCCATGCCCCTCTCCTTCCTTCTCCACGATCCAGTGCCAGGACTTTAAGTAAATGACTTCTTCTGTTTGGAATGTACCTTCCACTCCCCACCCTTCCAAATGCACCTTTGCCAACCAGGCTCCCATTTACATATCCTCCAGCTCTGTAGTGTGAGTCACTCCCGGGAGCCTGCATCTAGGTCAGGGCTCTCAGTGCATCCTTCCACAGTTGACGCACAGACTGGACACAGACAACAGTGGACCAGGGGTGTTCTCCATGGCGACGAGCCAGACAGGGAAGAAAAAGAAGCAGCATCTCTTCGCAGACCAGACAGGGTAGATAGCCTACCTCTTGATGGCCAGTATCAGACCATAGGACATAGCTCTGACATAGACTTTAAATCAGGACTACTCAGTTGTGGGAGGGAGCCTTGATGGCAGAGTGGTTATGCATTGGGCTGCGGCCCTCAAGGTTGGTAGTTTGAAACCAGCAGCCACTCCTTGGGAGAAAGACGGGGCTTTTGACTCCTGTAAAGAGTTCCACCTAGGAAACTCACAGGGGACAGTTCTACCCTGTCCAATAGGGTTGCCGTGTGTCCTCATCGACTCGCTGGCAGGGAGGGGGCAAGTGAGAGATTCATTTCTGTTGTTGGGGGGTGCCACTGAGTTCCTCTGGGCTCGCCTGAGCCCAAGTGACAAAGTAGAGCTGTCCCGTAGGTTTGGTTTTTTTTTCAGGCTGAAATCCCGACCGAAGCAGTTTGCTAGGCCTTTCTTCTGCAGGACGCTGGGTGGTTAGACTCCTCAAGTGTCCGTGTGGCAGGGGCAAGCCTAGCCATTGGGCCATCAGCACCCACTATGCGCGCTGCAGGCAGGGCGCGGTTCCCTTCACTCGCGCGGAGCTCCCCCAAGCTTCCAGGAATACGCAATTCTGTATTGCAGGCGTTCCTTCCTGGGAGCTTTATGTCCGGCTGGGATTCACAGGGAACTCCAGGTGTAGACAACAAGGCTGAGGGGAAGTCCAGCTTTGAATCTGTGCAGGTCACAGGCTGGCCCTTCCAGGTCCCTTTCTTGTCCCCCGCCCCAAGCCCCACTCCAGAGGCCTGGTGTGATGAAACCAAGAACCAGCAGCCCTAGCTGGCGAGGGCCCAGAGACATCGGGTGTGTGGCAACGTCTGTGGTGTGAGGCAGACGCCATCGTCCTGGTGGCACCTCCCAACTGGCCAGGACCAGCCAGCAGCTTGGGTGGCCTTCAATCAGCACTGAGCATGTGCTCAATAGGGACTGTCAGGTGTTGAAAAACTCTCATTAGGGCCCGATATTGACCCGAGGCCCGGGCTTCTCCAGAAAGACAATGGGGGCCAGTGTGCGAGGCTTTGTGCCGGAGGGTGCGGGGACTGGCAATTGAGTTATCCGCAGTAGAGTGATGAGAGCCCTGGTCAGTGACAGGCACCAGGTTGGCAGGCTGTCGCAAAAGCTTTTAGTGGGGCCACTCTGCATTTTCTCTTTGGCAGGGACTCTGCAGGAGTGAATTCTCTCATTAAACATGTTGTTGGAGGGAGCGGGGCCCAGCGGGCAGCAGGGCGGCTCTGGAATCAGACCACCCTGGTCTGGAGGCAGGAGGGGGAGACGGCTGGTTGTGAGAAGGGATGTCGCCAATGCTCCCAGCTGTCTGTCACGTGTGTTGTCAGGGTGGGTGGCGGCATTCTTGGGAGATGGGCTCTTAGCCTTGTTTCCCAGAGGAGAACACACAGAGGGCGATCCGGGGAAAACCACGCCGCTGTAAGAGAGGCGCCTGCCTCGCACACGCCCCTAGCTACATTGTGGGCCAGGTGCGGACATGACCGAGTTTTATGCCAAGATCATCCAGAAGGGATCAGTAACCTGCCTCCGAGGGAGCATGTGTGTCCATCCCGTGCTCTCCCCTGGCCCCCGCTGGTCCGAGCGTGCCCATCAGGGTGACGATAAACTCCCAACTCCCTTGCTTCCTCCTCTGCAGTCCCACTCCTGCCCACCGGAGCGGGATGGCAGCACGGCCACTCCTCTGTGCCACACTCCTTTGTGCCACACTCCTCTGTGCCACACCCTTCTAAGCTTCCTGTGGCTCTGGCTAGAATACAAAGGATGTAATGAGGTCTGTTGGGACATCCAGAAGGCTCCTTAGAAGCAAGGATGGCTCATCGACTTTGGACACGTCATCAGGAGAGACCCGCCCCCGGAGAAGGCAGCATCATGCTTGGCAACGTGGAAGGGCAGCAAAAAAAAAAGAGAGAAGGCCCTTCGCACAAGGGTCTGGCACCGTGGCTGCCACGACGGGCTCAGCCATTGTGAAGCTGGCACAGGGTGGAGCAGGGCTTCGTTCCGCTGGGTCCTGGCTTGCCTTGCGCTGGGACCCACTCAACAGAACCCAACAGCAGCAAGCTACAAGTCCATATCTTCTGACCTCTGCCTCGTTCTCTGCTTCATTATTCTTATTTTTTTTGAAAAAGAATCATTTCATCGACGGCTCTTATAGCTGTTGTATCCATCCATCCATCCATCCATCTATCCATCCATCTATCCATCCATCTATCCATCCATCGGATCAAGCACATTTGTACATATGTTGCCATCATCCTTTTCAAAACATTTTCTTTCTACCTGAGCCCTTGGTATCAGTGCCTCATTTCCCCTGCTCCCTCCCTCATGAACCCTTGATAATTTATAAATTATTTTGTTCATGTGTTACACCGACCACTGTCTCCCTTCACCCACATTTCTGTTGTTTGTCTCCCCCACCCCTGGGGTGAGGGTTAGATGTTGATCATCGTGATCGGTTCCCCCTCTCTTCCTCCACCTTCCCCTGACCCTCCTGGTATTGTCTAGCTCCATCCTCGTTCAGTCCTGTCCTCTCCTGTCTCCCTCCCATCTCCAGTTCGGCCTGGATGCCTCCTGGAGATGAGTTGATGTTCAGTCAGTGTTGACTCCTCATAGCGACCCCGTGTGTGAGAGAGCACAACACTGTCCATCCTGGGCATCTCCGGGCCGTTTGCTATGTTTGATCGCCCGCTGAGGCGACCGTGCCAGCCCACCTCACTCCGAGGATGTTCCTGGTCCTTGCTGACCTTCCGCTTCCCCAACCATGGGGTCCTTTTCCAGGGAGTGGAAAAGGAGGGTGTGTCCCAAGTTGAACCCTTGTTCTCCTCCATTCTCAGGGGCATCTCTCATTGTGAATCTTCCCAGACCCTGATCTTCCCAGACCCCGACTTGTTCTGTCTCGATGCTCCCCATGGTGCGGATGCATCAATTCAAATGCAAACACTGAGAGGGGACTTTTATTCAACCTTAAATTGTTCTTCCTCAGAAAAGCTCTTGAACCTCCCTGTTGAAACCATCTCCCTTAGCACCCCATCCTTTTGCCTGTCACTCCTCCGGACTTTGCAAATACCTTTTCATTTGGGATACTGGCGGTTGTTTTATTATTATTTATGATGACGATGCTTTTTTTTTTTTGCTGGGTGGTGGTCCTCCTGAAGCCTCACTGCATTAGGAGCCAGCCAGTGCTTTCCAATTTGTCAAATGAACAAACGGGGAGCGTCAGAACCACGGATACCGCCTCCGACAACATTGGTGCAGGCGGGTATATTTATAGGAGCCAGTTCATTATAACTCAGCCTTCGTCCGTGTATCCATCCATTCTCATTTGCATCAATATTTACTAAGCGCCAACTGGGTGCTGAGGATGCAGACGAGAATGAGAAAACATGCCAGCCCTTCAAGAACCCTGCTGGAGGGGGGGGGGGGGCGGCGAGGGGCGACAGGGAGATGAGTCAGGGCCCAAGCCTGAGATTTTGAGTAGGTTGCTCCAGGTTTCAATCCCTGATCTTCCAGGTGCTGAGCTGGGAGGCCCTGGGTAAGTCACTGGGCGCCTCTGGGTTCTGGGTATCTCCTCACTAGAACAGAGAGGCCGATCCTCCTCCAGCAGGGCTGTTTTGATGCCAAGAGTCATGAGATAAAGCTATTGTACAGTATTGCTTGAGCGGGGCCTGAGGGGGAGCGAGGCCACGTCTTCACGTGCGTCTGTGAGTTTATCTTACTGTAGCGGTTGTGTGTTGCTGGGCGTTCAGTCATTGGAATTTCAAATACCAGCAGAGTCACCTATGGAGGACAGGTGTCAGAGGAGCATCTAGCCTAAGAGATAAGGGAGAAAGGGCTGGCCACCTGTTTCCAAACACTGTTGCTGTTGTTAGGTGCCATCGAGTGAGCCCCGACCCATAGGGCCCTACGCACAACAGAAGGGTCCACTTGGTCCGTTCTGCCCACCCATCCACCCCCTTGAGGAAGTTCCTCTCTTTCGCTGCCCCTCTGCTTTACCAAGTGTGGCAGAGACACCATCTCCTGTCAGCTTGCGAAGGCATGGAATCTAGCCTATGAGGCCTCTGTGTGGGCATGGCTTTTTCCGGAGGATTCCAGGAACTACTATCTTCCTCCCAAGAGGCAGGACACACAGACTCCCTGTGAGACATTCCTGTGGACAAGCCACATGGAGCTCCAGTGACGGAGCCAGAGCCCTGGAGCTGGAGGAGCCACGTGGAGACCCACGCCAGCGCTGAGATGCTCCCACCGCCACTGGATCCACAACACTTTCCACCCACCGGCCTGTGTTCTTCCTGCATTCAGCATCGTTGCATGTGTTGTGTGAGTCTGAAGAGGAACTTATAGACCAACATTGGAAAAATGGGCTAATATTGGACTTATGGCTTTGATCTGGACTGGGCTGGGACGTTTTCTCAATATACAATTGCTCTTTTATATGACGGTCTTTCTTATCCACATAGGAGAGTCTATGAATTTGTTTCTCTAGTCAACCTGGGATAACACAGCAAGTATACTAGTTCACTCTGTGGACGCAGGTCTCCTAACAACATGTCCAAAGTACGTGAGACCAACGCTCGCCATCCTTGCCTCTAAGGAGTGTTCAGGTCGTACTTCTTCCGAGACAGGTCTGGTTGTTCTTCTGGCAACCACCATGGTGCTTCCCAAACATGCCAATGAAATTCCCACAAAGCACAAGGTGTCATCTAACACGTCAACTCATTGACTGCCGACATGTCACCAAGAGCGACCCGTCCCTGCAGACAGACATCATGTTTGGTGAGTGCAGGGCCAGTGGAAGTCAAGGATAGACGGACACCACAGCTGCAACCATGGACCCAAGCGTACCCACCATTAGGAAGATGGCCCAGGACTGGGTGATGCTCTTTCTGGTGGTACTCATGGGGTTGGCGAGGACTGGGGCGGACTTACAGCAACTAACGATGCAAGATCAAATCTCCCTCGGAAGGCCGGTTAGGGATGCTCTTCTCATGGGTACGTATGATTCTATAGGCAAGGTGGGAAAGGAGGAGATGGCTTTGGGGGCAGAGGGAGTAGTGGAGCCAAGAAGGAGGAAGGGGAGGGTCTGAGATGGTGGTAGCTTGAGGTCTCAGGTCCCTGACTTCTCTCTCCCGTGTGTGGGGGGCATACACCCCCTCTCTGTTTCCAAGGAGCACCCCTGTTCTGCCCACTCCTCCTCCTCCTGCATCTTAGCCTGTCCTTGTTTTCTCCGTACAAGCGTCCCCCTCTCGTGGCCACTCTGCCCTCGAAGCTGGGAATGATGCTGGCCTGGAAACACCTCTGCCATCCACCGAACAGCACCGAGAGCTGGCAGGTCAGCTCTGACCCACAGCACCCCCAGGATGGACAGGCTGGTGATGCCCGGAGGCTTGTTGATGCCTCAGAGATGGTTGGGGGTCCCAGAAGGGTTGTCCCATCCAGCGTTCTGTCTTCCAGCCCCTGCATACACATTCTCCATGCCCCTGAGCTGATGTGAGGCACTTGAAAGGTCCCCCGGTGGGGTGAGCTTCAGTTTCCTCGTCTGTAAACGGAGCATGAGAATCGTCGTGGCTCTGTGAGACTGCTGTAAGGGGTCTCGGGAAGGGCGCCCACCCCTTCAGGGTCCATAACAAAGCTTCGCTCTTGCTACCAACGCTCCGTGGGAGCCCAGGCAAGGTGCCTGGGGTCTAGGAAGATGCCCAGTCTCCCAAATGCATCTTCCTGCTTCTCTTTGCCAAGTGAAGTCCCTCCACTGAAAAAGTGCTCACCCATGCATGAGGTCAGAGACCCTCGTGGGAGACCGAAGAGAACCAAGACTCTGGGGCTGGGCAGTGAAGGACTCAAGTCAGTCCACGCAAAACCACGGCCAGCGAGACTCAGGGAGCCCTGGGTGAGCGCTGTGTGTGAGTGCTGACTCAGCGAGAGCCCGGAGGAACGTTCCCTGCGGGTTTTCCCCTGACACGGCGACTCTGTATGGAAGCAGAGAGCTGCATCGTTCTCCCTCCGACCGACTGATGGCTTTATGGTCTAGCAGCCCAACGCATGGCCCACCACACCACCGCAGCTCCTTGGGACGCTGCCGGGCTGCTTATTCACCACGTGGGCTTGGGTCACAGCCTGCTCTTTCTATGCCTCAGTTTCCTCATCTGCAGCATGGGGCCATTACACCCCATCTAAGAGCGGTCTTCTTGTCCCCATGTGAGCTGTCCTCACCCGCTGCCAGGGCGAGTCTCTGCGGCACCCTGGTCTTCCAAGTTCCTAGTTGCCCCATACATCCCTCAAAGTGCACAGCAGAGCCCATGCCCCAGCCTCAGCCTCTGTGCCAGCTTCACCTCCCCTCGGTGCCCACCTCCTGCCATTTCTCGCTCCATCCCTTCTTTCTTTTTCACCACTTGCTTTCTTCTGGGAACACACCAAGAAACCCCAGGACCTTTGCACCTGCTGTCGCCTCCACCTGGGACACTTTCTCCCTACGCAGCAAGGTGACTCACACCCTCATTCCCTTCAGGGGTTCTGTTCGACTGTCACCTCCTCAGGAACACCTCCCGCAGCCACACCGTCTCACAGGACACCCTCTTTCTGCCCCTGCCCCTGTGCGCTGTGGTCTCTTGTTCACCCCAGCACATGTCTGTCAAACCGCCCGACACCCATTCCTGCATGTGGCTGTTACCCCTCTCTTCCCAGGAGGGTGTAGAGCCCCCGAGGGGAGAGGCTGGGTCTGTTTGATCTCTGAGCGTCTCTAGGGTGCAGATCCACGCCTGGTCCCCTTCCACAAAATACGTTTGGAACGAGTGAACACACACACAGCACTCACCCAGGGTTCGCCACGCTGGCGATAAAAAGAGCCTGGCCCATTGTGGGTGTTTGATCAATGTGAAGTTTGAGACCCTCTTTGTGATCCACCTGGAGTGTCCTTCAGAGAGCACACGCCCTTGAGAGGGGACAGCACATTGCTTGAGATTTGCAGCGGAGGCCCGAGAAAGGGGTGTGTGTGTGCCTGCTGGGAGGGTCACGGGGGGGGGGGGGGCGGCAAGCCAGGGGCCCAGCCCACAGATTTCACTTGCTAAGCCATTTTGCCTCCGGCCAGCCTTGTTTATGTCTGCGTTGTACGCCGACTCTCCCGGCAATGGAATGGCGTTGCTGTTTTCACTCTAATCACACGAGCAGAATTCCGATGTGGTATTTGATGATGTCTTGTTTCCCACATGACTTCGGGCCTGCCTGGCGCACTGCGGCCGGTGACCGCGTTCTCCGGAGGGCTGATATCCCCATGGAACATCCCGGTCATTTACACTTTATGTCTCAGAAATGAAATTTTATTTCATTGGCTTAATCTTCAGCGTTCTCGGAGCCCTGTGTTTATTCCCAGGCAGCCATCCAGCGAAGGACGCTTATAACAAGCCTGGAGCTGGGAGATTTCTGGAGGGGTGGGGAGGGGAGGGGGGCGGGCGGGGAGAGAGAAGCCTTCCCTGCCTGGCTGAAATTGCTGTGTGTGTGATCACAACCTGCTGGGCCAGAGAGAAGGGTGGACTGGATGCCTTCCAGAAAGGGGAAGAGAAGCCGATTCCGCTTGGGAGGGTGCTAAAAGATGTGGCCCTGAGACCGGCAGAGCGAGGGGAGGGGTGGCCTGTGCCGTTCTTCGGGGTTCTCATCATCAGCTGTTGTCCCGTGGGCACAGGGGGACTGAGCGGTGCTGGGCCCTCCCGCTGATGTGTGGCGGAGCAGACCATGTGGTCCCCCGCGTTCCCACAGGCTCGTTTGGGGTGGCCAGGCCTTTCTTCCTCGTCCGCCCTGAACAGCATCACGGCGACGTGACGGGCGGTGGGTGGGCGTGAGGTGCACTGGCTGTGACTCCCACCCTACTCTCCTGGTGGAAGTGAGCATTCCACCCCCTCCCCCGCCCCTCTTTCGTAACCAGTGTTGGGTTGGTTGTTGGAGGACCAGGCCAGAGGCATGACGGACCATCTGTATGCAGTTCTTAACACCCGGACCCAAATCCTACAACGGCAAGTTGCCACAATTCTCTGCCGAACGCCAGTGGCTTTCAAGGGTCCAGTCTAGAGACCAATTTTTCCTTCAGAGGTGACCCAGGACCAATTCTCTCCCAATAGCGATAAATTGTTGCATCATCAGCTTACCACTACAGTCACTACCTTACCATCTTATGTCACTCCCCCCCCCCACATTTCAAGGTCCAGTCGCTCACAGCACACAACACAGTGGCAGGAAAGCTGATCTCCCACAGCCAGGAAGTGACCGAACGCACATGGGCCCGACACAAGGAGCCACAACGAGGGAACATGTTTACGACGCTATCCCACTAAAACACAACTTGAATTGTCCTTTAAGGTGGAAGGTGAGATTGAGCATGGATCTCTCAGTCCTCGCTGTGCTGTGAGAGTCAGCTCCTTGGTAACCTGGCACAGGCAGGATTCCCTGCCCATCAGTACGACACACCCAACACTCACTGGCATTGAGTCAGTTCTGACCCACCCTGACCCTCAGGTGACGCTGCAGGACAGTTTCTGAGACTGTCAATCTGCCCGGGGTTAGAAAGCCTCCTCTTTGTCTCTCGGATTGGCTGCTGGTTTTGAACTGCTGACCTTGTGGTGAACAGGTCAATGCACAGCCTGAAGTGGCGAGTTGAGGGGAGCTGAGTTTCGCAGGGTTGGGTTTGGAGGTGGGGCAAGCGGCTGCTATTATCTTACTCCACAGAGGTTCCTCTGTCCTCAGCACCCCTGCCCCGCCCCACCTCAGTGCACACACGGTGCCTAACGACCTGCCCCCTATGCCTGAGAGCAGCCAAGCCCTTGGCTGCGTCACAGGGAAGGACCCAGCCCTTCGGGGGGGACCTCTTAGCAGAGCCCTGACACAGCTGCCTCCCACCCCTGGCTCTGAGTCAGAGGGCATCTTTCTGCTGTGACTGATTGTACTCCTGTTGCTTCCATCACCAGGGCTGGTTTCAGAATGAGGGACTGGCACCAGCAGAGACTTCAAGATTCATCCTCTTGAGAATGAGGTCTCCCCCCGACCCCGTGCCACCCCCACCCCGCCTTCCCCCAGCTTCTGTCCTTAGAAAAGGGGCTAGGGCGGCGTGGACAGGGAGGAGCACCAGCACCGAGCCATCTCCTGCCGTTCGTCTGCCTGGCGAGGGAGTGTGGAATTGGGGGTGTTCCGTGAAGGGCCATGGGGCGAGTTGGCTGTGGCAAGTTCAGGGAAAGGGATTGTCCTGAGCAGCAGTCATGGGCGGATACTATGGGGATGGGAGCCCAGGGGCCTTTGCGAAGCAGGCCATGAGAACATAGACGGAAACTGGCCAGGGAGGCCAGTGTGTCTGTCTCCAGTCTCTCTGTCTGCCCACCTGTCTGCTTATCTGTATGTATATCATCTACTGTCTATCGACCTAACTTCTCCTGTAAAGAAACCCACAGGGGCAGTTCTGCCCGGTCTTACAGGATCACAGTGAATCAGCATCGACTCGATGGCAGTGAGTTTGGTTTTGGTTTTATATAATCTGTTGACCCACCTACTACTTGTGGATCCATCTCTATATATCTTTTTTTCTCTATATATATATCTTTTATCTATCTATTTTTCTATCTGTCTACCTACCTGCCTACATCTACATTTCACTGATCTGTTGATCTAGATCCGTTGTATACCTACCAACCATCTGTCTACCTTTTGAACTAGTTACACAGTAAATGTGTCTTAAGCCCTTAGATGCCTTGTATCATCCGAGGATCTTGGAAGGGCGCAGCACACAAAACAGAACAAAAGCCAGATAAGCAACGTTGCTCGTCTGGGATGTCTATGTCATCGCTCGTTGTGCTATTGTTGTACCAGCTCATGACACAGACCGTGAACGCACAGACAGAATCAGGACGCAGGGATATGCCCGTTACGACCGGAGGAGAAGCATCCCACCTGCCCTCCTGAGCGGAGCCAGACTCGTCGAGACCCTGTAGCACAGAGCAGAACTGCTCCACAGTGTTTCCAAGAGTGGCTGGTGGGTTTGAAAGGCCCACTTCTCCTTGAGCAGAAGCATGGAGGATGGAAATGCTCGTGGGTGGATCAATGGCTCCCACAGAGTGGCTAATGCTGGGTGAGTACTTTGGGCTCGAGTACCTCTCTAGCCAAAGCCAAGAGGGCAGGCTTGTCAGTTACGTGAGTCGTTGACTCCCTCCTTTCTTCTTCTCATAGTGAGCCATGTCACGCAGGCACATGACTTTACAGAACTGTTTAGAACCGCCCGGTGACCCCCCTTCTGCGGTGAGGTCCATTTTACAGATGGTCAGACCAGGGTTTGGCAAGGTGGGGTCTAAGGTCACATCTAAAAAGTGGCAGAGCTGAAATGAATTCTTGAGTTGTCTAATCTCAGAGCCTGAGCCCTTAACCATTGTCCTGCCTCGGTCACAGTCAACTTCAGCAAGAACATCAGGAGCCCGAGGCTGAGGCGCCTAGCCGACCCGAGAGATGACCTCTTGCCAGGGACCTGGGAGGAGGAAGACGGAGATACGTTCTTAGGTGGTAGGAAACCTGGATGTGGTTTCTACATTTTAGGGCCAAGACATCCAATAGACCATCCTATCCCAGACTCCCGAGTACCTGGGCCAACCTTGCCTGACCACCAAGGCACAGTCGTAGGAAGGGAGAGGGGTGGGGCACTCTCCATGAGCCTGGTGTCCCATTGTTCCCAGGCTCACCCCTCACAAGGGAACATGACAGCGGCAGTGGCATGACAGGCCGCACAGTGGAGTCATCGCGAGCGGCACTTGCAGCTGTCCGATAATGAAACTGGAAAAAAAATGATGGTAACGAGGCATTTGACTTCCAGCAGAACCAAGTGATAGGCAAGACGAAACAGCCCAGTCTTCAGGGGTCTCAAGTCGAGGGGTCTCTGTAGTTGGGGATGTGCTCTCAATTAGCTGATTTTCAGACGGGCCCCTTGCCCGAGTCATCGCTTCCGGACTCACGCACGGGTTCTGAAGCTGGGATTGACCTTGCTGTCATGGAGTCGATGCTGACTCATAGGGACCCCATAGGACAGGGTAGAACTGCCCCTTGTGGCTTTCCCGGCCTCTTTATGGGAGTAGAAAGCCTTGCCTTTCGCCCTGGGAGCAGCGGTGGTTTCAAACTGCTGACCTTTCGGACTGCGGCCCAGCAGGTAACCATGACCCCACCAGGCCTCCTTTCGGTGTCTAGCAGGTTGAAGAAGGAGACGATGCCCACCCTAAAAGGGGCCCTGGGTAAAGCTGGTGGCATGGACTGGGGCGTGGCTGGGGGGGGGGGCACTACGGCAGCTCACTTTACTCTCTGCCAGAGGGTAAATCTAGCCTCAGAGGATGACGCACGGATGACAAATGACAGGAAACAGTGTCTTGCTCTCGCCCCTCTCAGCCACACTGAGAAGAAAAGCCAAGAAGCCTGGACCGGATCTAATTTTCAATGGCATCTACGAGTTCTAAGTCCTTCAACAACCCTCCAGGACGCCGGCTTCTGTTTGCCAGGCCACTTTTCCATAGCAGCTGCTCCTCCATTCCAGAGGTGACAGCGCTGAGTTTTGGGGGTTGTCTGATGCACGCCCACATCTCCTGACTCCCTCATGGGGAGGTTAGGGGGTCTAATTAGAAATGCAAGGTGCAGTGTTATTAGTACACGTGCTTGCCATTGTGTTCCAAGTGCGCTTGCCGGGCAGGGAAAGCGGGGAATAGCTGCTTATCCGTTTCCTTGGTGGCAGCGGGTCACGCTTTGTGAATCGGCATGTGTGGGTGTCAAACCACCTTATGGAGACTTAATCTGCGTCTCCAGAGTTACCGGCACCCCGTCCTGGGAGACGCACTCCCTCACGTATTCACCCCTCCCTTACCAACACCTGGGCCCGCGGTTCAACTCGCATGAAAAGAAGCATGATAAGCAGCCATCATAGAGATGGTCGCCAGGTCTCCAGGAGCGAAGGTAGGATGACTGAGGGCACACTGGAGTCACAGTGAGTCACACTTGCAATGGTCCATTTTTTTAGGTAGGTTGTGCTATTTCTCCTCCTCCTCCTCCTCCTCTTTCTTCTCTTCTTCTTCTTCAGGTAGTTCTCCATTTTCAACCTGCTAGCACACTTTTGGGAACCCTCAGGACATAGTGGTTGCATGTTTGACTGTGATAGAAAGGTCAGCAGTTTGAAGCCACCCTCCGCTCCTTGGGAGAAAGAGGAGGCTCTCTGCTCCTATAACAATTACCGTCGTGGAAACTCACAGGGGCAGTTTTACCCTGTCCTGTCGGGTCACTTCGGTTGGCATCGACTTGATGACATTTTTTTTTTCAGGTATGCCTGGTTAGTTCTCACATTAGATGTCTAAGTCTATGCCCCAATGCATTTCTTCTTCGTTTTAAGTGTTATTCACACCTCAGCCACATGGCCGGCAATCCCACAGTTCAATCCATCAAGAAGAGTTGTACAATTATTCTTCTTCCTTATGCTCATTGTTGTTCATGTGATTATTATTTTTTCTAGTTGTGGCAAAAAATATACACCACGAAACATTCTTCACTTCCACTGCCCCAAGACACGCCTATCAGCAGCTTCCTGTGTAGAGACTGGTTTCTTGGTAGAACTCCCTCTCCTATCCCATAATTTGTACGGAAAAAAAAATCAAACTGAGGTTGAAATCAAACGCGGGAGTGAAATCAAGGAAGTCTGGGAGCCACAGCGCTGCGTGAGGTCCTGCTGTCTGAAGCAACTCCTGGCACCGTGACTCGGCTTGATTTTGCACGGATGTGTGTGCAGTGACCACGGGGCGGCTCCCTGACACGTACCTGTCCTGGTGACGTGCTTTCCTGTCCTGGACTGTTGTCCCCCCACCCCCGTTTGCTTTTTAAAATCATTTTATTGGGGGCTCTTACAGCTCTCTCCGCAATCCTTACATCCACCCATTGTGTCCATTTGTACCTATGTTGCCGTCATCGTTTCCCCCTCCCATTTTTATGAGCACCGTGAGATGGCATCCACCCCCTTGCCGTTAGTGCATCGTCCTCAGGTCTGCCTGTCATGTTCCGAGGAGGAGAGGGGCAGCGAAAAAGAGGAAGGCTCTCAAGGGGTGGATTAGCACAGTGCAACATCAAGGGGCTCAGGCAGAGTGTGAGGCTGGTGCAGGGCCCAGGGGTGGTTTGGTCTGTTGTGCACGGGGTTGCTATGGTTTGGAACGGACTTAATGGCACCTGACAACAACACCATTCAGGTCTGAGCTCATGGCCTCTGTCTGGGCTGACCGAGAGAGCTGGTTTGCAGGAATGAAAACGTAGTCAGCACACAGAGGAGGGCTCTGGGTCTTGTGTGCTATCAGGTGGAGATGGACTCTGAATCCGGTAAGACCGCCATCGTTGCTACTGCAGCTGCTCCTTAGCCAGGCTTGCTCTTTGACCTCTCAAGAATCAATTATCAATCAGTTCTTTTCATTTATCTATCTATCTATAAATTTACCACATTTGCTTATGCACCCATTTTGTCTTCAGATATTGTGTCAGGAAGGTGAGCATCACAGAATGCCAGGTTATTAGAACAAAGCATTCTTGTGTTGAGGGTGGGCTTGAGTAGAGGCCCAATGTTTGTCTGCTACCTTAATACTTTACATATAAATATATGTACATAGACCTATATCTCTATCATTATATATATGTATATATATACACACACACACACATGCCTATATTGGGTGCATAAGCAAATGTGGTGAAGGAAGCTGATGGTGCCTGGCTATTACAAGATATAACATCTGGAGTCTTAAAGGTTTGAAGTTAAACAAGTGGCCATCTAGCAGGGAAGCAACACATGAAAGTCCACATGGAAGAAGCACACCAGCCTGTGTGATCATGAGGTGTCAATAGGATCACGTATTAGGCATCAGAAGACCCCAAACAAATAATCATATCGACGCAAATGAGGGGGGTGGAGTGGAGATCCAAAACCCATCTGTGGACAATTGGGTAGCCCCTCACAGAAGGGCCACAAGGACGGGATGATGCAGCTAGGATGTAGTATAGCACCAATGAAACACACAACATTCCTCTATTCTTTAATACCCACCCACCCCGCCCGTCATGACCCCAGTTCTACCTTACACATCCAGCTAGACTGGAGCATGTACACTGGTACAGATAAGAGCTCCTGACAGAATCCAGGACAGATAAATCCCTCAGGAACAGTAATGGGAGTAGCTATACCGTGAGGGTATGGGGAAGGTGGGGGAGAAAGGGGGACTGATCCCAAAGATCGATGTATAGCAGCCCCCTCCCCGGGTGATGACCAACAGAAACGTGGATGGAGGGAGACAGTGGGTGGTGTAAGATATGAAAATAATAATAATTCATAATTTGTCAAGGGTTCACGAGGGTGGGAGGGTGGGGAGGGAGGAGGAAAGTTGGAGCTGATACCAAGGGCTCAAGTGGAAAGAAAATGTTTTGAGCAGGATGATGGTAACCTATGTACAAATGTGCTTGACACAATGGATGGATGGATTGTGATAAGAGCTGTCAGAGCCCCCAGGAAAATGATTTATAAAAAATAAAGTCCAAGCTCTCTCTTTTCATCTGTCAATCGGTAAAACTCAGCAAATCATTTCCTCTTGTGTGTGAAGAAAGTATAAAACGCAGCCCTGGGAGGATGACCGTTTTCTTAATCCCAGCATGCACTCTGTTCTAGCCACACCACGCACCTCCCAGACGTTCTGCTCCCATGCTCCTCCTCTTCAGTGTGCGCCCCCTCAACCGCCCACCCCTGGGCCTTCCCTCCCCCTCCTCACACCTTTCCCAAGACAGCCAACCTTCCTCACCTGGGCTGGCCCATCATGTCCTAGGGAATTTATCACCTAACAACAGATAAAAGGAAGAGAGAAAGAAAGAGCTGGCTTGGCCCACCTGAGGGGCAGCGTCATTCCCACTCCCGGCCACTTCCTGTGGCCAGAGCAGAACTGCGTTCCACAGGGTGGTCAGCGATCGCCAATCCTTTCTTTTGAGGTGGCTCTGGGTGGACCTGAACCCCCAACCTTTTGGTTAGCTGCCGAGCGCGTTACCTTTTGCACCTCGAACTCCACCCTGGTGACTCGTTCAACTAGTGTGTGTGTGTGTGTGTGTGTGTGTGTGTGTGTGTGTGTGTGTGAGAGAGATAGCGGTGGTGATCGTGAGTTGTCATCAAGTTTGGTTCTGACCCAAGCCCACTGCCATCGAGTTGGTTCTAACTCATCACGAGCCTAATGGACGAAGTGGACCTTCTTGGGGCTGCCAGGTCAGTACATCCTCCCAGGAGCAGATAGCCTCAGCTTTCTCCCGCTATGCAACTGGGGGGTTTGAACTACCGATCACGTGGAACCTGCCGCACCACCTCGCTTTCTCTTTTCCGTTAGCTCTGTGTACGGTGCTCCGATGGCAGGGGCAGGTCCCAATACCACTGATTCAAATTGCCGCATCCCCGCCAACTCGCCACAGCTCTGAAGGCGGCTGTCCCTAGTGGATTAGCCATGTGGTAAACGACCAGACACGTGGAGGGGTGTAGCACGTCTTGGGTGGTGTAGCACGTCTTTCGGTTCTCAGGAATACTGTCACTTCCTTAGTGGCAGTCGAGTCTATTGATTTTACCTTTCAAGCCTCTCCACGCCTCTCCCCCTCCATCCACTCTCCAAATCCAGGCCACGGCCATCTCTCACCTGGACAGCTGCAGTGGTCACTCACAGGCCGGCCCGCAATCTTTCTTACTCCTTTTCTTTTGCAGCGGGCTTATGTAGGAGGCAGATCGAATTAGGTCGGCCCCCTGTTTCTTACGACCCTGTGCAAGTCCCGTAGCTCCGAGGATAAAAATGACCACCACCGTGGTTCTTTCTCCCGTGGCTTGCTCTAGCTGGCCTTTCTTCTGGTCCTCCAAGAGCTCCATTTACTCCCCTGCCTCAGGGCCTTTGCACATGCTGTGGGCCCTTCCTCACACTCTCTCACTTACTAACCATCCCGGCCGGAAGAACCGGGCTCAGATATTCTTCCCCCGAGGCCAGTTAGGTCTTCAGTTACACACATCCCTATTGCCTTGTGACTTTCTTTCCCAGCCTATCAAGTAGAGTTTTCCATTGTGTAATGGGACACACGGACCCGTGCACTCACAGGGGTGCTCTCCCAGGGGGCTTCCACAGTTCATAGGGAAGTGGGATGAAAAAATAATGGAATCTCCCCCTGAATTCTGAGCCCCGCTGCGTGTGTACGGAAATACATAAGGGGCCCTGGTGGTGCAGAGGTTAAGCAGTCCACTGCCAGCTGAAAGGTTGGTGGTTTGAGCCCACTGGCTGCTCCGCAGGGATGTGCTTCTGGGCAGGCGACAGCTTTGGAGACCCTCGGGGCAGTTCTAATTCTGGAATCAGTGGGCTTGCTTGTCTATATGTGTTTCAGCTCTGTAAGGGCACACAGTGGGTCTCTTTGCTTCCCATTCTATCCCCAGAGTTTAGGCTGTGACTGTACCCAGTGAGGGAGTTAATAAAAGTGGTTGAATGAATGGGTGCATAAGCAAATGTGGTGAAGAAAGCTGATGGTGCCCGACTATTAAAAGATACAGCGTCTGGGGTCTTAAAGGCTTGAAGGTAAACAAGAAGCCATCTAGCTCAGAAGCAATAAAGCCCACATGGAAGAAGCACACCAGCCTGTGTGATCATGAGGTGTTGAAGGGATGAGGTATCAGGCATCAAAGAACAAAACATTGTATCATTGCAAATTGGGGGGGGGGAGTGCAGAGTAGGGACCCAAAGCCCATCTGTAGGCAACTGGACATCCCCTTACAGAAGGGTCTCAGGGAGGAGACGAGCCAGTCAGGGTGCAATGTAGCAACGATGAAACATACAACTTTCTTCTAGTTCCTAAATGCTTCCTTACCCCCCCCCCCCCACCACTACCACGATCACAATTCTACCTTACAAATCTGGCTAGACCAGAGGATGTACACTGGTACAGATAGGAACTGGAAACACAGGGAATCCAGGGCAGATGATCCCTTTAGGACCAGTGCTGAGAGTGGCGATATCGGGAGCATGGAGGGAAGGTGGGGTGGAAAGGGGGAACTTATTACAAGGATCTACATATAACCTCCTCCCTGGGGGGGCGGACAACAGAAAAGTGGGTGAAAGGAGACGTCAGACAGTGTAAGATATGACAAAATAATAATTTATTAATTATCAAGGGTTCATGCGGGATGGGGAGTGGGGAGGGAAGGGAAAATGAGGAGCTGATGCCAGGGGCTTAAGTGGAGAGCAAATGTTTTGAGAATGATGAGGGCAATGGATGTACAAATGTGCTTTACACAATGGATGTATGTGTGGATTGTGATAAGAGTTGTATGAGCCCCCAATAAAATGATTAAAATAAAAAGAAAGAAAGAAAAAAGTGGTTGCATGAACAAATGGGTGGCCCCGGGGGTGTGTGTGTGAATGAAAGACCTGAGCAGGAGCTCCACCCTGTGTAACCCTTCTTTTAATGAGCCCATTAAGTCGTGAGACATAGCCAAGAAGCCCATCATAAACCGCAAATAAAAAATGTCAAAGAGCACCTGATTTTCAAGTCAGGAACAGAAGGTCGTAACATAGCCTGGCAATTCGCAATCACCTAACCGAATCCTCCGGAGCCATCCGAGGGGGCATGTCCTGCAGACGTTGCTCTTGGTAGCTCGAGGCGGAGGGTCTTTCCTCACCAGCTGGGTGCTGCTGCCACGCCTGGCTTGGCCCTTTAGATCTCAGATCCCAGCACAGCTTGACACAGAGTGCCCCACCCCCAAGGACTTCTACGTCCATCATGTGCGCACTTGGTGTCCTCTGCTTAGAGCTACCTGCCCTCTATGCTCCCCCTCTTCCTCCTCCTTCCCGCGCCACCCTTCCGCCTTCAGGACTCTGCAGCGAGCAGACCTTCAGCCTCGTTCTGCACAAGCCACACGTGCCCGTCGGTGTTTCTTTATCCCGTTGGAGTTTTCGCTTTTCTCTCCCCATCTCAGTTAACAGCCCTGTCGAGCCCTCCATGGACGCGGCACACACCTGGTTTCTCTTCCCGCTCTACTAGCCGCCGATCGCGCGGCGAGGCTGGTCCTTCCTATCACACACATGGCCTCCAGCGGCGTCTACTTCTCTCCAGCCCCATTGTCACCACTCCACTCCTCTGATGACGCAGACGTCTTCCCCTGGGTCTCCTTACCTTCACCCCCCTAGCCATGCTCCCCAGGGTGATCGATAGAATCTTTTTAAGAAAATAGTTTTATTGGTATATAGTTCACCTATCATTCAATTTAATTGTTCAGTCTCATTAAGATGATTTATACAGCCATTGCCACGGTTTCACATTTTGTTTTCATATTTATTGTCATTAGTGCTCCATCGCCCCCCCCCCCATCCTCCCCCGTCACACTCCTATCCAGTCACTGTCTCTGTAGCTCTACCCACTCTGGATTTCACACGCCGAAAGTCATACAACACGGAACACCGTCATACAAAGTCATAGGAAACAAGCAAGCCAACAAAGAAAGCCCAACAACAACGACTAGAGGAAACCCTAAGTCAAAGAGGAAGCGGAAGATATTAATAACGGAAACACCTTTACAACGGGCGGAAAGGGAGATCGACGGTCGGATGCGACAGTGCTGATGGGATCGTGAATAGGCACAACCATGGTGGGACGCACGGTGGCGCCACCCAAAGCAACTGAGAGTGGCAACGCCGCAGGGTGCAACGGGACCTTGGTGAGCGTAGACCCCCAAAACAATGAAAGACCGAGCACCAACAGATGGATGCTCCACCAGGCTCACTGCAGCACCATTCACAGCAGCAAGCAGCTGGAAGCAGCCTCAATGCCCATCCGTAGAAGAATGGATAAAGGAACTGGTCCATACACACAGTGGGATCCTAGACACCCCTCAAAACAGCAAAGAACCCGTGAAGCACCTCACGGCATGGAGGGACCTGGAAACCAGGAAGGGGCAGGAAGTCAGTCAATCACGAAAGGGCAAGTATTGCATGAGTCCATTACTGTAAAGATAAAGCACCAAGAAGAAGACCGGCAGCTGTGAACCATCTACCACCCCACTCCCCTGGAGGAGCCTCCTAAAAATCATGTTAACAGAGGAGACCTCAGCTCAGCTGGGGTTGGGTTTTCAAGATGCAGGGAGAGGGAGAAGACCATCCAGCGGCTACCACTCCACATGGTGCTGAGGCCCCCCCAAATCAAGAGACACCCCTACAAGAGGGATAAGCGTGCCTCACTGCAAATTCAAGTCAGGATGGCGGGGTACGGGGTGCATCTGTCTCAGAGAAGGCAATTATGTACTGTGGGTGGGTAAACTAAGAGGAGCAAACTCCCATCAGGGACAGCAGAACCAAACAAAAGTGCTTCATACCCAAAGAGAACGCAGGGGGAGAAGCTGTCTGGTACTGTGCTCCTGATTGGACACTTTGGGCCTAGGGTCTATCCAGCCCTTGGCGACTCAGGTCATGTGCTATAGGCTCCTAGGACTTTAGGCTCTGTCCTTTTGAAGCCCGGGACATCCGTCATAGACCACACAGTAGAGTCTTCAGAGCACAAATCACATCATACTTAAAGCTGTTCAGTGGCTTCCATGTTCCCCATGGACAAACATTCAGGCTTCTTACAGTGACCTACACCCCCCGGTGATTTATTTGGGTCCTGCCTTTCCTGCTTCAATTCTCTTCCTACCTCCAGGTCTTCCCGGCGCAGCATCTCGAGGCCTCTCAAGGTTGTTAGGACCTCAGCAGGGTTCCTGATCTGCTTTGCCCAACCCGCTACCTCGACAGAAATAGAAGCTCCACCCGCACCCATGGCCAGGCCAGAGAACTCAGGGTTGCCCCGACTCTTCTCGCAATGATCTCACGCCTTGGTCCCAAGCCACCAGCAACTCCTATCTGCCCTGCTTTCCCGATGTACTCCTCATGCAGACCCTTGCCACGACTTCTCCGGCAACGGTCCCGCTGCAAGCGTGCGTCAGTCGCTGCCCAGCTAGGTGCTGCAGCCTCCTAACTTCCCCACGTCTCCGTCACCACCTCCCTCCTCATTCAGCTCTCCACTCGGCGTCTGCAGTGACGACGCCGACACACGAGTCAAAGTAAGCTCTTCCTCTGCTCCAGGGCCCCCAACAACTCAAAGCCGAAGCCAAAGCCCTCAGAGCGGCCCACTATTCTCCTTCATCCCCTACCTCTCCAGGGCCCTCTGATCCTCTCTGTTTCGCTTGCTCTATTCCAGCCACCCTGGCCCTGGCCTCCTCAGTGATCCTCAACACAACAGGCATGCTTCTAGCTCAGGACCATTGCACAGGCTGGAACATCGTTCCCTTTCCCGTGCTCACACGGCTGGCGCCTTTGCCCCCCTCAGGGATGGATTCAAAGGTAACCTTCACAGGAGGGCCTTCCCTGTCCATCAAGTACACATTTGCCAGCCCCTCCCCCTAAACTCTAGCCCACTCCCAGATTTATTTTTCTCCTGAGCATTTATCTCCGTGCGACAAGCCGTGATAATGTCATGGTCCCTCACCTGGGCAGTTGGGTAGGAGCCTGTGCCCAGAAGTGTTCTGGGCCTGGTTTCATGTTCTTCTGTTGCCATCTTGAGTTTTTTAGTACGTGTTCAACAAGGGGCCCCACAATTTCATTTTGCACACGGTCCCGGAAATGATGTGGCAGTCATAGCCACCAGATGGGCACGTGACTAATTTGGTGACTGGCATCGTTCATCCCTAGGCACGTGGGTATCCTGGTTCATCACTGAACCCTGATGTCAGGAATCGAGTCTGGCAGGTGGAAGAAGCTCATGAAATCGTTTGTTGAGTAAATGAATGCACCCAGTCCGAAGTCTGGGAGTCGCATCCCCACCTGTCTGGCATGCCGCACTCACTCTATCCGTGGTAATGTGCTTTTTCCGCATGCTTTGAACCTGTCTGCTTCTCTCTGTCACCCTTCTCAGCCAAGCCCCCCATGTCTGCTAACTAGTCCTCTAACCAGCCTTGTTGGCTCTTCCCGGAATCTCCGAGCTACACCCGGGCAACGTGCTCGGCTGCTAATTCTGAGGTTGCAGGTTTGAGTTTGCCCCGAGAGGCCTCCCAAGGAAGGTTTTGCAATCTTCTTTGGGAAAAGTCAGTCTTTGAAATCCCTCTGGGGCCAGTTCTCCACGGACGCACGTGGAGTCACCGGGCATGGAGAGTCAGCTCAAGGACAACTGCATTTTGGTTCTTTTTTTACAAAAGCAAACGCTCATCCTACCAAATTGGTCTCCAAGTATCCTTACATGTGCTTTCTCCCAAATTCTCTTCCATCCCTGGAGCCGGGAACAGAGACCAAAGGCCTTAGATGGCCTCCAGGTCCCGCTCAAGTGTGCTGGCCCCAGTCCACCTCTTCTGCCACATCCGGTCCGCCATCTCTTCCCTGCAGCCTTCCTTGGGTTCTGTGTTCCCCGTCCCCTGACTCCAGGGCCCTTGCTCGGGCGGTCTCTAATGCCTGGAACATTCTTCCCCTCCTCTAACTCTTCCTCACCTTAGAAGCTGACCCATTTCCTGACGAAACTCCCTGTGTGTCTCTTTCCCGGCAATCCTCATTTCTGTAAGGCCCACCATCATAGGGAGTGCTCCCTTACCCATGAGTGTCTTCAACCGATGTCTCAGGGGACTGGAAAGTCACCAGGGCAGGGACCAATCCTGAGATGGTTGCTTCCCCATGACCCAGCAGGCTGCAACCCAGCACAGAACCAGGTGCTCGGCATGTTGCTTGGCTAAGTGCAGTGGTGGCAGGGAACACTGCTGAGGCCAGGTCTACACTGATTTTTCACCCCTCAGCCAAAGGAGACAGACAACTCTCAGGTGCACGTCCATGGCCTTGGACCCGCAGGGCCGAGATGTGAATTGCAAAGTACCGGAAGGCAGCCCCCTGCGCCTGCACCGCTGGACAGCCTCTGCTCTCAGAGATGTTGTGTTTGGCAAGCAGAGCTGACCCACATTTCCCCCCCAATTTGGATGAATTGCTAAGGCTGAACATTCAGGAGGCTTCACTTAAAAAAATGGAATATCTGCCTTCTTTTGGAAGATCGAAAGCTCCAGCAGCTGTGGGCCTGCAGTGCGCCAGTTGGCTGGAGTGACCCTGGGGCTGCCTTGCCCACAATGCCTACCTGGAGGGTCACCTGCCTGGGATCTCTGGGCTGGGAGGCCGTGGCTTCCCACCTCGGCTCACAGAGATAACGGAGCAGGAGCCTCCAAAGGAGAAAGGGATTGGGGGCAGCCAACAGGACAGGCTGAGGGGGTTTGCAGACTCCAAAGCAGCGATTCTCAACCTGTGGGTCGCGACCCCTTCGAGGGTTGAATGACCCTTTCACAGAGGTCGCCCGATTCATCACAGTAGCAAAATGACAGTAATGAAGTAACAATGAAACTAATGTTATGGTTGGGGGGTCACCACCACAACTGAGGCAGGTGGAGAACCACTGCCCAACAGGCACTGGAATCCCAGTCTGTCCAGTCCCCATGAGCACGCATGCCACGGAGGCAGTGGGGCTGCTGGCTTAGGGGACAGGAGATGTGGACAAGATGTGCCGATGGCCACTGACCTTCCCTCCCAGGTCCTTGGTGATCCTCCAGATGACCGGGTAAGACCTCCAGGCTTCCTCACATGACAAGGGGGAAAAGGCGGCCCTCAAAGACATGACAAGTATGTGTGTATGTGTGTGTGTGCGTGCATGTGATAGTCTCAGAGTTCACTGGTGCCAGAACAAATACAAGCCACACGGCTTTCTTATGCGCAAGCTGTGTGCACCAAATTCATAGTTGCCCCACACGGATCACATTTCCCATGGTCTTCACACAGAGCCGACCTATTTCTCTCGTTGGGGAGTGCTTTTTGATACCACCTTCTCTCTGTTGGCGTTTAGAAGGAAATTCGGGCATGCTTTGGCCTCCATCTCCTCCCCGCCTCCCTCCCTCCATTCTTCTTGTGGTTTGAAAGCCCCCATTTGAAAGGGCCATGATGGCATCGCTCATTATTATATAGACCCGGATACTATATAATCGTCTCCAGGAGACACCATGAAGAAAGCCCATCCATCACACACCCAATACCCACAGCCAGGTGCAACAGCCTATGGCGAATCAAGGTCTTCACAATGTTCCCCCCGCCCCCAGCCCCCTTTAGTGAAGGACTTTCTCCTTTCTCCCTGCCTCTCTGCACCCCTGTCCTAACGATCACAACGCCACAAACTCAAGCCCTTTCTCTTCGCCAGCAACTCGCCCAACTTGCAGAAGAGGCTCCATCTTCTGACGTTCTGGGAGGTCATTTAGAAAGGCCTGCAGGTGAGGATCACCCCAATTGCCTTCCCACCCTCGACCCCATGACGAGTCTGGATTCCATGGAGGCATTGCGACCTTCCACGGAGACATTCCCAAGGTTCTGGGAAACAGGACCCAACGCCGGCTTCTTGCCCTTTCTAGGCTTAGCCCAAACCGGAGGTCGGAGTGCCTGCTCCATACGAGGGCACCAGTCACTAGTTGTGGCCCGAAGGAGGGAGGCTACGAATGGGTGCCACTTCCTCGAGACTTTCAAGTACGTTTAACTAGGTTGTACCAAAGGTGCCAGAAAGAAGCCAGTCCATCTAAGAGCCCATAATCGGACGGACGGATGCCAGGTGGTTACATAGGGTGGGTTATTGAGCTAGGGCGTGAATATTCCCCCAAAGGATTTGGGACTGACTGTAACTAGTCTTGAAGTGATTCAGAGCACGGGCCAGCTGTGCACTGGCAAGTTTAGACGTCGCTGTGCTGCCGCGGTGAGACGGCCCCTTTAGACAGCCAAAGGGACAACACCAAGGGGTCCTGGAAGCATGGCCGGAACGCCCCCTAGAGGAGGCGAGGATGGTGCGGCCGCGTCTTCCATACTTTGGACGCGTTGTCAGGAGAGACCAGCCCCTGGAGAAGGACACCGTGTTTGGTAAAGTGGAAAGAGAGGAAGGCCCTCCAGGAGATGGACGGACACCGGGGCCGCATCAATGGACTCAGACATAAGAATCATGGTGAGGACGGCCCAGGTCTGAGCCGTGTTTCCTTCTGTTGTGCGTAGGGCCACTGTGGGTTGGAACCAACTCGAAGGCACACAACAAGTGGCCCCTTCCTGCAACTCTGATTCATCCTGATGCCTGTCTTTCTCTTGTAATCCGCATCCGATCCTTAAGCAAATCTCGTTGGCATTTCATTCAAAACATAACCCAACCCAACCACTTCTCATCTCGCGGTCACTCCTTCCACGCTCTCACCTGGGCCACGGCGACCGTCTCCGGACAGTCATCCTGCTTCCATCCCAGGGCACCCCTTTGCTCCCCATCTGCTTGCTCCCTGCCCATCAGCCAGCTGGAGACCCTTCTCCGTTGGGTCTCCCAAGGCGCTCAAAGCAGAAGCTCAAGCGCTTGCAGTCTGTTGCTGGATCCCTGCTCGACTCCACCCAGCTCCAGCCCCGCTGCCTGCTGGCACTTTCCCACACACTGAGCTGCTCCCTGCTTCCCTCACCCCTCTGGGCTCTACCCAGACACTGGCACGGCTCCAGCTCTCAGGGCCTGTGGGGTCCTTCCAGTGGCCATTCTGTTTAAAATGGTAACTCCTCTGTCTGGCACAGCCGGGCCCCTCTCCATGGCCCTCCTCTCCTTCCGAGGGATCTTCTGCGTCTGCACTGGCTTATTCCCGTCTACTTCCGGTGGAAAGAGGGACCTTCATGCAGGCAAGGACTTGTGCCTGCAAGCGTCCCCCAGCGCCTAGCACGGTGCCCTGCCCACACCAGTGCTCACTAACCATGTGGAGCACAAAGAGCAAGAGTGCTCACAGGCGGTTGGTGCATCCTCTCTGTGCGACATGTCCCCAGGCGCCCACTATCCACCGTGATTGCACTGAGCTCACGGTGCCTCTGCGTGGAAGGTCTGGGGCTTAGCGAGGATGCATCCGCGGCTCAGTCTTGCCTGTTTGCCGCCTCTGGGAGAGATCAAAGGCTCTGCACATGGGCTGAGATCTGAGCCAGAGCAAAGCCAGGGGTCTGGTGAGAGAGCAGAGCCTCCGGCTGCAGTGAGGGGAAAGCAGAAGAGGGGGACCCAGGAGGGGGAAATATAACTCAGCCTCAAGGCAACGAGGGGCCAGGATCTGGGAGATGCCTGCCGCCCACAGGTCAAGGGCAGGCTCTGTCCCTGAGAGCCGGGTGGGAGGGCGGACACTGGGCTGGCATTGCCTTCGGTTGGGTGCGTGCTCCCTGGATTGGGGGCGTCCACAGCTGCATGTTGTTGTTGGGAGTTCATTGGGTGCCACAGAGTCGGTTGTGACCCAATGGAGACAAACAAAACCCTGTCCAATCCTGCATTGGCTTCACAGAGGCCAGCAATCCTGGAGATGGCTTTGTCCTCCCATCCACGGGGGTCCCCATGAGTCAGAGCCGATTCGACAGGAACGCAGAGCTGCAAAATTGACTGTGTGGTTCCATCCTCCCCCACGTCCCTCCCCGGCCCCCCAGGATTAAGTAGGTTGGTTCATCAGGTCACCCAAAGGTGGGCTCAATAAACAGTATGTCCATGGTCCACAGCAACTCATCTCCTCGGCCAGCAGCCCAGTCTCCCATTCTCTCTGGACCCAAGCCTCTCAGCCAGGTGGGCCCTTGGCTTTGCCTTCCCAGACCAGGAAGCCGGCCTGTCTGTCTCTGTCTCATGGCAACCCACCCCCACTCCATGTGAAACTAGATGAGGAGAAGGTACGCCCTAGTCTCAGGGCAGCTCCTCTGAGTCTCAGTGCTCCACTCTCAGACATCTTCCTCCATCCATCTGTGCACCACCAGTACCATCTGATCATTTGATTGGCTTATTGCTCCGGGTCTCATGGTCCACATCTCTGGACAGAGTGAGGGCAGGGCGTTCCCAGTTTGCTCACGGCCCAAGGCTCGCCCAGGGGACAAGCAGAGCTGGGCGTGGCTTAGAGGCTGAGGATGCAGGCGTGGCACGCATGGGAAAGGAGGGGATCCAAGAAGAGATGGAGAGGAAGGCAGGCTTAAATAAGGATCCCAAACTGTGGTAGACTGAGCCATGTTCCTCCCACCCCTTGTCAGCCCGTGCAGGAATGGCTTGTCTTTGTTATGCTAATGAGGCAGGATTAGTGTAGGTCGAGCTATCTGAGATATAAAAGAGACTCAACAAGGCAGCAAAAGTAGCAGGGATGGGGGGAGAGAGAGGGCAAGCCCCATGGAGATCACAGAACCGCGTGGTGATCACAGAACCAGGAAGCAGAAGCCTTCCCCCAGAGCCGACAGAGAAACAGAGAGAGAGGAAGAGAGAGACTTCCCCTCGCACCAGCACTCTGAATTTGGGCTTCTAGGTTCCTAAACGGAGCCCTGGTGGTGTCATGGGTTTCACTCTGGGCTGCTCATGGCAAGGCCAGCATTTCGAAACCCACCAGAACAAGAGGAAGTTTTCTACTCCTGTGCAGTCTCAGAAACACACGGGGGCAGTTCTCCTCTGTCCTCTAGGGTCTCTGTGAGCCGGCATCGACTCGATGATGGTGAGCGAGCCTCTGTGTTTGCTTGTGGAAGCCCCTTCTCATGGTGCATTGGTTACAGCAGTCCCCGGTCACAGAGACACCGCCCCATCCCACGGCAGCCTCAAGAAAATATGGGATCCAGCTCCTCAGCTCTGTTTTCCTCATCTGGGAAGCAGGAGTCGCCATCACTCCGCTTTGACTGGACATCACACTGTAGGCCCGGGAATGGAGTGGCGTCCTGCGGGAGGACAGCCCAGGTTGACCCAAGGCTGTGTGCCTGCTGTCGTGGACAGCAAGTGGAAGCTTCACCTTCCAGAATATCTGCAGGGAGACCAGGGCCCCAAGGGAGTCAGGTAGATGGCAAGGCCGGTGGCAGTTCCCATCCTCGGGGGGACACAAATCAGTCCTCATCACTCCCAAGTGCCTGGGCTCCAGGCGTGGGGAGGACCCAGGGGGCCTGCTGAGATGGAAGACTGCACTCGGTGTGTTGGTGTTTTGGCACCTGGACCGGTGCAGTTGTCACTTCCAGGGGCCTGTCTAGCATGTCCCTCTGGAGTTGTCAGATATGAATGTGCTATCCAAAGCCCAGAGGAGCCCTGGTGGCATGGTGGTTATGAGTTGGACTGTGACCCGCAAGGTCAGTAGTTCAAAACCACCAGCTGCTCTTCACGGTGAAACACGGTGCTTTTTACTCCTGTAAACACTCTCAGAAACTCACCAGGGCAGTTCTACCCCGTCCTGTAAGGTCCCTATGAGTCGGCATCACACTGGCAGTGAGTTCAGTTTTTTGGTGTTATTACAGAGCCCTGGTAGGCTGTTGGGTACGTATCAGACTGCTGACCTTGAGGTGGGCAGTTCAAACCCACCCGCTGCTCTATGGGAGGAAGGTGAGGCTGTCACCTCCCTGAACATCGGCAGCCGTGGAAACCCGATGCAGAGTCGCTCAGAGTTGGAGAGGGCTCGATGGCTGCGAGTTAGTTTTCCGTTTATTCTGAAGTCTGCTGTCATGAGCTGGCCTCACCATGTGTCGGGACCCTGAAGAAACCCACCCGGAGGAGACTCATCCGAACCAGGGCATCCCCAAGCCCTGGTTGGCCCGTGAACTTGAGTGTGGTAAGTGTGAAGGAAACCTCTTCTCACTGTTACCTGGAGGGGCGAAGTCCTGCACCGTGCACTGCAAACCGGGGCAGGCACCCAAAGATTCCACGCCCTGATATCCACCTTGGGTGCTGCCGTTGGTGAAAAGACCAGAGAGAGCTGGGTCTGATTGCCAAGGTTGGTAGAGACTGTTCGGGGATCCGGGCAGGAAGACTTGAGCACCAGGCAACTCACAAGCGAGAGTTCTTTCAAGAGAGATGCTTCTTCTGCTTTCTAGTTTTGTCCCCAGTTTTGCAGGAAGAAAATGGAGCTCCAAGACTACCCTTTTAGGCTGGTTCGTGTCTCAACCTGCCCCCCCCACGCCCCACCATCTAAAGAAACCAAACATTCTCACGACTGGACCAATAGACCATCTCCCGATAAATGGAGAAAGGACGGACGTTGCTGAGGACCGCATTTTGTGAGTACCCACAGCCAACGCTCCCGGAAGCAGTGGCCATTGGGTGACGGAGCTGCACAAACTCTACTTAAAGGGGCGAAGGGCAAAAGTGCCGCGCTCCAAGGGCCGAAGGGCGCCCGGCCCAAGGCGGGCATCTCCTGATGCCCCATAGAGCTGTGCAAGCTAGACTGAATGGGAAGGCCCGGAGGAGACAGGACGCATTTGAAGGACGGTGCTGGTGAAGGCCATGGGCACGGCCAGAGGAAAAGAGATCCATCTCAGAAGTTCTGCAGGGATGCTCCCGGGGAGCGAGGATGGACAGACTCCGTTCCGGGTGCTTCGGACGTGTGATCAGGAGAGACTGGTCCCTGGAGCAGGGTCACGCGTGGTGGTTTGGTGGAGAGGCAGTGAAGAGACGAAGACCTTCAACCACCTGGAGAGGCACAGTGGCCACAGCCACAGGCTCCCACCTAAGGACAGAGGGGGCTGTGGGGAGTTGGGGTTGGCTGGGGAGGGGTGAGTCCAATCCCAACATGGATGGTGTAAGGGAGGGACACGCTCCTTCGATTGGATCATTTTCCATAGAGACCTGCCTCCCGTCAGGTGGCAGCCAGCATTGAGATTGGTGGAGTGGGGGTGGGGGACAGCGCCTGCCATGGTGCTGGGGAGGGCAGGGGTGACTTTTGGCTCCAACTACGTGTCCCCTGGAACCCATGCCCTTTCTCATTCCAGCTTGTGGCTCTCTCAGAAGGGCATTCCCATGGAAATCCAGGGGCCAGCATGGGCTGAAAAAAAAAACAACCCAACAGCAGCGTGGCAGGTGCCAACCCTGCCCCTTGGAGACCCCCTTACTCTGCAGGGCAGGGCTTCGTGCATAAGAGGCGATGCCCTGTGATTCCTTCTTTCCCCACAGCACAAACTCAGGGCCCTGCCCACATCAGGAAGGAGGGTCCCCCTGAGCCACATGGGGGTCGGGCCACGTGTAGGGGGGAAGCGTCAGATGCGGCCAGGTGCCTTCTCTGCGGTGAGCACGGTGGGAAACCGGCCCAGGCTTCATTTCATGGAAGCCTCTCCAACCTCCAAATGGGCAGAGTGAGGCTCAGAGAGGTCAAGCCACTGGCCTGAGGCCACACAGGAAGGAAGCAAGCACGGCCTCTCCCTGTCTCTGAAGCCCACGCTCTTCTCTGGGAGCCTGGCTGTGTGGAAGCAGAATTCCTGGCCCGGGGAAGGAGATCAAGAACACTGGCTAGTGTGGGATGGGGAGGAGAAAGGGCGGTGAGGCCAGCCTGGGGTGGGGTGGAGTGTGGATATACTCCGATGAGTGTTGCATTTGGAATCTGACAGATCTGGGTGCAGATCCCAGCTGGGCCAAGGTAGACTCCACTCCAAGATCCTAAACTCCACTCGCAGTGGCCTGCTGGCTGCCCAGGCTCTGCCTGCCCACAGAGCGGAGCCCCCCCCTAGCTTCTCTGGCCTCCGGCTGCCTGAGTAAGCCGTCCCCCAAAGTGCCTGACTCATTCTCCTTGGCTCCTTGCCACCAGCGCTGCATGGGAAACAGTGGCCCAGTGGACCGGTACCTCCCAGCATGCTCTGACTGCCCAGTCTCCTCTGGGGACCAGTGGGGACCAATCCCACCCAATGCTACTCCTGCTTCCTATAGAAGTCACTCGCCACCTCCCAGTACAGCTGTGGACGGCTTCTCTGCCTGGCACCATGTGTCCCTGTCTCTGTCCTCCTCGCTGTGGAGGCTTGCAGGGCAGGCAGGGAGGCACTGAGTCATCTCCTGTGCCCGCTGCTTGGCACGAACTAAGGGCTGCTCAGCAAATATCTGTCGAATTGCCTTTTTAATCGCAGAGGAGACTGCATCCCATGCCTCACCTGGGAATGCTCACCCCTGGGGGCCCACCAGGGAGCCGGCCCGATCTGCTGCAGAGGCGGTGCCTACATGCGGAGCACCCGGGGGCGGGGTGCCCGTTTGGGCATGGCGTCTCTCTGCATGCTTTTCTTCCAGCCCATTCTCACTTTCCGACTTGGAGAATCACAAGGAAACCCCACGCTGCTCCTGGAATTCTTGCCAACATGAGTCAAGCGGAGCCGAGCACATGGCTTTGGGCTCCCATGCAAACAAAGATGTTGCCGCTCTCAGCTCTGAGCCTGCCTTCCTGCTGCCAGCCTGGGCCCCCCACCTTGCTCGGAGAGGGGGCCTATGCGTGTGCCTGGCCGGCCTGCGAGACAGCCACAGGGCTCGTTCTCACCCACGAGGTGGCTTGTAGCGGGGTGCGCCCAAGGCTGGGAGGTGTAGCGACCCCCCTAGGAATGAGCTGCACCCACGGCTCATGACCCGTGGCATCCCAATCCCTCCTCACCTACAGCTCAAAACTCGAGCCTTTCCCCCAGGGTCTCGCTAGCGGTGTGACCCGGTCAGCTCGCCCTCTCTGTGCTAGAAGACAAAAATAAAACCACCAGGTTCAAGGGAGAACCATGGTGGTGCAGTGGGCTAGGCGCTGGGCTGCGAATCCCCAGGTCAGCAGTTCGAAGCCACCAGCCTCCCAGTGGGAGAACAAGGATGCTTTCTGCTTCTGGAACAGGTGGACAGCCTGGGAAACCCACCCGGGGAATTCTGCTCTCTCCCAGAGGGTCACTCTGAGTTATAATCGGCTCGATGGCTGAGAGAGCACGGAGAAAGTGTCGGGGGGACACAGACACAGTGGTGGTTCAGCCGGTGGTAAAGTCCTCGCCTGTCGTACGGGACACCTGGGTTCTAGACTGACCGGGGCCCCTGTTCAGCCTACAGTCATCCGTCTGTGCAAGTTTGTGTGTCACTACGAGATTGAGCAGGGGTCTGAGGAAGATTAGGGAGCAAGGACAGGTGATCTACTTCAGAAAACGGGCCATGGAAAACCCTGTGGATCAGGACCGCTGGCTGCTGCTGAGAGTGGCCAAGAGCCCGGGGTCAGACATCAATAGCAGATTATGTCCCGCAGACACCCACTAGCCATCGCCCCTGGTGCTAATGACCTCCAGCAGCATGACCCCACCTGCTCAGAGCTCAGGCCATCAGCTCCGTGACCGTGAAATCGATTGCCGCCGCGCCCACATGCTCCCAGGTGCTCTGTTTGCGAGCCAGCTTGGATTAAATCTCCTATCTATTTACTTCACCACTAAGAGCTGAGATGGCGAGTGGAGGCTGATGGGCCACGCAGGGCAGGCGGCGAGCAAGATGTTTACGCTGACTCCCGAAGATGCGTCTTTGACGGACGCTCCTGCCGCGACACACACACTCCCTCACTGCTGTCCTCCAGCCAGTGCCTGCCGACTCCTCGCCACCCTATCAGACAGGGAAGAACTGGCCCTGTGGGTTTCTGAGAGTAGCCCTTGATAGGTGCAGACACTCTCATCTTTCTCCTGCAGAATAGCTGGTGGTTTTGAACCACTGACCTTGCCATTAGCAGTTCAAGGTACACCCCACTATTAGGATTCTAACCTTCTGCGTGGGAGACTCAGGTCTGATCTCCCCGCCACCACCCGCACCTGCACCTTGCACTCAGCCGACACCTGTTGGTCAGCGAGGTTGTCATGCTGCTCCCAGACTACGGCAGACCAGGAAGAAAGGCCTGGTGATCCACTGCTGCCAGTCAGCTGGGAGAGATCTCATGGATCCCCATGAGGGGACCAAAGCTGAGCTCGGGTCTTTTGTTTCCCCGGAGTTGGGGGACCAGCCATCCGGGCTGCAAAGCCGCAGGAAGCAAAAGTGCTCAGGATGCCTGACATCCCCCTGGACCCCGAGGTCTGAGTCTTTATTTTTTTTTAAGAGCAAAACTCTGTAATATTCATCAACGACAGAGAGCAGGGTAGCAAAATGACTCCTTCCCTTTGACATGGCAGAGATCACAGGGACTGGAGGGACCTTTGATCTTTATTCATGTGTCGCGAGGGGGCCTCTCCCGGAAACTGTGGGAAGCAGACATCCAAAGCATTGGCAGCGCTCGCAGTCCTTAGCGTCCTCCGGGCACCTCGGATGCCTGTCTGATCCTGTTCAGAATGGAGCAGGGCCATGTCACGGGGACCCGCTGTGTCCTGGGCAAGAACAAGGCAGCCCAAACCCAGCTCCCATCTGCGGGGTGCTGGAAGACAAGGGGGAATTCAGGACAGGGGCCTCAGTCACATGGGCTTGTTTCTAAGCTAAGCCAGGGCACTGATGTCCTGAAGAGGTTTAGAAGGGAGCAGGCTGCGGGGCCAAGTGCAAATCGTGCCTTTGGAGGTGGTGGTGGTGGGGCACAGCTGAGTTCTTTAAGGAGCCCACCCAATCCCTAGCAGCCTCAGTGTGTGTGTGTGTGTGTGTGTGTGTGTGTGTGTGTCCACAGCCCTCCTCTTCCCTGCCTCCCTAAATGCTTCTCTCAGTCAGCCCTCCTGGCTTCTCCCTGGGTATCACACCACGGTGGCCCCAAGTCCATAACTCAATGCCAGGAAGCCTTGATTCTACGGACTCAGCAAGTCAGGAGGGAGTGCAAACCATTCATGCACTCAGCAGCGAGCCGGAAGGCAGGAGGTTGGAGCACCTCGTAAGAAAGGCCTGGCAACCTGCTTCCGAAAAACCAGCTATGGGAAGCTCCATGGAGCTAGCTCTCCTCTGACGCCCAGGAAGTCACGAGTCGGCACCCACGTGCCAGCAGGGTGATCTGGACTGAGCGGGGATGCTTGTTGAAGTACAATTACTCTTTATATAACACTCTTTTCTAGACACACATGCGTCTCCCTGGATTTGTTCCTCTAGTCTACCCAGACACACACAGGGCGTCAGGGATGGCAGAGTGGGTCCAGGAGAATAAGACAGCCTTGGGACTTTGAGAGGAGATGCTGAGAGCTGAGACAATCGCTGGCTCCCCCTCGGTCCCTGTCTCTGTTTCTCTGTCTCTTACACAGTGTGAGAATGGGGGGGAGGGCAGGGCATGTTTTGATGTCATTCATTCATTCATTCATTCAAACAATCACGATCGATAATGTACTTAAGGCTAAGTTTTGTTCTAGCTCCGGGGGTGTCTGCCAGGTACAAGGTGGCCAAAGATCTCGTTCTCCTAAGGAATATTATCGCTCCAGAGCAGTTCCCAGCCTTCCCAAAGCCGCGACCCTTTCATACAGTTCCTCATGTGGTGGTGAGCCCCCGCCCCCCAACCATAAAATCATTTTTGTTGCTATTTCATCAGTCATTTTGCGACTGTGATGCATCGGGGTGACCCCTGGGAAAGGGTTGTGTGACCCCCAAAGGGGTCGTGAGCCACAGGTTGAGAACCGTTTCATCTAGTGAGAGATTTTCTGGTGGTGCCAGACCCACCGCTGGGGGTGCCTCCATCACCACCATGCTATACAGGGAGAGCCTGACTCACACTCTGCCCAAGAGACAACAGGCGGCACTTATAACCTCTCAGAGGTTCACATGTGACGCCTCCAGCCCCCAAAGGCAAACAAAGACGGGCCTTATAGACACATGGATCACCCTGGGGGTTGGCAGAGTTATGAAGGAAACCGAAAAAGGAAGAATTCGACTTCCGTCAGAATCCGACACGTGGCGACAGGTGGTTGGACAGAACCTGCTTGTAAGCCAGGGACCACCTGCCAAGCAAAGGGAGTGGACACCCGCATTTCCATGCCCCAGACAAAGGGTCTCAGCCCAGACAGGGCAGGTGGTCTGTCCAGGTTTTACAGGGGGCTGGGGACCCCGGACTTAAACCGGGAGTCAAGGCCCACTACTCACACATCCACTCTGCATGACCCTGGGAAACCGAGGGGAATGCGCCCCGAGAGGGTCTTGAGACTCAGAGGGCACCTGGCAGGTTTAAAGCGCCGGCCTTGTCGTTAGTGGACCAAGGGTTCATCTGATGTGCTCACAGCCACCGACAAGCCCGGAGCCTCGAGGGGACCCGGCAGAAGGATGCTCAGAGCAGGCGTCACGTAATTTGATCGCGCATGCTAGACCGCAGGGTAATAAAGCAGAGGTCTCCTGTCAGCATCCTCTCGTGTTTACAGAACGAGAAAGCAAAATTGAGGTGCGGATCTCCTAGGAGAATTGGCGGCAGCTTCACCCCAGAAGAAATCAACTCTTGGTTGTACAGCTGGGCTCTTGTTAGGAGATGCTGATGCACTGGGGGCGGCGTGGGGAGACCTCGTAGGAGGCCAACCTGGTGCCCTGGCTGGGGGTGGATGGGGTGGCAAAGGCCTCAGCTCACACAGGAAGGAAGCCAGGGAAAAGGCTGGCCAAGGCAGGTCATGGGGCTGGCTTGGTTTGTCCAAGCACCTCGCTCCTCCTCTGCAACGCCGGCACGCTGCTCGCTTTCCCAGGTCCCTTCTCCTCTCCCCGCCGGGAGCCTCAGGGGACTTTCCGATGGCAGTGTAGCCTGGTGATGGGCACGCAGGCCTAGAGCCCAACTCCTGGCACCTGCACCATGTGGGGCCCTGGATAGGTCCTCTGCCTCGTCTTGGGGTGAGGACTGAATGGTGCCACATTGCTAGGCTGACAGGAGGAGGGGAGGGGACAAGACATACAAAGAGCTCTGGTCTGAGCCTGGTACACTGGGAGTGCAACGCAATCCGGAGCTGCCCAGACTTGAACCTTCACTCCCCTCCCCTTCCTAAGAGCCTCCACTCAGAGGAGAGACCACATGCCGCCATCTCTGCGGGCAATTCCAGCTTTCCGGATCGGACGCAGATTAGGAAGAAAGGCCTGGAGATCGACTGGCAAAAATCAGCCACTACAGATGCCAATGGTCTGACTGGGCGTAACCCAATCCGGAGTGGCACGGGGCAGGGTGGGGCAGTGTTGGCACCATTGTGCATGGGGCCCTTCTGAACCAGGGCCAGCTCACCAGCAGCTAATGACCCGGCAGAGCCTGGGGCTCCGCATGGTTAATGTGCTCCACTGGCTGGTCAGAAGGCTTGAGGCCACCCAAAGGTGCTGCGGAGGAGAGGCCTAGCCACCTCCTTCTGAGAAATCACAGGAGGTGGGGGGTGGGGAGCTCTACTCGAACACGGGTGGGGCCAGAAGCAACTCCAAGGCAGCTAACTGGTGGTGCGTCCCCCATCCCCATCCTGCAGCCACGTTGACCTCGTGAGTTACCTGTGGGGCGGCTAACTGCAAGGACAGTGGTTTGAAACCAACCAGCCGCTCCGAGGGAGAAAGGTGAGGTTTCCTACTCCCATCGAGAGTGACGTCTCCGAAACCCCGAGGGCCAGTTTTCCCCTGTCCTATTTCCCCCTGGATGGTCTCACTGCCAGCACTGGCCTCTTCCCCTACCCCTCCCGCTTTGAGCCTGGCTGCTAACAGTCCCTCTGCAGAGGCCACTCCCCACCACCCACTGACAGGAGTCAGCTGTAACACAAGTCCTTGGAGCAAACTTTCTCATCCCGATGTCTGTCCCAGGGCGCACTGCTCCGTCCTCCCTCCTCCCTGGTGTCACGGAGCCCACTTTAGATCCCAGGGTCCATCCCTCCAGGTGACGAGACCACCCCACCCCACCCCCCACCCCCGTATAGTCAGGGCCTGTGCCCACACTTGCCACTACCCAGAACGGAGAGGAGCCCTGCCAGGGGCTGCTGAAAGGGTCTGGGCACTAACGAAGGAGAAAGAGCAAGACAGGGGTGCACTCCGGGCCTGCTCTTATTACAGAGCCGGCTCCAGGGGAGGCGGCAGGGACCAAAGCAGCCCACATGGAAGGCCAGGGGTGGGTGGGTGGTCTGGTTTATTTCCCGGGTCAGACTCCCCACCCAGGTGAGTGGCGGTGGCAGGGCAGGGCAGGGCGGGCGGACTTCTGCCTCTGTGTTGCCTCTCTCACCGGTCGGTAGAGAGCACCGGCTCCTGCTTCCCCTCCGAGAAATTAGGTCACTAGGTGCTGTTAAGTGTGCCTTACAGAGCTATGCTAATCAGCTCGCTTCTGGCCTAAATATCTGGTAATTATCTTGGTTTTTTGCTTTGCCAGACTTGGCTTCCTAAAACAGTTTGTCCACACCGTAACCGCTCACTGAAAGGTCTACAAAGAGAACATTAGCCGTTGCCACCACTGCCCAGCAGTAAGTCCGCCATGTTCTTCCCATGGGCAGGGCGGGAGCAGTACTAAGCGTTTTCTGGACCTGTGATTGTCCAACCCGCCAGTCCATGGTGCTGTGACCACCAGCCTCATCCTCCCGGGTCTCTGGGTCCCTCTCTCCCCCCACCTGGTTTCTCCCTGCTCACTCTCCGAGCGTGGCTGCTCTCCCCGAGCGGATCCCTGTGTCTCCCTCGCCTTCCCTTGCCCCAGAGTACCCACCTACATGGCATTCACCCCCCCCCCCATGTTGCCTTGCAGGGCTCTGCCAGGAAGTGCTCTCAGAACTTCTACTTCCCCCTCTCTTTTTGATTTGATAATGGCTTTGAACGCAGGGTTCAAGTGTCTGTCCCCCAACCTCAATTCAGTACACCCCCCCCACCCCCGGCCCATCCAGATGGCAAGGTTCTCCTTACAGGTGCCACTCAGGACAAAAATCAGCAGCAAGCATTCCTTAAGAGACCTACTGTGTGTTGGAGGCAGTGTCGGGAGAGATGCAGGTGCCCCGTCGCTTGAAGGGCGGGTTGATAAGAGAATTAGGGGCCATCCTTCAAGAAGGGCCTGTTCATTTTGGGGAATTGCAAGGTCTTCAGCTCCTAGCCTTCGACCTGGCATTCCAAATGACGCTGGCCACGACCGACCGCGAAGCCGAGGCGTAAGATGGTAAGACAGATGATGCCATTTGGCAGTTTCCTCCCCCTTGGCTCATTTGGAAGGGTCTGTTAGTAAGCTTCTGTGTTATCATGTGGGCATCTCACTGGGCTGCTGGGGAAACGATGTTTACAATAAGGGCCAAATAATTGAGGTTTTGAAATGGGCTTTTCTTGCCATTCGATTAATGCCCCGAACACTCACCCAAGCTAGGCCTCCTCATGCTGCCCCTCACCCCTCTGAAGGGGAAACTGAGGCTCTGGGTGGCTGCATGGGGGGTAGTTCGCTTGCTCCAAGTCCCACAGAGTGGTCTCCCCTGCCCAGGTCCAGATTCCAGCCCAGGCTACTGCTCCCTGTCTCTTGGCTCGTGCCGCTCCTGAAATCCTAGAGCGGGCAAGGAAAGCTTTGACCTTGTGGAAATACGTTTTCCATCAGGTCAGAAATAAGTAAGTGAGGATTAATCTGACAATCTCCAGGCGGGCGGAAAAGCACCACACTGTCAGCCCCCGCTGGGTTTGACCCTCAGAATTGTTTCCCTCTGTGACAGCTGATTGGTTAAATAATGCATGCCCTTTCAAGAGGCCTATTGCTTCAATGGGAGACGTTTCCTTGATGAGGGCTGTGACTGCCGGGTGAGCGCAGCCTCCAGGGTCCGGGAGCCCCACTCCAGGTGAGGCTCAGAGCAGCCCCGAAGAAGGGCCCTCGCTGGGCTCGGGCTCAGCTCTCAGGATTCCAGGAAGTTCAGCGTCAGCAACAGACAGCTTGGGGGTTTTCTGGACAGATGTTCGTGGTCCAAATACCTGCTGATCGTGTTACCTGGGACACCTGGCAGCTCCCCTGCTCTTGGTTGTAGATCTGGCCCCAAACTGCCCCCGCTCCTGCACCCCCAGAACAGCACAGCACAGCACAGCCATCACACTTCCAGGCCTCCTAGGGGCCTAGATCTTCTGTCATTCAAGGAGGCCTCTCAGCCCCTTACAGTCTCTGGAAGGCACTGGGCTACTAACCCAAAGGTGGAGAGTTCAAATCCACTCAGTGGATCTTCAGAAGTAAGACTTGGCAAGTTGCTCCCCCAAAGTCACTCCCACGGAAATCCTAGTGTACAGATAGGGGGTTGCCCCGCCGGGTGGGAGTCAACATCGGCTTGGTGGAAGGAAACTATAGTTCCCGGCAAAGCTGCCAGCCTTTGCGAAGTGGAAGAGGTGCATTCCTGGGGATGAGAGGGTGGGCTGGGCAGTGGGGACTCTAGGGGCAGCCCAGGGTGCAGCACCCCAACAAGGGTTCCTGAAGACGCACAGCGGTTAAACCAGGGTTGGAGGAATAAGCCCACCCAGAGGTGCCTCCAAAGAAAGGCCTGGCAATTTGACTTTGGGGGAATCAGCCCTTGGAAACTGCATGGCACCCAGTTCTGCTCTGACACACGGGGCCACCGAGAGTTGGAATCAACTGGATGGGCAGTCTGAGCAGGTCCCACGGGAAGACAGAGACAAAGAAAAGTCCCAAGAAAAGGTAAGAACATTCCTTCGGGCCAACGCAACACAGAGAAGGTGAGGGCAGACCTTGGGGGCCTGGGCTGTGGTCACTACGCACGCTGGGAGAAGCAGAAGCTTGGAGGGGCTTGGGAAGGGTTCCCCACCACACCCCCAGCCTGGTCTGAGCAGGGGAGCGAGGGGCACACAGAGGCAGACCAGGCAGGCAGATTTCCTCCACCAGGCTGGCTTCAGTGAGACGGCTTTGCAGACAAAGCTACTTGAAGTTGCTGGGTCTGTGGGCTCTCTGGGGACAGAGAGGTCATATGTTGGGCTGTGAACCATGGAGTCAGCAGTTTGAAACCACCAGCTGCTTCACAGAAGAAAGTTGTTATCATCTTGGAAACCCCAGGGGCAGTTCTACCTGGTCCCACTGGGTCACTATGATTCGGCATCAACTTGATGGCAGTGAGTCTGGAGGATTGTTTTGAAGTGGGAGAAGAGACACGGCAACCAACTCTCTTTAGTGTAACAGCCGAGGAGACCCTCGGGGCAGTTCTGCCCTGTCCTGTAGGGTTGCTATGATTCGGAATCAACCAACAGCCTCCGCCACCACTGCCGAAGCAAACCAACAGCAGCAACAAAGGATTGTTGCTGAACACGAGGGGGACTCGAAGCACTTGCTGTTGAAGGTCAAGGATGGCAGCCTTCAGTGTGGATTACGACTCAATGTACAGAAGACCCAAATCCTCACAACTGGACCAACACGCTGTATCGTGATCAATGGAGAAAGGGTTGACGTTGTCAAGGGTACTGTCTTGCTTGGACCCATAATCAATGCTTGGGGAAGCAGTAGTCTGGAAATCTAAAGACATCCTGTATGAGGTAAATCTTCTGTACAAGACCTCTTTACAATATTGAAAAGCAAGGATGTTACTCCGAGGACTGACGTGCATCTGACTGGTGCCATGGTATTTTCACTGCCTCGTACACACATGAACGTTGGACATGGAATAAGGAAGAACGAAGAAGAATTGATGCATTGGAATTGAGGGACTGGGGGAGCACACTGAGAAGACCACTGACTACCCCAAAGATAAGCAGGTCTATCTTGGAAGAGGTCTGACCGGGTGCTCCTTACAGGCAAGGAGGGTGAGAACTAGTCTTATCTACGCTGGGCAGGTGGTCGAGAGAGGCTCATCCCTGCAGAAGGACATCGTGCTTGGTAAAGTGGGGGGAAGTCAGAAAGAGGAAAGCCCTTCACGAGCTGGATGGAGACAGTGGTTGCAACCATGGGCTTGGGCACAGGCACAATGGTGGGGATGGCGCAGGACCGGGCAGTGTTGGGTCCTGTTGTGCACAGGGTCGCTATGGGTTAGAATCCAACGACAAGAAGGTCGGAGACCAGGGTTCCATATCCAGCCATGACACCGCATGCATAGCTCCCTCCCATTCACCGGTCAGTGGAGGCTGTGGTTTGCTAAGAATGCTGAAGTAGCAACGAACATCATGTTATGGTTGGGGGTCACCACCACATGAGGAACTCTATGAAAGGGTTGTGGAATGAGGAAGGTTGAGAATCGCTGGTCTGGACTAAACCAAACTGGGAAGAAAGGCCTGGCAGTCTGCACCCTGTGGCGCACACCCATCTGATCCCAGGCTGCACGGCGTCACCAGGAGTCGGTGGCTGACCTCCCAGCAGCCAACAGCAAGCAGGCTGCGTCCACCTGTGGAGAGGGGCACGGATGTCCCTGTGGACTCTGGGAGAAGCTTTTAATCTTGTCCAGATCTCAGCAAAGCCTGCACCACCCGGCCCCTCCACACTCGGTCTTTCTAGTATCTTCCATCACGACACTTCCTGTTAAGTGTGAATTCCCCACAGCAGTGGCCCCTGGAAGTTCAAGAGGGACACGTGAGGACCGCCAGCATCCCGGGCTCAGGCGCTGTCCAACAAGCACAGGGACAGATGGGGGTCTATGAATGGGACATTCACAGGTCTGTGAGGAGCCCTGACGGCCAAGCACTTGGCTGCTGCTGGAAAGGTCGCAGGTTCAAACTTACCAGCCGCTCCGCTGTGGCTGCCTGCTCCCATAAAGGCTGACAGCTTTGGAAACTGTGTGGAGGCCATTCCACTCTGTCCTCTGGGGTCACTATGAGTCAGAATGGACCCAGTGGCAGTTTTGTGTCTTTTGAACAGGCCGGAGTGAGCAAAGGCATCTCGGACATTTTTCGGATTCCCGCCGACCAAAGGAGAGGGTTGGACCTCCCGCTCCCCACCTCCTCATCCCCGGTGACGGTGTCTCCATCACCTCTTCAGGCTTACTGGGACCCAGACCTTCTGTTATCAAAGGGGACCTCAGCCTCTACAAGTCCCTGGGCTGTTCCACGTGGTTGCGTGCTGGCTACTGACCCAGGCAGCAAGGGTGGGGACCGGGAGACCCAGTGAGAGGCAGGGAGGCCACCCCTGGGGGTGGGCCTGGGACTGGGAGAGATGGGCACCGCAGCCTCTGAGCTCCAGGCAGGCCTGAAGGAGTGGTGAGACGTTTTCTGTGGCCTGTGGCTGGCCTGTGGGACAAACAGCCCCCAGGGAGATCCCAGCAAGGTCTTTTTGGACTGTGTCAGCTTCAGGATGAAGGGTATGGACTCCAGGGAAGAGCTACAGGCAGATGGGGGAAGGGTGGAGCCACAGGGAGAGAGTGTGGCAGCTGGACCCTGATGCTCTCCGTGGTGGAAGGCCCGCAGGACGGTGAGCGAGCTGGAAGGAGGCTGGTCTCTGGGCGCTTTCAAGAGGCTGAGCCGACAGCTCAGAACACTCGTTCCCACACCTGGCCCCTCCTTGTCACCCCCCTTCACCCCCAGGAGGTGAGAATGAGCAGGCGGGCGGGGGATGGAGGGCCTGCAGGGCGGGGTGCTGGGAGTGGAGGGGACAGGCCAACCTGGCTCTGTGTGACTCACACTATCCTGGCTGCTGGTGGGTCCTGGGACACGGGGACAGCTGGTGGCTGGTTGGCTCTCAATCCAGTAGGCCTGGCAGTGAGGGGGGTGCCTGATGGTGGTCCTCACTCCATGGCCCTGGGCTGCCACCTGGGCTCTGCCATCTCAATGTCCCTTTGTTCTTAAGCCAAGCTTAGGGTAGACACCCTTTTGTTCCTCTTCTACAGGTGAGGAAACTGAGGCCCGGCGCCCGCTACTCCAACAGCTATGCTAAGTGAAGGCAGTTTGAGTCCCTATCCTGCGCTGTGCCAGTCAGCTGGGAAGGGGCTGAGCCTGAGCCTGCCGGGACCCAAGCCCAGCTGTGCCCGATTGTCTGTGCGGCTTTGATGAAGCAGCTCAGTCTTCCCTCGCCCACCTCCGATCCCTCATTCATAAAACAAGGTGGCCAGTGGGACCGTCTGGGCAGGTGTTTGCAATGACGACCCTGAGATCACACCGGGAAGTCGTTCAGGACAAAGCTGGGCATACAGTGTGCCCAGCTGGTGAAGCGCTCAACTCCTAACCTGACCCCAAACACCGGCGGTTCATGCCCACCCACGTGGCTCTCCGAAGAAAGGCCTGGTGATCTGCTTCCCACAGGTCACCCCACGGAGCACCATCCCGGTCTTCCCACGTGGGCTGGGAACCGACTCAATGGGAGTGGGCTCTGTTTGGCTTGGGCTGGCACGTGGTAAGTATTGCCTTCAGGTTGGCAGCAGGGCTGAATAAGGTATCTGCTGAGGTGGGGTGTCAACAGATATTCATCTCCCCCCCCCCCCCCCCCCGCCACCACCTGCCCCTCCGCCTCCTTCCCTAACTCTAAATCCGGGTGGGGGTGATTCCCATCCCATAGTATGTCCACTCTGCATTCTTAGGCTACCTTTCACCCCGACACCCAAGAGCCGGGGGCACCTCCAGGACGGGGACTGCCACTATCTACATGACAGCTCTGGGCATTCATTCCCATGAAACAGCCAGAGAGCCTGCTGGCTGTCACATTCCCAGCACCAGCCTGGTCTCCTGCCAGTGGAGGGCATGCCTGTCACCATGGCGCTCAGAGGCATCCCAGAGTGTCTCAGGGGGACCCCTGATACGGGACCCTGCTGCACAGCGTCCCGTCCCATCCCTCCTCGGGTTCTGCGGGCTGTCTTTGAGAAAGACAGAGAGGAGGAAAGACGTGGTGGGCTTTCCGTTAACATCGCGGCTGCTATTGTGAGATGCCACAGAGTCGGCTCTGGCGCATGGCGACCCCGTTGCAGCCACTGTGTCCATCCATCTCATCCAGAACCTTCTGCGTTCTCCCCACCCCTCACTCTACCACCCACGTCATCCTGCTCCAGGGACTGGTCTCTCCTGACAACACGGCCAAAGCATGCCAGGCAAAGTCTGGCCACCCTGGCCTCTAAGGAGCACTCTGGTCTGACTTCTTCCAAGACAGACCAGCCTGTCCTTGTAGCAGCCTGTGGAACTTTCGGTATTCTTCCCCAGCGCCACAAGGAGCACTGCGAGCCACGGTGACTTCAAGAGGACGGGGGCGCCCATTGCTCTGACAGGTTCTCTCACGGGCTCCAGTGTGCTTCATCCTCCTCGTCTCCTCGTGCCAGCACGAGGACGGGGCAGCTAGTACCTCCAGCCTACAGGACGCACAGGGAAGGGAAGCTAAGGAAGGAGGCCTGGTGGCGAAGGGGTTAACAGCTCAACTGCCAGGAGCGGGGTTGGCGGGTCAAACCGACCGGCCGTCTCACGGAGAAAGATGAGTCCCCCCATCCTCATAAAGATGGCAGCGTTGGAAACTATGACAGCGGTTCTCAACCCGTGGGCCACAACTCCTTTCACAGGGTCGCCCGATTCATCACAGTAGCAAAATGACAGTGATGAAGTGGCAACGAAACTGATTTTATGGCTGGGGGGGTCACCACCCCACGAGGAACTGTATGAAAGGGTCACGGACTGAGGAAGGTGGAGAACCACTGCCCGATGGGGCCATTCCACTTGGCCCTAGACTCAAAGTCATATGACTCAAAGTCAACCCCACGGCCAGGAGTTTGGTTTCGGTTTGGCGATTTGGTTTCGGTTTGGATGCTCCCGGCTACACCTGGCCAGTGGGATCTGAAGGCCTGCTCTGTGGTCAGTCCCGCCCTGCCCTCCTGGAGTTGGGCCCCCCTCCGGCCAGGTCTAGGAGGGCCACATGGAACGTTTGCTGTCCTCACAGGAGTCTCCACGGACAGGTTTGATGCTTGTTCTCGGGTTACAGGTTGGGCTGCTAAGCAAGAAGTCAGCAGTTTGAAACCACCAGCCGCTCCGTGGGAGAAAGATGACGTTTTCTGTCCTGTAAATAGTGAGCAGTCTCGGAATCGCAAAGGGACAACTCTACTCTGTCCCATAGGGCCTCTGAGCCAGAATCCACACCGCGGCAGTGGCTTGTGTATGGAGCAGCTGTAACTGGGTGCCCCAAGGTGGTGCAGATGGCTAGGACTGTTGGCTGGGGAGAGGTTGGACGGTGGAATTCACCCAGGGTACCTCAGAAGAAAGGCCTGGCGGTCTCCTTCTGAAAGGTCGCAACTACTGAGAGCGCTGTGGAGCACAATTCTGCTCGACACACTCGGGGCCAGCAGGAGTCTGAACAGACCTGGTGACCACAGGTGGTTGGTGGCCACTGGGAGTCTACCCCAGTGGTCTGCACCTGGGCCTCTCTGTAAGGATGGCCGCCTGTCTTGGCAGTTCCTCCATGCCAGAACCTTCTTGGCACTCCCCGAGGTCCTCTCTCTGATCGGACCCGTGGCATTCCTATGCAACATAACATCCTCCACCGGTGATGAATGCAAATCGCTACCACCTTGGGGGCACGAAGTGAGCTGCCGCAGGTGTAGTGGTAGCATGCTGGGCTGCTAACCTCAAGGTTAACAGTTTGAACCCGCCAGCCACCCCACGGGAGAAAGATGAGGCTGCCTGATCCCATACAGATGGATAGTCGCGGAAACCCAGTGGGGGTGCAGGCGGGGTGAGTTCTGCTCTGTCACTGTGTGTAGGGATCAACTCGATGGCAGTGGGTTTGGGTTTGGGGATGGCCCCCCAGCTCACTCAGTTCAAGGGCAACATCCCTCATGTTTGAAGGAGAACCCCGGGGCTCCGAGAGGAGGCACTATCAGCCCTGAGTTACTCAGCTATGCGTCAAAGTGGGGTTCGTCTGCTAGCCAAACCAGCCTTGGCCCTTGCGCCTTTCTGTCCCCCAGCAGGGTTTCACACCTCTTTGGAGATCAGTCATAGAATCATCGTGTTCACAGTACATGGGCCTGGTGGATTTCCAGTGTAACTCACTCCACAGAGCCACCGCTGAAGCCCAGCAAGCACTGGGGTGTTCACACCATCTCGTGAGCTTGTGAGGAGTCTTGGATGGAGCTGGTGCCTGGGAACGGGCTTTCTACACGGAGGTTAAAATGGAAAGGCTCAGCAATATCTCAGGGACACCTGGTGGTGTTGTGGGTTATTCATTGGGCTGCTGGCTGCAAGGTCAGCAGTTTGAAACCACCAGCTGTCCCAAAAGGGAAAGAGGAGGCTTTGTACTCCCATAGAGATGGCCGGTCTCGGGAACTCACAGGGGCAGTTCTACTCTGTCTTAGAAGGTTTCTATGAGTTGGAATAGATTTGATGGCAGAGTTTTGGGGTTTTTTCTGGGTGGTGGTGGCGGCGACAGCGCTTATCTGCTCCCTTCATTTCTGCACTAGCAGAATTCCCCCCTCTCTCCTCAGAGGACCCAGGTTCCATTCCCGGCGAATGCACCTCATGCTGCGTGGTTTTCAGAAGGGTTTCCAGATTAAAGAGACTAGGAAGAAAGGTCTGGTATCCGCCAGTGAAAAGTCCTCTGGATCACAACAGAGTGATTCACAGCTGGTCAGGGGGTGTTTGGGTGGGGGGTTGCCGGGCCAGGCACCATGGTGTCTCACTGGGCGCAGGGTCACCGTGAGTCAGGGGGCCAGCCCAAGGATGGTCAGCAGCAGCAACAAAGGAAACAGAGGTTTCAGGAGGCGACGGATGGCCAAGGTCACAGAAGTGGGAAGTGCAGGAGGCAGCAGATCCTAGCCCAGAGTCTGCCTCCACACCCACCTCTGCTCCTCCCACCCTCCCAGCCCCCACAGCTGGCGCATCTGCCAGCTCCCCCTCAGCGAGGCCCCTGGAACATGGGGGGACCTCGTTCTTCCTGCTGCCTGGTGGAGGGCCCCTCTCTCCTGCTAATGGATGTGTGAGCTTGCGTTGGAGATCTTTTGTCAGCGCCCGATCCCTCTGCCACCGCAGCGCAGAGAAGGCTTCCGTGTCCTCTTTACGCCGAACAATCTCACAGTATCAAACGGCCTCCGCTTCAGAGGAGAGATAAAATGAATGACCTAAAATAACTCCGCCGGAGAAAATGAAGGATTGATTTGAATTGCAGAAGCCGCGGCTCCCTTTCCGTTCCTCTCCGCTCTTCACTTCCTGCCGAGGCTTTCCAAAGTGGCGAGGTTCTCCGACATTCAAAGCGTCCCAGAGTCAAGGAACACCAGAGCCCGGTGATTGATCCGGAAAGCATCTTTGTCGGAGAGCTAGCCCTGTCATTGCAAGACCCACTCCCAAATCCCACCTCAAATGCTGCATCTCCCCCACTTCCAGGGAGCCTGAGGATTCCCTGGGAAGGAGGTGGTTCCCCCAACACGGGACTGCAGCCCCAAGCAGATCCCCTTGGCTACTGAGAGATGAGCCAGGTCAAAGGCTCCCATGGGTGCTTGGGAAGCAAGGCCTGGTGATCTGCTTCAGGAAAGATCCCAGCGAAGGAAACCCTATGGGGTCAGTCATGCTTGGTGACCCATGAGCTCACGGTGCGTCGGAATGGATTTGGTGGCAACACATTCAGTGGGCTTTCTCTGGGTTGCCCAGGGCGGCCCACGTGCCAGCCATTCCCTGCCAAGTTCATCTCACTCACCACTGTGCACCGAGGCAAACCCAAACCAAGCTTGCCGCCGTGGGGTCGGTTCTGGTCCCTGGCAGCCCTGCAGGACAGGTGTGAGGGGGAGGGGCTATGTCAGCCAGCCCTCCCTGGTGTCATAAGCCTTTTTGTAAAAAAGAGAGTCTGAGCAGAAGGCTCTCCACCCTTGCATCTGGTTCCTCGGGCTCCAGGAGCCGTCGGTGAACTACCGACTGCGGATTGTTCGGGCCAACTTCGGATGTCTGTATGCGCCTGCCGGTGGCCCCGGCTGTCTCTGCCGCATCATCGTGTTTCCTTCCTGCTCATGAGCTCCCATGGCTCAGAAGCCGGAGAAGAAGCAAACTGGACGTGCCCATGGCTACCCTGTGTGGGCCTGTCCTTCATGTCAGTCTGTTCTTTGGACAGCACACAGCAGCACGCTGGCTTATTTTCCTCTGGCGAGCCCAACCTCAGACAACAGGGTGGACCTGCCGCTGTGCGCTTCTGAGACGGGTACCTTTGTGGGGGTAGAAAGCCCTTGGGGGGAACTTGGGGTGTCTAACCTCTGACCTTGTGGCAAGCAGCCCCTTGAACTGCCAGGGCTTCTGTGACCCGTGAATTCTCGGAAGGAGCAGCAGCATTCGGATCCGACCAGTGTGGCCAATCGGTAGAGACTCATCATCGCTCCAGACACATGTTTGCAGGGGGGTGAGGGGTAGCGGGCCCTCTCGGGAGGGCAGGCTGGGTGTTTCCATAGAAACCACACTCAACACACTTGGGCACCAGGGAGTGGCGATCACCAGAGAAGCAGACACAGGTACGTGCTGGCCCCGTGATGATGCATGCCGCTCCCTGAAATAATCGCTTTCTGGGGGTCTCGTCTGTTTTTCCCCTCGAGGGTCGCGCTGGCGAATTGCACCCTGCCTCGTTTGCCTCCCACAGAGGTTCTATTTAACCCGCTGGCCAGTGGACTCCGGGTTGATGAATGACAAGCACACTGCTTTAGAGCATGATTTGGGGGTGGGGTGGGGCTGGTATTGTTGTGGTCTGACTGCGCTGTGGTTGTCTGGATCGACGATGGAACGAGGTTGGCTTGGAGGGCCGCCGACATGAATGTATGACTGGGTTTCTATTTACCAAAATGTGTTCTGTGGCTTCAAGCCATTCAGAAGCCAGCGGTTGGGAAGGAGAAGAAGGGGCTGGACTGCCCCGTGTGCTGAAACCCAGAGGCAGGGCTTCCTTGGCCGTGCTCAGGCCGCAGAACCCTGCCCGATGGTTGCTGCCCCACATGCCAGCGCGGATGCGCTTGCAGAGTGCTGCGGGGTGAATTCTGCCCTGCGCTGGCTCAGATGATGCCCCTGGGCTGCTCAGGGTGGGAGCTGGGAAGCCCACTGGAAGTTGAACACCGCTGGGGTGGGGGTGTGGAAGGCTGAAAGTCCAGAGAACTGGAAGGACATGGCTCACGGGCTCCATTTAAAACCCTTGGGGACCGAGCTACATCCTCTTCCCCTTTTCCTCCGATTTTGGCCAGGCAGCCCCCTTCTCCCCATGGCCTCCTGCTACCCCGGTCCACACGCATTCGAATTTGACCCAATTCCCCCTTCTATCCAAAGACTCGACCCAATTCTCGAGTCTTCTCCCCCACAGTTCTGACCCAATTCTCTCATCATTTCCACAAAGACGTGACCCAGTTTGTCTCCGACCTTCCCCACGCACATGCGATAACATTCCCCGCACCTCCCCACACGACAGAGCTGACCTGGTTTCCAGCCCCCCGCTCGCCGTCCACACCTGTTCCCACTCTGTGTCCCTGTCACGTGGCTGCGTCCAGAACCGTTTCCTTCTCTGCCCAGCCCCATGACACCACCCATTTCTCTGTAAACGTGACCCACCCACAACTCCACTTCTGCACAGCCACCGGCTGCCTCCCTGGCTGGCTTCACCGGGGCCTGACCCGATTCTCCCACCCCCAAACCCTCAGGGCACACGACCTCTTCCCAAGGACAATGGTGGCTCATATCATTGCTGGGATGTCAGGGCCTTCGACACAGCCAACAACCCCAATTAAAGTTCGCAGTGCGACCCGGAGCAGGCAATTACCGCGGCACCTGGCCTGACCAGAGGAACCCATACAGCTGCCCTGCCTTCATCTGATACTCCACTCGTGGGTTATTTTTAAAGAAATCACTTTGTTGGTAGCTTATCTGTCAGCATTTTGAATTTTCTTGCTCTCTCTCTCTCTTGCAAATGACGTGTTATTTGTTCGGGTGGCGTGTGGCGGAGGGACAGTCAGGGTCTGGAGTTCTTTATAAGACAATGTGGGAAAGAGCAAGTGCCCTGGCCCCTGTGCACCCACTGCCCCGTGTCAGGAGAGGTTATAGGAGATTGTCTTACAAAGACTCCCTGGTCTGAGCTGCTACGCTATTAAAATATAAATGTTTCAATGATCACAGATGGTTCTTATTTATCCACTAGGAACCTGATGGCAATTACTTAAGTAGTTTATGAATGCTACCTACCAAATAGTTGTCAGGTGATAGGGGCGGGAAGTGCTGTCAATGTTTGGGACTGGTTTGGCTCAATCACTTTGGGGTGGGCATGGCTGGTGGAGCAAAGACTAGAGAGTGTGGTTATAGCATCCTCTGAGATTGCAGGAGGGTCGGTCTGTCCCCGCTGGTCCAGTGGGGCGTGGGAGATGGGAAGATGCAGAGTCCCCTATGCCCCGCTTCCCTCAAAACTTGGCTGACTTGGGAGGGCTCAGTTTTCAGATTCTAGTACAGCAGCTCTCAACTGTGGGTCGTGACCCCTTTGGGGGTCAAACGACGCTTTCACAGAGGTTGCCCGATTCATAACAGTAGCAAAATGACAGTGATGAAGTAGCAATGAAAATAATTTCATGGTTGGGGGTTGGGGGTCACCACAACATGAGGAACTGTTTGAAAGAGTCGCGCATTACGAAGGTTGAGAACCGCTATTCTAGTAGGTGGGACTTGAGTCTACACCATCTCCTTGGCACAAAAGCAGTGTTAGATTTGTGGTCTGAATGAAGGAGATGAGTGACAGTTAGGGTGGCACTTAGGTTAGATATAGCTACTGTTTAAAAAAAAATCCAGGACATGACAGCAAATCATTTCTCTTCTAAAATCAGTCCACGCGTGTTTGAGGGCGTTTGGGCACTGTGAACGATGGTTCCCGATGTTGGGTGTGATGTTGATGGAGACCCACGTGTTCACGACACCAGCGCTTCATTTCCAACACTGCCACTTCCTCACCACCACCATCACCACCATCACCCCCGTCACCACCACCACTACCGTCACCTCCACCACAACCATCATCACCATACTCTCCGCTACCACTCTCATCATCAGGGGCTTCAGCCATCCCCTCCATCACCGCCCCCCTGCTTTATTACTACCACTTTCACCACAACCGCCATCACCGTCATGACTCCATCAGCACTGTATGACCTTCCTTAGCAGCACCACCTTCTTCAGCAGACCTTCGATCACCACCACTGCCTGCATTGCCACCATCACTGTAATCACTGTCACCTTTGTCACGCTATCACCTTCACGACCATCACCACCTTCATCATCAAACCCTCCATTGCCATCTCGATCCCTACCCCGACTTCACCAACAGTCTTCACTTAGCTCCATCTCTCTCATCATTTCATCTTCTTTGTCACCACCACCACCGCCATCACCTCTATAGTCTTTACCACAACCCCTAGCACCACCGAGTTAGTTAGTGTATTGTGCCAACCTGGCTGATAAACACAGGTGGGGTTAATTGAAGGGCAGAGAGATAAATGGCTCGGTGAGCCTTGCCTTTCTAGTTCTAGGGTCTCTTGCTTTCTGATGATCGGACCAGGGTGCAGCTGCCTTAGCCAGTTCCCTGCTTCAACTGACAAAGCTCACTTCCTGCAAGACATCCCTGATGAGAAGCCACATGAACCTACCCTGATGCAGCCCCGGGTGCTGGAGCAGCCATGTGGAGACCCAGTGCTGAGATGCTTACATGCTCACTGATTCGGCTTTCCTCCTGCAGTTGGGCATCATAGTGTATATTTTGTGAGATGGAGGAGGACTTTGTGGATTGGTGTCGGACATATGGGTTAATGTTGGACTTGTGGGCTTGGGCAGCACTGGGTTGGGATGCTTTCTTGATGCACACTTCACCTTTACACAAAGCTCTCTCTTCTACATGAGTTTCTGTGGATTTGTTTCTCTGAAGTACCCAGACTACCACCACCACCACCATAACCACCACCACCACCATAACCACCACCACCACCATAACTACCACCATAACCACCACCATAACCACTACCACCACCACAATGACCATCACTGTCCCATTGAAACTACTCAGATCCTGACCGTTGTCCCTCAAATTCTCTGCTGCTCCCACCCAACTCTTAATCAACAAAGACTGGAAAAAATTACTTCGTTTATAAGAATTAGTATGCTTTCTTTGAGAGTTAAGGAGGATGTGTTTACTTATTTATCGTTTTCTCTTTTCAACTCCAATTCCGCAACTTCTGCCTTTTTCTTTTCCTTCATTGTCAGATCTGTGTTTTCACCTCACCTGGAGTCCAGGCCGCTAAGGCGCGGCATCGCAGACTCTCGGAACCTTCCCACTGTGCGCGCTTCGCACCCCATCAAGTCAAAGCGAGGAAGAGAGACGAGCTCTTTCCTCCTTGGGAACAACACGGAGAAGAACAGCGGGATGATTTCACCCTTTAAGACAAAAGGAGCCTATCCCTTTATTCCGATCTGAGCGTTTTTAAAAGGAAGAAGGCAGAAGCTCTGGACGTCTGGCTAGCACCTGGTGCTTCAGCACAATGATCTACACGTCTTCGGCATCCAGGAAATGCTCTTTGAATTAAATTGGATTGTCAGCTTTGGGACAGGAAAGGAAAAAAAAAATCCCACAGTTCCTCTGGCAGCTACCTTCACTCGAAATCTCTTTCCAGGTCATGCTCTCATCTCTCCCACATCTCCCTTTGTCTTGCATTAAAACCCATGACATTGATCGAAAGTAAAATTCATCGTTACTGTTTGCAGACTCTTGGGCGATCTGGGGTTTAAATCCCAACTCTGCCGATGACGAATACCCAGCTGCCATCAAGTAGATTTCAAATCCCGATGGCCCCAGGTGTGTCCACATAGAACTGCGCTCAGAGGGGTTTGCACGGCTACTTTTTTTCAGAGGTAGTTGGCCAAGACTCTCTTCTGAGTGGTCTCAAGGTGAGCTCAAACCTCCAACCCTGGAGCTAGCAGCCATGCTGGCTAACCATTTGCACCGCCCATTTCCAATGACTAACCTAAGAAAACAAAACCCACCTGACTTCTTTGAGCCTTCTGCGTATTGTGTGTGCAGCGGGAAGCAGTGCCCAGCCAGGCTGTTGGGGCATGGGAAGTAACACGGTCTACACAGCAGCTCCGGGGTGCCCGGCCAGGGTAGGCGTGTGTGAGAGGGGATACCTGCTTGTGTATTTTTAGAATATCACTTTCCCTCTTCCTACTGCCCCTGCTTCCGGCACAGCCAAAGGACACGGGGACTTTGCTCTTTCTCAGCAACAACTCTTTACCATCAGCCCATCTTTACAACACTCAGCTGTGAGGAGAACCTCATAATTGAATTAAGGAAATGTGGCAGTGGCGACAGCAGCAGCAGCAGCAGGCAGTCGGGAGTGGCAGACCAGGCGGCAGAATTCCCATGGGAAAGAGCTGCCCCCTCACTCACTGCAGGAACACTCAGACAGGCTTGCCCCAGGCATGGGGGCGGCTCCTGCAGCTTCCCTGATGCTCCTCAGAGAAGATGCTGGGACAAGGAAAGCCCGGAGCTGGAGCAGAGGAAGCAGGCATGTGGGCGGCAGGATGTCCCAGCTGAAGGCCCATCTCTGCCCCCGTTGGCTGCAGTGCCTTACCCTCTCAGCTTGCCCATTTCCTCACGTGCAAGATGAGGATTCCCCAGGTAGATCCTGCCTGTCGTCCTGAGGATCGCAGAAGAGAGCTGGCCCGTCATAGGGTGCTCAAGACCTGCCTTCCTTTCCTCCATCCCTCTCCCTCCCCTCTCCGTTTCTGACGTCTTCTCTTTGGCTGTCCACCCCCTTCTTCCCAGGTTGCTCTGCACAGACTCGGGGAGATGGTGTCTGCTGGAGGGGGACTTGGACAGGACCTGGCGTTCGGAGGTTCACGCACGAGATGAATCCGGTAAGTGATAAAATACCGATTGCATGGATCCCCACAACCGCTCAATACCTCGAGTCCACAATTAGCACAACCAAAGGAAGCCGCCATCAGTGCCCCTGGCATTGAAAGTCGATGGACAAGGAGACCCTCTGATTTGCTTTAAAACACCAGCCCAGCTGACTGTTGATGTCTAATGAGGCCATTTTTCCAAAACAGACCATCACCACCACCACCACCACCCCCCCCAGACCGACGATGCTAGTACTGGTGATGCATCTCTTAACATCGCGGGCTCTCGCTTTATCCTCATGGAAGGGGAGGACGGAAGTGCTTTCCTCGTTTTTAAAAAAGTTCTTTCTTTTTTTTTTTTTTTGCCTCAGACCATCTGTCTGGCTGTTAAAATCCCATCCACTTCATTGTGAGGATGCTTACTTCCCCCATGCCTACCACCCCAGAGGGGTTTTCAGAGCCAACCAGCACACAACAGCTCAAGTCCCTCCAAAGATGACGTCCCCATCTCTCCTGCCTGGCCTCTTAGCTCATTGCTGCAGATGAGAGACCCCATGATTTGTGCTCACGACCCTCCACGAATGCCCAAGAGATCGGTTTATAGCCTTAGTCATGCATTGACTGGCCCAACTGTTTCAGAACTAGCCACCCCACCAATTATGTTGCTGGAAACGAATATTAAAACTGCTATGTGCTTAATACAATGGATGTATGGATTGTGAAGGTAAGACCCCCCCTGCCAATAAAATGATTATTAAATAAATAAATAAATGGCCATGGATGACCAAAAGAACAAACCAATCTGAAGAAGTACAGCCAGAATCCTATCCTCCTTAGAGGCAAGAATGGAGAGACGTTGTCTCCTGTACTTTGGACATGTTATCTGGTGAGATCAGACCCTGGAGGAGGTCACCGTGCTGGGTCAAGTAGAAGGGCTGTGAAAGAGAAGAACACCCTGGAGGAGATGGGAGGACACAGTGGCTCCCACCACGGGCCCAAGCACAAGGACGATTGCAAGGGTGGCACTGGGTGGGGCAATGCTTCTTCCTGCTGTGTGTAGGGCCATGAGGATTTGAAGCTGACTCCATGGCACCTATCACCATCACCACCACCACCACCACCACCATCACCATCACCACCACCACCATCACCACCATGACCATCACCACCATCACCACCACCACCATCACCACCACCACCATCACCATGACCACCACCACCATCACCACCACCACCATCACCATGACCATCACCACCATCACCACCATCACCACCATCACCACCACCATCACCACCACCACCACCACCATGACCATCACCACCATCACCACCACCACCACCATCACCACCACCACCATGACCATCACCACCATCACCACCATCACCACCACCACCACCATCACCACCACCACCATGACCATCACCACCATCACCACCACCATCACCACCACCACCACCACCATGACCATCACCACCATCACCACCACCACCACCATCACCACCATCACCATGACCATCACCACCATCACCACCACCACCACCACCACCATGACGACCTCCACTACCACGATCACCATCATTACCACCACCATCACCATGACCACCACCACCACCATCACCACCTCCACCATCACCATGACCACCACCACCATGACCATCACCACGACCACCTCCACCATCACCACGACCATCACCATGACCACCACCACCACCACCATGACCACCACCACCATAACCATCACCACCACCACCACCTCCACCATCACCATGACCATCACCATGACCATCACCACGACCATCACCACCACCACCACTACCACCACGACCATCACCATCACCACCACCTCCACCATCACCAAGAATAACCACCACAACATCTCTTCTCAGCAGTCCAGGCTCTGAGACGACAAGGCTGGATCTCCACAATAAACACAGGGTGAGCAGAAGCCCGCAGAGCCCATAAAAACGTCAAGCTCAGACTCGGTGGATGATGGGATAAACCTGTGTTCTTCTGCTGGACCAAACAACTGGGACCCTCACACCTGGGACCATCTCTCTTGGCTTGTATGCTGCGTTCTGCCGGACTGTCCCTTCTGCTGTAGCTAATTGCCTTTGGGCCGGTCCAACTCATGGGAGGCCCTGTACAGCAGAACAGCCTGCAGTCCAGCCCCGCGCCATCCTCACGATGGCTGGTCTATGGCTCGAGTCTGGGGTTGCGGCCCCTGTGTCCTTGGAGAACTTTCCAACCTAGCAGGTTCAGCTGCCAGCATGCCAGCTGTGGTGATCGGTAGGGCTTTCGTTGGCTAATTTTTGGAAGTGGATCACTAGACCTGCTGTCCTATGCTCCCCGCAATCCTTTCTGCCATTCCAGGGGCATCTGCCCTCTCCCCCAGACCTGTCTGAAGATGTCAGGCCACAGTCAATCCTGAGAAATCTTACTGTTGCTTCCTAACAAGTTCCTCTTCCTGTGAGGGGCAAACCACTCTGCCCTTGGAATACACTGGTAGGGGAAGGGATCCCTTCATCTCTAGCCAATGGGGAGCACAGTACTAACCCTTCGCACTCTGGGGGCGCTTGGGGAGGGTTTATCTTCTGAAGACCCCCGTGGGAAACAGGGCACCCCCCACCAGGTACCAGCAAATACCTTCACCAGGAGGGGCACCACACAACCTCTCTCTCACCAGGGTCCTCCTCCGATGAAGAAGGCACCCATTGTGTTTCAGAGCCTAGGCTCCCCTGGAAGCCTCAGACAGAGTCTCAGAGGCCAAGTGATTCTTGCAGTTTGGCCTCCAAGCTTCCTTTAGCCTGCCACACCAGCCTCCCTCCCCAGATCACCCAAAGGGACTAGCTGACGCATATAGGGGGCTGGAAGGACTCCCATCTCTCTTTCTGTCAAACCCGGTGGGTAGTGTATGCAGAGCAGTGTCTGCAAAGTGAACGATGGGCCACCATGGTCTCCAAGGGGGACTGAGGTGGCACGGGGACCAACGTGTTTATGGATTATATTGTGGGACCCCCAAGAGATGTGTTAAAGTCCAACGCCAGTCATTCCAGTGGCCGTGGCCATGCCTGGGGAGAGCTGGGTTGTCTCCGTAGCTGCTCTTGGTCAGGTTCACAAAGTCAGACAGGAGTGAAAACCCCAAACTCCAACTCACTGCCCTTGAGTCGAGTCGACCCTGTAGGATGGGGAAGAAGTGTCCCCCCCACCCCCGCCTCATGTGGGTTTTGGAGACGGTAACACTTTACAGGAGGAGTGGCTGGTGGTTTTGAACTGCTGGCCTTGCGGATTCCAGCCCAACGCATAACCACTACGCCACCAGGGCTCCTTGTACAGGGACATCCTAGACCGTTGTAGGCAGTGAGTGGATAGAGGCAGCAGGGCCCCACAGGCAAGACCACCAGCACCGAAGGATCCATCTACAAGACAGGGCGGGCCGAGAGATGTCCCAGGTGACTGAGGCAGGGAGGTAAGATCTCCCTGAGACTTGACACAGCCGAAGCTCCACCCTCCGCCACCCCAAATTCGGCCTTCTAGCCTCCAGAGGGGGGAGAAAAGAAATCTCTGTTCTTTCACACCACCCGAGTGATGGCATTTTGCCATGCCGATCGTCGCCGACCAAGACAAACATGAAGACGCAGGTAAGCCCAGTGGTTCCTCCTGTCTGTTGACAGTGTAGCTCACTGGCCAATTCCCTCATTCCTGGGACCGTGGGCAGCTAAATGGACCGTGGACACCTACTGGTTCTGAGCAACACGGTGGTCTCTGGAGAGGCCAGAACATCACCAACAGTACCAGATGACTGAAGCCTGGGGTGGGGGTGGGGTGGGGGGGTGTCTCCATCGAAAGGACCGTCCATCTTTTGAGCACCTGTTCTACGGGGGCCCAGGACATGCCATCTTCCTCTGCATGCCCGCTGTGGGCAGGCACACTCACTCCTGCTCTCATAGCAAGCAGGAAAGTTCAGCTGGTCCAGAGGAAGCAGTCTGCTGAACTGGGTGGCTTTCTGACCCCAGGCCTGTCTGCTGTTCAGAGCCGGCTTCCTGTGGCTAGCTCCAGCTGCTCTGTCAATCTGGAAGAAACTGGGACAGGAAGTGACTGGGTTCTAGGGAAAATCTATTGGTCTTGGGCTGTCCTGTGGTGCGTGAGGCTCTGGCCTGTAACCTTAGCCTGGGTCCTGGCCGCTGGCTTTGTGGCTTCCCTTCCGGAGCCAAACCACAGCGGCCACTGGCCTTCCTGCTCCTTCTCTGTGTGGCTTCCTTCCTTGACTGTGCGGGGTGGACAGAAGGGGCTCTCGCTGCCTGGGGCTTAGACACGGCTGCTGCTGCTGCTGCTCTTGGCTCAGGCCAACTGTCAAGGACCCTCTGGCTCCAGCAATCCATCTGCTCTGCGGGGGGATGGCCCCTGTGCCCAGGCATCTCCTTCTCTCCAGGCAGGCCTCTGTCCAACCCTGGCCCATGCACTGCCCGCTCTCTGCTCTGCCCACCCCCCTCGCCGCCACCCCCCCCCCCCGACCCTAAGCTACTGTCCCCTCTCCCATTTCTGCACCTCTGGGTCCGTTCCCTGGAATAACCACCATCTGTCCCCTACACAGGGTGGAGCTTGACCCTTTCCTTTCACACCCCACTTCCTCTCCTCAGCCACTCCATTCATTCAGCCTCTGGCTGTGCCCTCGAACCCCTGCTCCAGGCACCGCGGAGGTCCGCCGAGGGGCCAGCACAGCGTCCTCAAGCTGGCGGAGGCCCTTGGCAAAGGCCTTTCCAGCCATTCTTCTGTGAACTCAGTCATGGGGAAGGGAGCCTGCTGTCCTCCCAAGGACTTTGCCCCATGGGGAAGCCATGGCTCCAATGGACCTCCTCCCTCTGCCTCCCACCTGTCCCTTCGTCCCTCCCCGCTTTCCTCCTTTCTTGAGTTAACAACTTCTGCGGCAGCCCCTGCTCTGGGCCAAGTGTCATCTTGCCTCTTCCATCCCTGCTATCTGGCCAATCTCTTGTTTATTCACGGTGTGCCCACCGGGGCGGGCAAACCGAATGCTTGAGAACAGAGACGCACAGGAGAGCCCAGGTCTTGGCCCACATCTGAGCTGTACAGGCAGTGGACGCCTGAGGGTGAGGCGCTTTGTCTGTGGCAGCTGGTCAGCGGCAGGCACAAGCTGACCCCGGGGGGCCTGCCCTGGCCAGCCCCCTTTTGAGGCTGCTAACTGCTATGAAGTCGACTCTTGATCCTGGCAGAACCGTGAGTGGCAGTGGAGGAGTGTGCTGGGTTTAGGGAGGTCAATCGCCAGGCCTTTCTTCCGAGGGTCTTTGGGGGGACTTCAACCTCCCACCTTTCCATGAGCAGCTGGGTGCACTAGCCACTGATGCCCGATGGGGAATTCTTTATTCATCACAAAACAGACAGGACCAAGATACCAAGAACACGGAAACAACCTGCCCCGGGTAGAAGCCCTCACCTCTGTTTGGGAATGCCCTTCTTGAGCCCTCATCCCTGGAGGGCTCTCAGATTTGACAACTTTGTGGGAAGAAAGAGAGAGGTGGCTGGGCTCACTCCAGGGCTGTGGTGGAAACAAAAGATAAAAGGAGGGGGAGAAAGGGAAGCTGGAGTCCAGGGGCCCCTCAAAGGTGGGGAGTGCGTCTGTCCTAAGAGAGGCGGCGGGAGTGCGTGACCCAGGAGAAACGTCGTCGCAGTGTGACGGCATGACAGTGTATTGAGGTCTTTTAACAAGCTTGGTCACATGCAGGGAGCCATCGCATAGGCATTGCGACTACCAGGAGGGCCACCGATGGGGGGAGGTCTCAGCAGAGCTTCCAGGATGAGATGGACTAGCCAGAGAAGACTGGTGATTGATTCCCCCAAATTGTTGTTGTTGGGTACAGAGCAGTCAGCCGGCCCCGGCTCATAGCGACCCCGTGGTGTGACACCAGCGTCCCGCACTGCCATCCTCACGATGGTGGCTCTGTTGGAGCCCGTCAGTACAGCTGCTGGCTCAGTCCATCTCCCGGACAGCCGTCCTCCTTTAGTGCCCTCCTGACCAAGCACGATGTCCTTCTCCAGGGACTCGGGCTCTCCGGACAACATGTCCAAAGGGTCCCCACCGAACGTCATCCAGGACCGTGAGGGAAGAGAGTTCCCTAGCTTGGGAAGCTCGCCATATACTTAGTAACCCCACCACAGACTCTCGCCTTTTGCAGGACCGGGCAATGGCTAATTCCTGTTCCTGTCCCCTGTCATAAACTGGAGCTGAGCCCAGGGCAAGCTTGCTGGGCCCGGGACACCGGGCAAGCCCCTGCCCTCTCCATCCAGGTTCCACTTGACCCTTGACAAGGGGAGGGTTGGGGCTGGGTGGAGCCTGTGGGGACATTGCCTATTGTCTTCCCTCTCTCCTTATCTGTAGCCAGGGAGTGCTTCCTTTTTAGCTGGGTTGTGACCACCGGGAGGGAAGAAATTCTCTATGTCCCAGAGTTCCTAGGCGAGGTCACGTGCCGACTGCTGTCCTATGAGACGAGAGTGAGAATGTTGGGCGGTCAGGGGCCAGGGACCCTTTGTGGTTGGCCTCTCTGCGCCAGCCTCCACCTGGAGGCCTGGGATGTGAAGGGAGTGGGTTGCAGCTTTGGTAGCCATGGGGGGCTGGGGGAGCAGAGAGGTCAGAGACCACAATGGCAGGGGGACAGGGAACCACTAACTAGTTCTTGGAGCCCCTGGACCAGCCTTGGCCTCGAGTCTCCAGGTTGATTCATTTGAGAGTGAACACACTGGCTATCTGACTTCTGCCATTCTCCATTTGTGTCACTGCCTTCTCGTCGATGCTGACTCATGGTGACCCCATAGGACAGGGGAGAGCCGCCCCTAGGGGTTTCTGCGACTGAAGCTCTTTATGGGAGGACAGAGCCTCATCTTCCTTCCGTAGAACGGCTGGAGGTTTTGAACTGCTGACCTTGTGGCCAGCAGTCAGACGGCATAACCAGCAAGCCACCAGGACCCCATTTCAGGAGTGTTGTGTTCTGTACAGTGAAATCAAACCCTTCCTGAGTTAAGCTTTCATAGCCCTTCCAGACCTGTGGGTCTGAGACGGTGACTTTAGAGGCTTTGTGTACTAACCTGCTCCCTGTGGTAGGAAGAACGATGCCCCCCACACCCACCGCCCTCCCACTTCCACCGGCACAAGCCCTTCCTGGCTAACGCACCTCCTGCCTTGCCACCACCGAGCTCTGAATGGAGGCTGATGTCGTGTGATGATGCTGAGCAGGCTTGAGTGGAACTTCCAGACTAAGATAGGCTACGAAGAAATACCCGGTGATCTCCCGCCCCCAAACAAGCCACTGACAACCCCTGGATTCCCAGGGTCCAATCCCAGCAGGCTGCGGGGCGATGCAGGACCTGGGCAGTGCTTTGGGTCACCATGAGGTGGGAGTGGACGCCAGAGCTGCCAGCAACCACAGAGAAGCTCTGGGACCCCTGCCGACTGTGCTCTGTTACTGGGTTGCCCCCAGAGTTAAGGTCACTAACGTAGCGAGCTTATCCTGGGGATCTTGTCTTGTTTGGCTCCACCATCGACGCTCATGGAAGCAGCCCTCAAGAGATCAAACGACGCATTGCAGTAGGTAAATCCCCTACACCAGACCCCTATTTAACCTCCAGAGCCCATTGCAGAGGGCCCTTCTTTCAGGACCCTTCCCCTGACATCTCCCCAAGGTTTCTCTCTTCTCTGGTCCCTAAGTTGGCACCCACACCCACCGCTGTCACGGTCACAGCACAGAGCGGCCGTCTTACAGAAGCCGATCACAGGCTCTTTATTCCGAGGCACTCTGGGCGAGCCTGGACAAGCAGCCTCTAGGCTCGAAGCTGAGAACACCCACCGGCACCACCAGGCTCTCGGGCCCATGCTCACCCCTTCCTCGGCACCCTGAGCTTCGTTTACCCTCAATCACCGTCAGAGTGGGTACGGGTCTCTGTCACCCACCCAACACTTACTAAGCACCCACTAAGCGCAGGCAATTTGGCCCTCGGGCTACAACGGCTAGCAAAACAGACAGACCAAGATCTTGGTCACCTAGAGCCAGGGACACTGTAAACACGCCAGTCAAACCAGAGAGCCGTCAGCGCCGAGAAGGACACACAACAAGCCAGAGGGCCGAGGAGGACAAGGAGGAGCGGTGACCTTGGGTGGGGCAGGGGTTCGGCGCTGGCTTGACTCCTGTGTCCTGTGAACTAGCGTGGAGCCCGCTACACATGGGGGTGATGTGGAGGGGTTCTGAACTGGCTCCCCTTCCCGATCAATCCCCAATGTCTGTGAATTCCCATTCGGGCTTCTCCCAGAGGCTGCGCCGACAAAGAGGCCAGGCAGCAGCAGCCCCACGGCAGGGCAACAGCCCCATCATCTGACACCCAGGAGCTACGGTGTGTGGCTGAGCCCTTGCCATATCAGAAGAAGCACCTGTCACCGGCTGCTGACTGCCACCCCGTGATAACGTCTTGTGTCCCCCCAGCCGCAGGACAGCCCTAAAGACTGACAGTGACGGGTAAGGCCTCAGTGTGGCAAGCAACAAAGGTCCACATCGCTGTGGTCCAACAGCCACCCCCACTACCACAACCAGTAGCAGTTGAGTGGGTGTCTCCTCAGTCCCCCCACCATCACCCCCTTACACACACCTCGTGTGTGTCAGAGATCTGTGCTCTTGGGGTTGTCAAGAGCTGATTGTTTAGGAAGTGAGGTGCCTCTGGGTGACTCCAAACCTCCAACCTCTCCGCTGGCAGCCAATCGCGCTAGCCATTTGCATCACCCAGGGACTTCTACTTCGAGGCAAGGATGGGGAGACTTCATCTCAGGGACTTTGGACATGTTGTCAGGAGAGGCCAGTCCCCGGACAAGGACGTCCTGCTGGCTCACATGGAGGGGCGGCGGGAGAGAGGAAGGCCCTCAAGGAGGTGGACTGGCACAGGGGCTGCCACCAGGCGCAGGACTGGGCAGCGTTTTGCTCTGTGGTACGAGGGATGGCGATGGGTCGGAACCCGCCCTAGGACACTTAACCACAATGGCAGGAAAACAAGGGTTGGATCTACCACTGGTGAGGAGGGTCTTTGTTGGTGGTGATGGTGGCCAGGGCAGCCCTGCGTGGGCAGTGCAGAGCTGCTGGATGGGGCCTCAAGGCTGTGCCCTTCTGGAAGGAGATAGCCAGGCCTTTTTCCTGCAGTACCTTGGGCTGGGTCTGAACCGCCAACCTTTCAGTTAGTAGTTGAGGGCTTATGACTATGTTCCCCCACCCTCTACCCCACCCCGCATGCCTCGCCTGGACTGAGCACTTACTCTTTGTCCAGCAGTTTGCCCGGAGCAGCTAATCCAATTTCATGGCCCCCCTCAAGAAGCAGATGCAATCAAGCCCCACCCACACCCACACTTTATAAGTGGACAGAGAGGCGATGTTCTGAGCCTGAGGCCATAGAGCTGGGGCTGAGATCTGAACCCAGGGTGCCTGGAACCAGATCCACCTTGATCTCCTGTCCCGGCTAGACTATACGGCCAGCATTGATCCTTGTCATGCCGGTCAGATCCCAGGCTCATTATGCAGCATGAACGAACCAAGAGGCAAAGCCCTCTGCTATCCTCTCTGCCATGGTCACGCAGTCCCTCAACAGACATGGACTGCACACCTACGTTCAGCCAGGGCCGGTGGACACTGACCCGAAGTCACTCTGCCCGGGAATGTCAGCACATCCTCTCTCTGCAGCTCTCTCCCGCTTGCTCCGTCTCAGAGCGAAGGTGACCTTCTGTCACCCCTCACTCCCCACATTGAGAGCACTAGACGCAGCCAGGCCTCCAGGGTTGGGCCCCTGGCACCCCCGTCCTGTTCCTGCCTCCTTACTCGCTGCATCTGCTCACCGATGCCTTTCCTCCTGTCTCTACTCCACACAGCATCCCCAGTCGTCTTCCTAAACCCAAACCACACTGCGCCCTTCTCAGAAGTCCTCAGGTCTCTGCATGGATGAGCAGCAGTCTGATCTCTGATGAGGCTCCTCTCTCATGACTAAGATGCTCTCCCTGGCGCACAGCGTTGGGGCCCTGGTAGTGTAGTGGCTTATGTGTCGGGCTGCTAACCTCAAGTGGTTCATACCGCAGCTGCTTCATGGGAGAACGCCGAGGCTTTCTGTTCCTGTAAGAGTTGATGGTCTCACAAGGCCACAGGGGCAGTGCTAGCCTGCCCACAGGGTCACTGTGAGTCAGAATCGACTCGATGGCAGTAAGCTTTGGCCCCACAGCAATGGTGGTGTTCGAGCCCCTTTCTTCCCGGGATCATCCGCTCCTGTGTGTGCTTGCATTGACCCTGTGTCCCCAGAAGCACGAGCTCCTCAAAGGCAGGGCTGCTCCCGTTCCCCTTTGTCAACCTGCAGCCCAGGGTGCTACCCGGGCCCCGTAGTGGCACAAAGATGGCTAGGTGCTCAGCTAATAGCCAGAAGACCGCTGGCTCGAACGAAGCCTGGTGAGCTGCTTCCCAAGGGTCACAGCCTTGAAAGCCCGACTCTGTGCACATGGGTCGCCATGAGCCACAGCCAACTAGCCTGCAACTGCCACCAACAGGACTGCTCCTACACATCCCTGCCCAACCTAACCCAACCCAATCCAACCCAACCCAACCCAACCACACCACACTAAACCAAGTCACACCAAACCCAACCCAATCACACTACACTAAACCTAATCGAACCCAACCCAACCAAGTCACACCAAACCCAACCCAATCATACCACATCAAACCAAGTCACACCAAACCCAACCAAGTCATACCCAACCCAACCACACCACACCAAACGTAATCTAACCCAACCCAACCAAGTCATACCAAACCCAACCCAATCACACCACACCACTCCAAACCTAATCTAACCTAACCTAACCAAAGTAAGCCGAACCATACAAAACCAAACCAAGTAATACCCAACCCAACCCAACCCAACCACACTATACCACATCAAACCAAGTCATAGCAAACCAAACCACACCACACCACCTCAAACCAAAACTAACCGTACCACACCATACTTAACCAAACTGTACCACAACACACCAAATCAAACTAAGTCATACCAAACCCAACCTAACACAATCAAAGCACACCATACCACACCAAATTTAACCTAACCAAACCAAACCAAATCACATCACATTACATCAAACCTAACCTAACCAAACCAAACCAAGCAATACCAAACCAAACCACACCACACCAAACCTAATCAAACCACACCACACCAAAACAAACCTAACCTAACCAAATAACACCACACCACACCTAAGCAAACCACACCATACCAAACCTAACCTAAGCAAATCAAACCTAACCAAACCATACCACACACCACACCAAACCTAACCTAACCTAACCTAACCAAATGAAACCAAACCTACACCAACCCAACCCAGCCCAACCAAACCTAACCTAACCTAACCAAACTCACTGCCACTGAGGCGACTCAGACTCACAGTAGACTCACTGCCCCGTGGGCTTCCAAGACTCTCGATCTTTACGGTAGTAGAAAACCTCATCTTTCTCTTGAGTAGCAGCTCATGGTTTCAAACTGCTAACCTGGCAGTTAGCAGCCTAATGCACCACCACTAAGCCACCAGGGCTCATTCTAGCCCCTCCTGGTCTCACACGCAGCATTCAGTTGGTCAGTCAGCTGCGTGGAAGACATGGATGAGGTGGAGACAGAAATGGGCGCTCGCGCCATAGAAGAAGGTTGATGCTGTGACAGAGGCTTGCATGGATGTTGGGGTGGGGGCAGTGGGGTGGGATGCAGCCCCGGTAGCAGCAGAGCAGGGGACGGCGGCGGAGGTGCCGAAGATGAGGAGGGGTGAGAGCATTATATTACGTCCTCCCACACTCTGCTTACAAACTGCAAGGAGAGGGGTGTCCCTGCCTTTTGAGGCTCTCCCCCATTTCATAGCAGTGAGGACATGTGGCAGCCCCCCCCCCCAACACACACACCTGTCCCCACGTGGCCTTGAGTGGGAGTCCATCCTCATATTAAGTTTCAGCCTCTCCACAGCTCCTTCCTTAGGCACAGGACCACAGCCAGCATCTGCTGTTCAGCTTTGCCTGCAGCTTCTCAGAGAGATTTGCCCTGAGTTGGGGGGTGGGGGAAACTCATGGGTATGACTGGGTTCGGTGCACCAGTTTTGGGATTGGACAGACTTGGGTTGGAGTCCCAGCCTTGCCTCTGACCAGGTGACCTTGGGCCAGGGACTTAACTTCTCAGAGCCCTTGAAGGTGGAGGTCAGGGGTCGTGGCACACGCCGTCAGGGTTGGGAAGATGACAGAAGTCCATTCTGGGTGCAGCTCTGAGCACAAAGGAGACACTCTAACGGTTTTCTGTGACCAGAGAGTGGTGGCAGGGCTTTGTGGGTGTCATGGTTACACACTGGATAGATAACTCCAAGGCCAGCAGTTTGAAACCACCAGCCGCTCCGTGAGAGAAAGACGTGAAGAGTGACTATCTCAGAAACCCACAGGGGCAGTTCCACCCTGTCCTACAGGGTCGCTCTGTGCCGGCATCCACTCAGTGGCAGTGGGTTTGAGTTGAGTTGGGGGATGGAGCCAGTTACTGCTGGTTTTGAATAGGGTCTCGAATAATTATTTGGAGGGAAAGTAGGACGAGGGGCTCTCGGTCACAGGGGGAATGCGAAAAGATACAAGGGAAGACTCGGAAAGACACAGATGAGGTGAGGAACACAGCCCTTAAGGAGAGCAAGTGAGAGGGGTGGGGGATGGGGGCAGTGGGGCAAATGCAGGACCAGGGAAGCCCAGGGGTCAGCAGGAGATGGTCCCTGTGAGTTCTGTCCAATGGCAGTGCCCATGGAAGACTGGCACCAGGACGATGGATCTGCCAGGTGCATGTGGTGGATTGAAGCAAGGGGCCGTCTCCCTGTACAACCAACTGTGCACCTGGGACCTGAGACCCACGTGCTGGGGTTCTCGTTAGCAGCTGGGAGACTACCCAAGGTCATGACAGAGCGAATAAGGGAGGCAGTTCCTCCCAGGCCAACCTGGGGCTGCTAAGTCAGTGTCCCTGGACCAAGAAGCAACTAGCACAGATTCCGGTGGAGGAAATCAGGGAGCAGGTGGGAGCTATTGGCTGCCCTGTGGCCCAGGGACATACCCTGAGAGCCTCCCAGGTGGTGGGGTGCAGGGGAACACCTGCTTGTCTTCAAGTTTGTTTTGGAAGGTGGTTCCTGCTGGTCCTCGGAGAAAGGACTGTTGGGGAGGATACGTGAGGCCACTGGCATCACCCAGTTCACAGAGACTCCCCTATATCCTGCTTGGGTGAGTAGGGAGCGGGGTCTTCAGAGTTCGTGAGTGGCCACCTGAGGTGTAACTATTGGTCTCTCCCGGTCTGGAGGAAAGAGGCATGGAGGGAACAGAAGACACATGGAAACAATGAGTCCAGTGGACGAAGGGACCACGTGAACCTCGGCCCCCACGACCCTGAGACCAGAAGAACTAGATGGTGCCCAGCTCCCCCCGCCAAGTGCTCTGAGAGGGGTCCTACTGGAAGGTCCTGGACAGGGTGGGAGAAAAAGCGATGGAATACAACGGGACGTCATGAAAGAGACCCGGCTTACTCTGGCCGTCGGTCACCCTTCAGCTTCTAGAATGTTCAGCCGAACAAGAGACATGTCCCCCAAGGGGCAGCACCACCACTCGGGAGGTTGGCACACCTTGGAATTATCAGCCATCGAAGATCCAAAGGGCAGTGTCTCCCTAAGGACACAGTTCGGAAGCGCTGGGAAAGGAGGAGGCAGGGAGACTGGAAACATGGGGAGGACGTGGATTCAGTGATATTATATTGTGTGTGGGAGGTGGGTAGGGGTGGGGGGTGTTTCTATCAGCGACCGGAAATAGATCGCACATGACTTGTGGAACGGAAACCGGAGGCCCTGCTCTGTCCACCTTCACACATTGATGAGAGAAAAAAAAATGAAAAAGAAAGACGACAACATTTGGGGGTTCCCGTGGGAAAGCCCGGAGCTCTCGCTGAAGGAGACGTTCTAGAGCGGGGAGTCATCCTGCCTCTCCATTCATTCAGCACGAGGCTCCCAGGTAGTCTCTCTGCACAGCGGGGCATATTGGCTTGGGCTGGAAGTGGGAGGCAAGCCAGACAGGTGCCTGTCTCCTCAGCTTTTAGGGCAACACAGATCCTAAGGAAACAAATGCTTGAAAAAAAAAAAAAGAATGCTAAAGAAAGACCAAAAAGAGGTGGCAGGCGGGCGGGCCACTTTGAATGGGGTGTTCTTTCTGCACCGTTGTAAGCCCGGGGAGGGGGGAGCACATAGTACGTGCTCCATAAATGCTCACTATACTGAACTGTCCCATGAGGGAGAGAGGGGGCTTCTTGATGCCCCTACTGGACATCACATGCAGTCCTCTCAAGTCTCCCCTCCTCTTCACGACAGCTCACCTGGCCCAGGTGACGCGGTTTGCCTTCAACACGGCGGCCCTGCCCAGTCAACCTCACCCAGTCCTGATGGAACCCCCAGCCCGTCCACTCAGCTCTTGTCATCTGGCAAGCTCACGGACGGTCAGTCCATTGGGAGCCTCTACTGGTGGTGGACTTGTCTCTCCCCCAGCGCCCACCAGGCCCAAGGTGATGGAAAGCCGACTATCCCGCCTTTATTATTCAGCTTGTTTTCTTTGAGATGTGACCGAGATGGTAGGAGTGCAGGGTGTTGCCCTAAACCAATCTCTTTCGAAATTTAGACGAAGCCAGAAGCCAATGACCAGTAATGGAGGTAAAGAGATGACACGCCCCCTCCCCCCACATGACGATCGCCAAGGAGCCAGGGGACAGAGCTGCAAAGTGCTAAGGACCTTCCCCCAGATCCGTTTGCCCTGAGCGCAGACCTTCTGCCTGCTAAACTCTGAGTGAGTCCAGTCCTGTTGGGGACAGCCACTTCCCCTAGCTGTGCTAGGGACCTGAGGCATCACCTTCCAGGAACCCTGACCCCTTTCCTGCCGCACCTGAAGCTTCTCCAAGCACAGCTTCTGTCCCTTTGGGATTGGGTCTCTGCTGCCTCCCAGACACTTCACACCCTGTTCTCTTCTTTCTAGTCCCAAGTAGGCTGCTCCTTCCATCTGAAGTGCCCCGCTTCCCCTGAGTTTGCCAACCTCTACCATCCTTTAGCACTCAACCCCCACCCCCACCCATCCCAGAGTCCCTGGTACAAACACTCCATGCACCTTCTCTGGGCAACAGGGGTTCCTCCAGGGCAGCGGGTGAGCCTTTGCACGCCTTCCTAGAGCCCTGGTGGCATAGTGGTGATGTGCTGGGTCACCAACTCCAAGGTTAGCAGTTCAAAGCCACCAGCCTCTCTAAGGGAGAAAGATGAGGCTTTCCGCAGTCTCAGAAACCCATGGGTGTGGCTCTCCTCTGTCCTGTAGGGTCGCCGTGAGTGGGAATCAAGTCCATGACAGAGCCTGACTTGGAGAGTCTCACGCAGTGCCTGACAAGCGCTCAGGGGACAGCGGTCGAACCAAGATCCACTGCCACCCTACAACTCCTCTCCCTCCCCTGCTGAGGCGCAGCATAGGGGCCAGCTGTAGGCAGGAGAACTCCCCTGGGTGATCTTAACACCCTGCCAGCATTTCTTCCTGCCAGCAGATGCCTGGCCGCCTTCCTCCGGCTTGACAAACAAACAAAAAGACAGTGATAAGCCTACAACAATATCAACTGTAATTAGATAAGGTGACAGGGGATTCACTAGAGTTTGTGGGGGAGACCCCGTGGACCTTTGTGCTCCCCTTTCCCCACCAGTGCTGCCTGTCGCCTTTTCAAAGTGGACAGGCCAGTGACACTCATTCGTTCGTTCCACGGACCCCCTTGGGCCACCACGATGGGTTCCCAGCACTGCATCACCAACCGGAACACAAACGCAAGCCTCCTGTGACTTGTGAGCACGCGGGGCCCGTTTCAAGGTTTCTGAGAGTCAAGTGAGCTTGGCCATTGAAGGGGACACAGCACGGCCTTTGTCTCCTCCCTCTCCCAGCCTCTCAAGAGCTTTTTAAAAAGCCACGGTTTCTTTTACAAGTGAGGGTGTCATAGAACTATGGGAAGATGGATGGGAGCGAATAAAGCCTGTTATCCCCCCAGGAGAGGCATGGGCATCCTGGTTAGGGTGCAGGCGCTCAGCAGAGACCCTGTAGCAGCTGACGCGTACTTCCTACTAGTTAATGCCTCTTCACTCTCATTCCTACTTTCAAAGTGTCTGCTGCTTATAACGTACCCTCATTTAAATCCCCGATGGTGACACGTGTTGGGGATCCTGTGAATTTGCAGGAGGGGAGGAAGGAGGGGGAGCCCTTGTTATGTTGTGGTTCTATCTTGGGCTGCTAACCGCAATGTCCGCAGTTCAAAACCACCAGCAGCTCTGCAGGGAAAAGGCAGGGCTTTCTGCTCCCCTAAAGAGTTACAGCCTCAGAGACCCACGGCGGCCATTCGACCCTGTCCTCTATGGCCATTACGAGTTGGCATCGAATCGGTAGCAGTGAGTCTGTCTGTTGCTAAGACAGCGAGGAGACACCAGCTGTAGGACTGCTTCAATGGTCTTGGAAGAAACGACATTAGTTTATGAGATCCCTGTTCTGTAGGATCCCTTACAGGGACTCACCTGGAGGATCTAGAGGGTAGGCCTGGGGGCTTATCCACCACGGTCCCCTTAAGTTTATCAGGTGTTGGCACTCAGCGTCAACAGCCAACCCCCCACCCCCCACTACAGCGGCATCCATCTGGTTTGTGTCTTCCCAGCGGGTATCAGGAGAAGGTCCGAGACGGGACAGAGACAGGGTGGGAGTAGAGGGTGAAGGGCAAAGAGGAGGCGGGAAGATCAGCAGCATCCACTCTGATCCTCAACACTGGCTTCAAAGCTCCACTCTCTTCAAGGCTTTTCTGACTCCCAGGGACCCTGAAGGACAGAGAAGGTCTTTCCCTTGGCCTTCAAGGTGGAAGCAGTCTGCCACCTCTCTCTCCCACAGAGCGGCTGGTGACTTCAAACCACCCACACTCTGGTTCACAGCCAAGCACTTTAAACCCTGAGCCACCAGGAATCCTTCTCAACATGAGCTACATGAATGGCTTATTGGAGGTATGTGAGGGGAGGTGGGAGGGAAATGGGGAGTTCAACAAGAGCACAAGGTAGAGAATGTGCTAGAACTGATGGTGGTGCTGATGGTGATGATCTCACAACTCTGTTTCCTTTGCCGGACCACTGAAGTGGATGGTACGTGAATTATGTCCAGAGAGCTTTTTTTTTTTTTAACTTACAAGCTTCTTACTCACAGCCATCAAAGCCAATTCCCATGCCTTGAGAGTCTACATTGGGCTCCTGAGATGACACATCATTATGGGAGCAGACAGCCTCATCTTTCTCTTGCGGGCTGACTGGTGGGTTTGAACCAGCGACCTTGCTATGAGTCAGCAGCCCAACGACAACACAATCTTAGAGGGGTGGGGGTGTGTGTGAATGAGCATCCTCACTGTTCAGGCAAGGTGGTGGAGGCACAGAGATCAGATGTGTTAGCCCAAGGTCACACCACTCACAAGCAAGAAGCAAGCCTGGAACTGAAAAGCCAAACGCTATGGCTTGATTGACAAGACCCCACTCGAATACCACCCGGCACCAGCGGCCTGGTCTGCTCCAGCCTTGCCTCTCCCCCTTCCTGTGGGTCTCTGCAATGGGCTGCCTGCCCTTCAGCCAGGCTCATGTCTTCTTCTGCTCTGCGCATCTCTCCCTTCACCTTGCGCCTCCTCAGGGAAGCCTTCCCTGATTAGCTGTACTCCTGGTATAGCTTGAAGTGTGTCCTCTACCTGCCCCCAGCCTCCCCTCAACAGATGCATCAAAAGTCCCCAACTTTTGTCCATGTGAACATGACCTTGTTTGAAAATAGGGCCTGGGAAGGGTACTGTGGAGTCCCCTTGGACTAGGATCAGCCCTGATCCGAAGTGACTGCTTGTCCTTAAAGGAAGAGGACAGACTCGGAGGAGAATGGCCGTGACGACAGAGGCAGCTCCAGAGGGCGGCGAATGAGCCAAGGATTGCTGGGAGCCACCAGGAGCTGGAAGAGAGATGTGAGGAGGCTCCTCTCTCAGAATGACTCCCCGCTGGGGACGTGGGGCTTCCAGAACTGCGAGGCAGTGAAGTTCTGTGCTTTAAAGCCAACGACTTTGTTGTTCCTGGGGTTTTGCTTTGTTTTGGTCATGGGAGCAGTAGGATACGAGGACGCTCCTGATGTTCAAACATCACCTTCTCGCTCCTTGGGGGAACTCAACACAGCTGCCATTTATATACATTGGACTGGGGTCTGCCTCTCCCACTAGATTCTAAGGTCCCAGAGGGTAGCAACCCTGAAAGATGCTGCTCCCCAGTGTGGGCCCTGCCCCTGTCCCGGCGCCAGCACTCATGAAAGATTTCCCAGGTTAGGTGGGGATTTTGAAGAAGGGGAGGGGCTGCTCCAGCCATGGCTCTACACGAGCGTGGAAACCCAAGATGCTTATTGGGAGATGAGTTTGGGGCCAAATACATCAGGAACTAAGAGGAGCCATTGAACTTTTGATTCCTTTAAAAAATATTACCTCTATCAGCCTGAGTAACCACTTTCTTCTCAGCCCTGGTTGGAAGCGACCGTGCATGGACCTTTTCCCCGCAGAGCTCTGTGCTCCATGTGCCAGAAGAAGTGGGAGCAGGGAGACAGAGTTGGGGTGCGGTCAGAATCTATTCAGGGTACGTTCACCCACAGCCCTGCCTTCCTGGCAGGCACCCACTCCCTCCCTTTGCTTCCTTTGCTGCTGGCCCTGGTGCTGGCCCTCCCACCCCCCGGTCAGTGTGGAGTTTGTTATTTTTCAGAACGTCATCCAACGCTGCTTCTTGTCCTTGCTGCTCACAGTGCATCATTCACGAAGCGTCACCCATTAGGCTAGGAAGGATCCCCCACTTCTGAGAACCCCTCAGATATTGGTCAGGGTTCATTGGGTCACTGGGCCTCAAAGGTGGGCTGGCATCTTGCACTGGTTTTGCTGGTGAACAGAAGAGCCAGACAGCCCTGCCCCCAGGAGCTGACCACGCACAAGGAGAGGAGCCCAAAGGAGTCAGTTTTCCAGGACGCTAGAAGGGAGTAAGCTAGTGTTGAAGGAGAAGGAGAAGAGGGTAATTAGAGAGGACTTTGGGGAAGGAGTTGTGGATGAAATTTTCTAATATGGGGGTCAGGGGAGACCTCCGGAAGATGATCAACATCTAAGTACTTAAGCTTCTGCCAGGAGTCAAGAGAGTTTATTTCTCCTTTCTACCAGAAAGGGAACTGAGGAGCAGAGAGGTTTCGTGGCTTGCCTCACCCACTCCCCTCACCCCCCGCCAATCACACAGCTCATAAGACTGCCAGGCTTGAAGTAACCCTAGGTTTGTGTGATCACGGGAGCCTGAGTTTCATCGGAAGACTTCCCTGAGCCGTCGCTGACACCTGCTATTCTGTGGGGTGGGGGTTGGGGGTCCAAAAGTCACAAGCCCACAGGGGATGGAGAGTTGGCATGGGAGACCCTTCAGCATGGAAAGGGGAAAGTGAAGAGGCCCTTGAAGGCTTAGTCTGAGATTCGGTGTTAGAAGTTGGGGTTGCTCATCCCGGCCCTCAGCCTCAGGAAGCCAGCCTTTGGGAGGGAGGAGATGCTCAGGAAAGAGGGGTTGCTACCCTACGGGGGTGGCAGGCTGGCTGGGTAGGTGGGTCAGACATCCATGGAGATGGGGAAGCTGGCATGGAGGCAGAATAGAACTTGGCCCTCAGGGGGAGGGGGTGGTGGTGGTGTTGAGGTCCTCAGCAGACCATCATGGTCCCAAGGCCCCATACAAAGACTGCCGAGTATGATCAGGAACACAGGGGGTGGAGGGAGGGACTCGAAGAGGCAGCCCCACGAGTCACAAGAGGTCTAGAATCAAGGTCTGGAGCAGCCACTGCTACCCGAGTGACCTTGGCAGGCCTGGCAGGCCTCTGAACCTACCTCTTCATCATGGCAGAGGCCATGGCAGGGATTTGCCATGCATCCCCTGGTGACGAGAGTAGACTTGGGCAACCACATGAGAGGTGGGCACAGGCCAAGACATGCTAGGTGGGTCTGACGCTCCGGGAGCCCTTTGGGAAAGGCTCTCTGGGGGAGGTCTGGTAGAGAGAATGTACAAAAGCGAAGTTCACACTGAACTGCCATACGCTTTCAAAGAGGTGGAAGAAAGTCCCAGCTGTGTGTACCAGGTCATCCTCCCTCTACCCCCCACCCCCACCACGAATAATCTGCTTCACTCTGGCCCATGGTGTGCTGGGCAGTGATAGACTCCTCTTGGTGTTGCCTTCTTGGATCATCATGAATTCATGACTCACTATTATTCTTGTCAAAAAGAAGTTCCGGGAAGAACAAACAAATCATTCCGACTTCCTCACCTCCTTCCCTCCCTCTCCCCGGTCCCCTCCCCTCCCCTCCCTCACTCTTGGTGATCACATGCCGTCCCCGACACCGGCATTCACATCAGTAGCTTTCAGGGTGCCCAGAGCCATCCATTAATTCATGAAAATGTCTGCGGCACCTATTGTATACAGGCACCTAGAGGAAGTCAAAGTACCTTGGGGCTGGGAGTTGGGGCAGAACAAGGACACAGCGTGCAGGCCCCTGAGTAAGTTCCGTGTTCACCCCCATCCTCAGGTGAGGGGATCCAACCTATATTTTCCTTCTCTGGAAGGAGGGAGCCACCCCTGGTCTGGGCCTGGCCCACTCTGCCACCTGACAGGTGGGTCTACCGCCTTGGGGTGGCGAACTTGGAACAGAGAACGAGGGGATGTGGTGAGCCTTTCTGGCTGCCAGAGAGCAAGGGTGACTGGCTGCATCCCGTCCCCGGGAGCAAGAAGCTTGTCGAGGGGGAGTGAGGAGAAGCCATGGAGGGGGGAGGCATCCCAGCTTCAGCAGAGGGAAGGCAAGAGCCCCGGGCAGAGAGAGACTGCTCTGGGGTCTGTGCCCCACAGCAAGGCCAGCCTCTCCCCAAAGGCTGGAGAGAGCCTGGAGCAGCGAAGAGGGCTGGATTCTGGCTCATCTGCGGGCTGCAATTCCTCCAGGGAGAGTCCCTGAACACCCGCACAGGGAAGGGCCATGGGGTGGTTGGGTTGAGGCAAGAGAAAGGAGTCACACCCCAAACTGCCACCATCTCGCTGCTCCTGGGGACCAGGATCCGTGGCGGGGGTGGGACACAACAGGGGTGATTATTCAGAGCATCAAGGCCCTGTGCCTGCCTGTGGCCACAGAGGGGGGCAGGCTGAGAACAAGCCGATGGAGGTCTTCTTGCAGATGTTACTCAACCCTTCCCTGAAGGACCAATGCGTCTCTCCGTTCACAGGCTCTTAGCACCGCATGTTTGAAAAGTTCAAGAACTTCGACCCTGTCTCCACCCCTGCCCCCACCTCCCAAATCCCATTACAGAATCCAGCCCTGCCAGGGAGTTCAAGTCCACACGCGGACACTGCCCCCTTTGTATGCTGTGAAGCATTAGGGGCAGAAGCAGAGGTTTCCTCTTGGCCTTCTGGCCCCTGTGCTTGGGGCTTCCCCTAACAGGTGGCTGTATCCCTTCTGTCTCTTCAGCTCACCTGTTTTCAAAGGGGGCCACAGAGGCAAGATCTTTCCAATGCTGATTTCACCAGGAGGTAAATGAAAGAAAAATAAAATAATATCCAGAGGACACCCCCCAACCCCCCCCCCCAAAAAAAAGTCCTAACAAGAAGCAGAGAGCCCAGCGAGATCAGAAGAAGATGGCCTGGGCTTTATCCGGAGTGATTAGCAGCGTCTTGGAAAGGAGATTAAAAATCTGTTCACAACTTCTCAGGTCTGAGCAGGAAGACACAACAAATAAAGAGGTGACGGGCTGTGGGGGAAAGGATCTCCCCACCCCACCCACCCCTACTCTTTGGAAAGTCCGGTGGATCACAGAAACCCCAGGTGGTGGTAAGCAGAAGTCCTGGCAGTGGGGTTTCTGCCAGGGCCAACCTAATTTTGATGCTCAAAAGAGCAAACATATAAATGCCCCATGGGAGCCTTTGCCAACCTTGGGAAAGCGTCGGCTCTGGGGAGATAAGGGGTTGAAAATCTCCCAGCTGCTTCCTAAGTGGACGAGACCGTGCTTCCAAAGGTCTGAAAGAGGCGTTGAAACCCAAGGCCAGCTGAGACAGGACCCTGGAGTAGCCACCCTGCCTGCCAAGACCTTGGTGACAAGTGGATAGGGGGGCAAAAACCAGGGCGGGGCCTGGTGCAGACCTCTGCCCACTTGCCTGGACCCTCTCCCTGGGGAGGGGGCAGCACCAGGCCACATCCAGGGCTTCTGTGTGCACTGCAGGACCCCCGGCAAGTGTTGCGATCCTAACCTTTTCCAGATGATTCGGGGTGGGTGGGGGTGGAGGGAGAGTCGCGGCTTGGAGAGAAAGTTAAAAGGGGATGGGATGTACGCTTGGGGATGTGTACCCCAAACAGATGGCGTTTGGGTGAAAATCCTTAGGCTTTTGAATGCACAAGAAATCCAAAGCTCCCTCCAGCCCTCTCGTCTCCTGGGAGCTAGAACATGTCTTAACAAATTTGCAAACGAAATACCCTCCCACCACACAAAATGGAACACTCCCCCCCACCACACTAAAGCATATTTATACCACACAGACACTGCCCGTAAGTTCTGGGCATATGGCCCCCTCTAAAGAATGCCCCGTCTTTGCTCCATTACTGACATGGCTCTATCCATCTTACTAAAAGCCAAGGGAGGCAAATAGCTACGAGGATGATTTCCCTCAAGTAACCCTCATTCACTTGGCTTTTCTTTGCTTTCGGAATAAAAGTCTGTCATAAATGTTTAATTAAATGGAAGTCTTTCCACTGTTAATGACTAGCCGCATAAAAGGCTCTTCATTTTTTTAAAAGGAGGGTGTGTGTGTGTGTGTGTGTGTGTGTGTGTGTGTGTGTTTTCACGTGCGGGTTTTAAAACAGTCCCAATTAATTTCCTGCTCCCAAGTCCCTGGCCTGGCTGGGAAAGAGCATATGAGATTCCGCCTGGTGCTTCGCTGCAGAATAAGCTGAAGGCAGAGGGTGGGAGGGAGTCAGGGTACCCAATACAGTATGCGTCAAACAGACCATTGCTCAATGAAGTCACTTAGCTATTCAAGGCATGCTCAGCCGTCACTCAACCGTTTGCACCAAGAATGTGGGGGGGGGGGGACGGGCGCAGGATCCGTGCTCTTTCCCCAGACACAACCATTTCCCAGTGGGCGCCTCTGGATCCGTTTGGGGGTTCCAATTCAGAGGCCTGAACCCTTTCGGATCCCTTTCTCTCGCTGCTGCTGCTCCAGCTCCAGGTCTCCCCCCACCCCACCCCCAGCATCACCATCCCATGTTGAGCTTAGCAAACAATCCTGCAGTGCTCCCCCCACCCCGCTTCTCTCTACCCTCCCCCCATGTTGCCTCAAACGGCCTCCAGTATTGGTTCATATCAGAAGCAAAATACATAAGCCATTCTTCCCACCCAGAAACATGTCACCAGGCAGGGCTTTCTATGGGTGGCTGTGGCCTGTACACCCAGGAAGAGAAGCCCCTTCCCATGGAGACCCTCGGGTTCAGGTCTGTTGCTGAATGCAGGTTGTATGACCCATAGGAGGACTCCCCCCCCATCTGTGCTTATTAACATGCCCCAGAAACACACGCCTTCATCCATACCCCTATCTCCCAGCTTTTACCCCGGGGGGGTGGGGGGGAGTCCTTAGCCTCCAAGACATGGACATGCACACACTCCCCAACAGACCTAGAAAATCAAGGCAAGTTGCTGACGCCCCCTGTCCCCACTGCTCCGCCTCCAGCCTCCCCAAGCCCTGGCCTCCCCCCTCCCAGGCCTGCCGGCCTGCCTGCACAACATCTGATGCCCAGTAGTCTGCAATGCTGACCCTACTTGCTTTTGGGGAACAGACATGTCACTGTGTGAGTGGCTTGCTTCTCAGCCTAACCTGCCCGTGAATCGCTGTTTATTTGAACTTGAGCTTGTTTTCTGCGAGAGACGCCTGTATTTTTAGCCGCTGTACACGTTCAAACACACACATACACACACGCCGCCCGCCACCTCCAGTGATCCAGGGCGGCTCATAGACATTACGAAATGCTCTTGAACTCAGCTTGAGCTCCTGGAATAATTAGGATTTACCAAATAAGGATTCTTAGAAATAACAGGGTAAAACACATTTTTTTAAGGGAGTTGTTTTTTTTTTTTTTTTTGCAGATCATGATGCCTCTGGGACGTTTGGAGAGGAAGAGCAAGAGGAAAGGGGGAAGCGAGAGTCTTTTTTGGGGGGTGGGGGAATCTTCATTTTGAAGAGAGGAGCAGTGTGGAAGGAAGCAATTACTCCCTCCCCCCACCACCCCCACCCTTCCACAAAGGGCAATGTTCAACCAAACGGCAAATCCTAATGATTCCAAAGCAGACAGCATACATTTGACTTCCAGAAGAAGTCTCTCCTTATTTTTACCACCACAAAGATGATTCCAATGAAGAGGTCTGGGGAAGGGGGTGGGGTGGAGGAGGGAGGGAAGGAGGGAGGGGGAGAGTATGGTTTTGGCTTCTTGATTTCCTTTCCTCCGAAATTAACCCAAGCAACCTTGCTCAGTAGCAGGCGTGGAGTCAGAAAATGGTGGAATGTAAGAGGAATTATTTGGAGGAGGGTGGGAAGGGGGAGTGCGGAGGGGAGGGGAGGGGAGTCAAATACCTTCTAGACAGCAGGTCCTCCATAAGCCCGAGTGGGTCATCACTTCCTCGTTCTTCTTGCTAGTTTCATTCTCACTGATACCTCTAGTCTTGCAAACCCCTCTGGAGTAGAGCCAATAGTCGGTCCCCACCGCGATGGTCATCAGGCTGAAGGCGGCGAAAGCACCCACGGTGGTTAAAAGCATTTGAACGCCTCGATCAAAGAACCCCATAATTCTTCATTATATAAACACCCAGCCGACTTCTGGCTCTCTCTCGAGAGTGAGTGTGTGTGTGTGTATGAGGGTGCGAGTAAGAAAGCAAAAATAAAAATAAAAATAACCCCACTACTAAGAGAATGGTGTGTGTGTGTGTGTGTGTGTGTGTGTGTGTGTGTGTGTAGTCGAGACTATGGAGAGATATAAAAACAGGGAGTAAGAAAGCTCACGGCCAAGAGTGTAAATTATAAAGATCACCGGGGAGAAAGAGGCTTGCCTTTTTTTGAGAGCAGAAACTGTTCCAGTGGCGGTGGTGGTGGTGTTTTTGTTTTGTTTTGTTTTTGTTTGGTTTGGCTTGGTTTAGTTTAGTTTGGTGTGTTCAAAAAGAAAAGGAAAGAAAGGGAAAAAGCAAGAAACAAAAAATAAAAAGACACCCCCCACCCCCCCAGTTGAGCTGCTTTAATCTCTTTTCCTAAAATTCCGGTCTCCAGTTTCCATAGGGGACGGCTAATTTGGAGAGAGCTTCCACCTTGGACCAGGGAGCAGCCGCAGCATCCTCAACACCAGCGCGCATGGTCGCGACCCAGAGAGTTAGAGACTGTCAGCGCCAAGTAGCCACCTTCCGTCTTCGTTCCGAGCTCTGCGGCCTGCGCCATGAAAATCCTTGGCTTCCCCAGTTCGCTTCCTTGGGGGGCGGCGGGGGCGGGGGGCGGTCTCCGGCGGGCGCCTGCGTTTCAGACCAGACTCCCCAGTATTCTGTAAGCCCTCGTTCGCAGCGGAACAGGTGCAGGGGTCTCGCCCTCCATGGCTGTGCCCGGCAGTGGCGGCGGCAGGGCGGGCAGGCGCGGCGGCGGCGGCGGCGGCGGCGGCGGCGCGGGGGGAGTGTTGGTGAAGTGGGGGAGGGCGGGGGTTTCTCCCGGAGAATCGAGGCGGGCTTCCCTCCCCCTCTCTGCAAAGCTCCTGGAAACGAGCGAGCCGGCGTCTTGCTGCAGGCTGGGCCGCCCGCCTGCCCCCGCCCCACGCCCTGCCGGCTCGGCCCCCGGCGGAGGCGCTGCCACCTACTGCATTACCGGGTGGTGCTGAACCGGACAGCTCCCTGCGCCGCCCGCGCGCGCGCGCCGCGCCGCTCCCCGGCGGCCTGCCAGGCGGGGGGCGCCGGCCCGAGTCCTCCCTCCGCTGGGGGCCGCGAGGCCAGCGCCGGGCGGGGGCTGCCTTCCCTCGCTTTCCCCGGCTGCCGATCCCGAGGCGGGCGGGCGAGCGCGCTCCCGGGCCCCCGGAGCTCGGAGGCAGGCGTAGCTAGAGATAGCTCCGCTCCCTTTCCCTCTCCCTCTCCTCTTCCCTCCCCCCTTGGCGCTTCTTCCAGCTCAGCCTCCTTCTCGTTCCATCGCTACGTGCCCAGCGCTCCAAATACAACCCTCCTATCACAGGCAGACGGGCAGTAAACTTCAACCAGCCGCTCTCCCCTGCCTGGAAGGCGGTGGGAATGTAACCTGGATGGGTAATTACACACACACACACCGGGGTGCGAGCGGGGCGGAGGGGCAGCGGGGAGGCGATGCTCTCTGCGTTTTCGGAATACTCCTTTTTCACTTTGTTGTTCCGGGGCGCGCGGGTGGGGTGGTGGTGGTGTTTCTTTGGCACGTTGGTTGGCGGGGTCTCTGTCAGGGTGTTTCCCTCCTCTCTTGGTTGCTCTCTCTCTCTCTCTGGCTAACAGGGGGTGGGGGTGAGGGGTGCACCGCCCTGCCTGATTCTGTAGTTTTCCGTGAAACCCCAAAGCTTGCTCCAAACAGCAGACATTTTGGGCAGAGGGTTCAGTGGTGCGGGTGCACAGGATGAGCAGTGGTGATCGTCTGTCTCAAGGAGAAACGTGTTTGCAGGGGAAGTGCGCGGAAGGAGAGCCCGTCTAAGTTTCTCCTGCACGGTATAAACTGTGCTGGAAAAGACGGACATCTCCCTGCTGTGCACCTCCAAGCCCACCCCCAGCCTCCCCTCCCCCTCAACAGTCTGTCGGGGTGAATCAGTGTCCCTCCCCCACCCCTGGTTTCTCAGGGGTGACTTTTTCTTCATGTACCCCTAATCCATTTCATCATGTGTGAGAGCATGAGGGGTGAGCAGTAGGTGTGCTATTAAAACATTTTGGGGGGGGAGTGTGTCTGATGGGTCAGTGGGGAGATTTAGGAGTGTTTCAATCCCACCCTTTCTTCTCTGCCCCTCCCTTTTTGTCTGGAGAGCCACGTGCCTGGCGATTCTTTGGAGCGCTGGGGATGTCAAAGACGACAGGCTTTAAACCAGACTTTCCTTCCGTGTAAAGCTCCGTGTCTAACTTCCCCTCCTGGGCGAAGGGCCGGTTGGTCTGCAGGCGCAGCCAGTGCATCCTGTGAGCCTTCCATCAGGCCGGTTTCTGCAGTCAGTAGCTGGCTTCTCTTCTCCACCCTCCAGCCCCAATCCCGGGAGGGAAGGTCTTCTAAGGAGACAGGGGTGAGGCCCAGAGAGCAGACGCAAGATGCTAGCCGCCTCTCTCTACGAGGGATGTTTGCAGTGCAGCGCGGGCCATGTTTGCAGAATGGAATTTCTCCCCTTTGGTTTCTTGTCCGGAGAGGACAGGGATAAGGAGGAGGGTGGGGAGGGCCTTGATCTGCTAGCCCCCCTTCAGCAGGGAACAGAGGAGCAGCCACTGTCCGTGGTTCAGTGGATGCTTGCCTGCCTCTGTCCTGGAGTGTGTGTGGGGGGAGGGGGGCCGGCAGGGGGAGGGGGCAGGTACTGAGGCCTTTTAGAACCTCTGAATAAGGTCGACCGAGAAAGAATCGATGCCTTTGAATCACGGTGGTGGCAGAGGAGACGGACTCTACCGTGGACTGCCAGAAGAATGAACGAATGTGTCTGGGAAGATGTAGCATCAGAACACTTCTTAGAAGAGAGGACGGCAACACACGGGCTTCTATCCTTTGGGCACGTTATCTATCAAGAGAGATCTAGCCCTGGGGAAGGACAGTGTGCTTGGTCAAGTCTAAGGTCGGTGACCAAGAGGGAGGCCGTGCTGGGGAGGAGCTGGGGATTGGCCCCGTGGCTGCAGTGCTGGGCTCCAGTGCTGCACAGACGGGGAGGCTGGTGCCGGGTGGGCAGTGCTTTGCCGTGTTTGAACATTGGGTTGCTGTGAGTTGAAACCAATTTGAAGGCACCATGAGAACAAGAGGTATCTGGCGAGGGGGGTGGGGGGCATAAAGCTTGGGTGTAGGTATAGTTCTATGTCCCCCTGCTTCCTCCCGTCACCCTGGCTGCCTCTGACCTTTCCCAGAACCCTCTTCTGACTGGAGATCATAGCCTTGCTCCTCACCCCTCTGCCCCTTTGGACCAGCCCTTGAAACTTTGACTCTAGAAGAAACAAGGCCCAGAGCTCCCGGAGCTTCTTGCCCACAGGAGTTGCTAGCATCTAAGCTGCTGACAGCGGATGCAGCTGTAGCAACATTATGATTAATCTTCTGGCCAGATAATCATTGAGAAAGGGAACAGGGGATGTGGGCCGGGGGGGGGGGGAGGGTGTCATCGGGTGAAGGTGACAGTTTTTAGACTGCCAGCAGAGAGGGAACAGAGACGTCAGGAGGCAGGCCAGCCTGGGCCAGTCTGGTTCTGCTGTGGCTAACCCCACTGCTCGGAACAAGTCACCTTCCGCGAGCCTCAGGCTCAGCATCTGTGAAATGGGCCCACTCGTAGATGCCCCACATCTCCAAAGTCATGCCACAGTCCTTCCCTGCGTTGCATCGGCTGCCATACAGTTCAGGGCCCTGTCATCGCACATTTCTGTCGCACGCACCTTCGTATGTGTCTGTGCTGTCTCCCTGCAGTGGCGCTCACATTGCCCGCAATGTGACAGACATTGCCCACTCGCAGTGACCCGGCAGGACAGGGCAGAACTGCCCTTGTGAGTGTCCAAATCTATAATGCTTTCTGGGAGGAGGACGTGTCATCTTTCTCTCAAGGAGCAGTTTTGAACTCCTGACCTTGAGGTTAGCAGCCGGATGCATAACCACCACGCACGCCACCAGGGTTGTTCACTGTCCCTGATGAACAAGGGCCGAATGATCATAATAAGAAAACTGTCACCGTTGATTCTGCCTCAGCAAACCTACAGGACAGAGTGGGATGCTCCACAGGTGCTTCCAATGCTGGAAGCAATGACAGTTAGGCCACCACACCTTTCTCTCCCGGAGTGACTGAGGTGTCAGGGCGACAGACCGTTTGGTTGGCAGCCCACAGCACCGAACCCGCTGTGCCACTCGGGCTCCTGGGATAGTTATAAACCAAAGGCAAAGCCAAATAACCACCACTCACAACAAGCAGCAATTCAAGCCCGTAGTCACTGAACTCATTGCAACTATGTAGGACAGAGTAGAACTGTCCCCACTGAAGGTCCAAGTCTGTACTTCTTTCTGGAAGGAGAGCTGGGGCCACAGTTGTAAAGCACTCATTGACCAACTGCCAAGTTGGTGGTTCGAACCCACCAGCTGCTCCAGGGGAGAAAAATGAGGTAGTCTGTTTCTGTAGAGATTTTCAGCCTTGGAAACCACATGGGGCAATTCTGCTCATATTGAGTTGGGATTCAACAATAGGTTGGTTTTTATAGAAGCAGACAGCCTCGTCTTTCTCCCATGGAGCGGCTGGTGGGTTCGAACCACCAATCTTTGGGTTAGCCATCAAGTGCTTTAAGCAGGGCATCATCAAGGCTACTGAATAATCCCTGCAAAAGCAAAAACCCAAACCCACTGCCTTTTGGCCCATGCCAACTCACAGTGGCCCCCTATGGAGGGCTTCCAAGAATGAGTAGACCACCTCGTTTTTCTCCTGAGGAGCAGCTGGTGGGTTTGAACTGCCGACCTTGCAGTCTGATGCTTACAGCAACAGTCAACAGTGCCACCAACTTTCCTATGGAATGATTGCACAAAACCAAACTCACTGCCACTGAGTCGATCCCGAGTCATAGCCACCCAAGTAGAATTGTCCCTGTGGGTCTTCGAGGCCGTACTTTGTGGGAACAACCAGTCTCATCTTTGTCCCTTGAAGCGGCTGCTGGTGAGTTTGAACTGCTGGCCTTTTGGTGGGTAACAACACTCATGAATTCCCTACACCACTAGGGCTCCTCACAGAATGATTATTCACGAACAAACAAACAAAACCCTACCAGCATTAGGTTGCATCTGACTTATAGTGACCCTATATAGGGTTTCCAAGATTGTGAATCTATATGGGCACAGACAGCCTCATCTGTCTCCCGTGGAGCAGCTGGTGGGTTTGAACTGCCAACCTAGGGTTAGCCATCCAGTGTTTCCTGACAGCCCCGCTCGATGATCATAGAGAGGATTCAAGGACGTCGGAGGAGGTGATGTGCCAGTCACGTCATAGATGCTCAATAGGTAGAGGATTTCTCCTCCTGCCTTGGCCTGCCCACCTGGTCTCCATCTTTTTCTCCTTACAAGTCTTGTACCACTGTCCTCGCCCCTTCCTAACCTCGCCCCCTCCTTAGATTCCTTCTACCTGGGGAGAGCTGGCTCCGCACAAGCCCTGCTGAGATGTCTCTGTGCACAAGGGCAGTAGCGGCTGAATGGATGTGCTCGGGAAAGTTGCTTTGTGTGCCCGCGGTTCGTTACAGGGGAAGAGCTTAGAGGAAATTAGCTGAAATGCCACGGGCCTATTTTGAGCTCCTTCTTTGATGGAGTGGAAATAACATGGGATTTGGGAGCAGCAGACCTGGCCTTGAAGCACACGGCTGCCATTTGCTCGGTGTTTGACCTTGGGCAGGCACTTCTCCTCTGTGGACTCTGCGTCCTCCTCTGCCCAGGGAACCGTGGGTGAGAGCCTTACAATGTGGCTGCCAGGCTCATACGGCAGTGATGGTGGACAACCGGACTATGCCCCGTGCACTGATCCACAAGAAAGCCTCTGGCCGTCCTGCCAGGGAGGCCCGCCCTCATCGCATGTCCCAGGTTAGCGAGTGAGCCCGCTCGTGATGTGAGCCTCTGGCTGAAGGTTACCCACCGTCAGTGACGGGCAGAGTGGGCGCTTCTGGGTATCCCTACTTCTGGGTTTGCCCTCTTCACGGCTAGGCACAAACGGACGAGCTTTCTGAGCGTGACGGGGCGTGAGCTCCAGGCCGGTGACTTTCTCCTCAACAGATTGGGCAAACGTAAACATGGATGGAGTGACTTCCAGGTATCAGGCATTGCCACACAGAGGCCCACACTCGAGTCCTCCACAGCCCCCAGGGAGCCCCCAAATGATCCTTGATAGGTCTTCTTACAGCGGGGTCCCCAGAGGGTCCTCGAGATCAGACAGCTAGACCCAAGGTACAGAGATTCGGCCCCTTTGCTTTCAGTTCCACCACCTCTAAGTCCCCTGGTTTACTCATTAGTTTGTTTCTGTATTCAACCAATGGAGCACCTACCTAGTCCCCGGTCCCAGGCTAATTCCTGGGGCTCTAGAGTGGGACGCACGAGTCTCTGCTGTCGAGGGTCTATAGACAAGCAGGAGGCACCAGGCTGAGGGAAGAGACTATTTCTCACTGCCATCGAGCTGATACCAACTCAGGGGAACCCTACAGGACCGGAAGCACTGCCCCCCCCGGGGGTTTCCCAGGCTGTGATTTTTAAAAACATTTTATTAGGCGCTCTTACAGGTATTATTACAACCCATAGTTCCATTAGATGGAGCCGAATGTGCTACAGAGGACTACACTAAACCTACAGGTTGGGGAGAGGGGCCTGCCTGCCACACCCACTCAGAAGCAAACCAAGAAAGAAAAAAAGCGTGTAACTAGAACCCATAGACTCCCCATCACCACCCCGAGCCCTGAGGACGACGTTCCCGCACAGACCGTAACTCTTTACGGGAGTAGAAAGTCTCATCTTTCTCCCTCGGAGCTGCTGGTGGTTTCAAACTGCTGGCCTTGTGGAACACAGGCCCACACATAGCCACTCCGCCCCCAGAGCTCCTGAGGAGAGCATGAAGTGAGGTTAAACTGTGAGACCACAGGTAAGAGTCTCGGCCACGTTTGGATTGTGAGGGCTGGTCGGCCTGAGGACAGGATGCTTACGTTGAGATGCAGAGGGGGCATGGAGGGAGCAGAGCAGAGGAAGGGCACTGGGTGGAGGGAACAGCATGCACAAAGGTTCAGAGCTATGCCCACACGAGATTAGAGGACTAACTGGTTTTAGGGACAATTCTGGTGTTCTTGTGTGTGTGTGTGTGTGTGTGTGTGTGTGTGTGTGTGTGTCCATGCCAGGAATAAGAAACTAAGGGTCCTGCTTTGTCATGTACCTGGATTCTGATTACCTTCTATCCGTCTCTTCACTCCTTACCCCAACTCTTTCTCCTCATGATCTCAATTCACGACTTAGCGCTGTCAACAATTCCTTCAGTGACACCCCAGCCCTCGAAAATGTAAGCCCCGAGGGGACAGCAGATTGGGTCCAATGGCTCAGTTGTATCTTCAGAATGGAGAGCAGGGTCTAGCACACAGTAGGAGTGCAGCAGAAAGGAATGATACCCTGGGTGCAGGAAACCAGGGCCAGTCTCCCTGGGCCAGACCTTGGACTGAGGTGCCAGGGCGCTGGAGATGCTGGCAACATGGCTCCTGCTCTCAAGACACTCGGAATCCTGGGGTCATCATGCTGGACCCCAGGGCACTGCAGTCCAGCCTCCAGTAGAACTGGGGGTGCACCCCAGCCCCAGGCCTCTCTCCCCATGGCCCTTCTCCCTTTGGTCTGAAATTGTTCTCTAAGTAGCTGTGCTGGCCTGGCACGTAGCAGGTCCACGGTCTGTGTTGCATGAGTGAATGACTGAACAGACCAGGTGATGCCATGTGCTATGGGCATTCCACGGGCAGCAGCGTGGGTCTCACTGTCAGTGTCGGGGCCAGGATCTCAGAAGGCTTGGCTCTGCTGACAAGCTGGCCCTCAAAGGCCAGGGGAAGAGGAGAGGGGCCCAGCTCATGCAAAGGCACTGAGGCCTGAGAGAGGATGAGGAACTTCAAGGGCAAAGATGGGGGATGGGGGATAGGGGATGGATGACAGGGGATGGAGGAGGCGAAGGGGAGGGTGGATGGGGCTGAATGTACCCAGCTTGCTGTGCCTGAAGCTCTGTGGACAATTATCAGCACGGCTGTCTGTGCCCATATAGATTCACAATCTTGGAAACCCTATATAGGGTCACTATAAGTCAGATACAACCTAATGCTGGTAGGGTTTTGTTTGTGGACCTTGCCAGGGCAGGAACAAGGAGGACACTTTGAAAGCTGCTTAGGAGTTAGATGGGCCCGGGTTTGTACCCCAACTCTGCCGCTTACTCTCTGTGTGGCCTTGGGCCTGTGAATGAGCACCACTGAGTCTCAGTTTCCTCACCAGTCAATGAGGGCGAGAGGCACCCAGCTTGCTCCTGCCTTAACTCCCGTGCGCTTCGCGTCCTCTCTGTGGGGAGGTTTTCTTGACCCACAGCTCAACATTCATGTCTTAACAGAAACAGCAACTCAGAGAGACGGTAGCTGGCCAGGCCATCTACACTGACAGCCACATGTGACATTGGCCTGTCCCGGTTTGTCCTGGCGCCTCTTGCAGCCTGTCACCCATCCTCTGAGATCTCTCCATACGCACCCACCTACCTCCCTCCTCTGCCTCCGGAGGGACTTTTCCGCGTTTCAGAAGTGGTGTTCGGTTGTTAGACAGCATCTGTCTGGTGCACCCCGGTCTCCCTGATGCCGACAACATGCCCGGGATGCCATAGGTGACTGCTGAGTGGTTTTCAAGTGAGTGAAGAGGGATATAGGGATGGGGATGAAGCACAGGGGACCCCACTCCCCACCTCCCCAAGCATCTGGAAAATAGGAGGAGTTGGGAAATGTCAGATCCCTTACACGTGTGCGACCGGAGAGCGCATCTCTAGATGTCCCAGAAGAAACCCAACTGGAACGTTCCTTCGAAGCAAATGTCTCATGAACTCTGGAAGCGAACCACTAGACAAAGATACTATGGTCCATAAAGCAGGAGACCAGCAACTACACGGAAGTGCCCGGTGCGATGGACACACAGTAGCGCCCACACTGCATGCTAACGTGCCGGAGACACGAGGTCATGACCAGTCACCGTGCTAGTTGGGCAGTGGCAACCAACAGAGGCCCTTGATGTTAGTGGAGGAGGGGAGCTAGGGGCCCCTACCTGCTGGGTGCTGTTGGCAGGCCCGGGAGCAGGCCCTGGAAAATGCGGTCTCCACTCAGACAAGGGGATGGCTAGCTCGGTCCTGGCTGCCTTCATTTAGTTGCCCTGGCTTCTCCTGACCTGCCCCAGCCCCCAGGCCTTGACCTCCTTGGGAGGGAGGTCAGGGCTGGAGGAGGTGGTAGGTTTTATGGCTTGCAGTGCTTGGGAGCCCCAGGGGACATGAGCAGGCAGCCCAGCTCCTGACCTGGGGTGGGGAGTGGCTGGTTCCCATTCTTGATGGGAACCAGAAGCAAATGGCCACTTGAGGCAGTGGCCACTACCAGGCTTCCCTGGGAGGTGGCTCTCCGGACCCCTGCCCTCAGGACCCCCAGCCAACGCTGAGTCACTCAGGGCAGGGCACTGCCCCCTGGTGTGCGGCTGTGCCAGCAGCTGCGCTTGGGCACAGATGATTACGATAGAAAATTAATTATAAAGCCAGCGAGCAGAACAATCAGGACAGATCCAGAAATGGGCAGAGGAACAGCAAGGGGAAAGCATGGGAAGGACAGACAGGGAAGGAAGGACATTTTCGGTGACGTTTAGGGGAGGAGGCGTTTGGTGGGGGTGCAGAAATGGAGGGGGAGGGAGGGCCTGGGAGGTAGGGGAATGGGCCCAGAGAGCATCCTCAGGACCAGCCCCTGCCTTTCCCTGCTTCTCTCCCCTCCTCCCTGCAGCCAGACCAGCCTCCTTCTGGCCCTGGACCCTGGACCCTGGGCTCCAGCATCCACCCCTGGGCTTGTGCACTTCGGAGCCCCTCACCTCCTTGCTGTCAGCTCATTCTCTTGTTTCTCGAAGATGCCTGGCCCTCCCAGGCCCCTGGCATGAGAGCTCCCGGCCACTGCCACACTGGTGCACTCTGGACCCTCCCTGTCCGTCTCTTCCGCCCTCAGAGCACCTCGCCCTGCTGGCTTCGCTGCGTTCCTGTTCTGGTTTGTAGCGTGAGCGCCATGGGGACAGGGGCTGGGTTGTGTGGCTTTTAGATCCCCGCATCTCACAGGTCGAAATGCACTCAGCCCACAGCAGGTGCACAGTCAATACGCGTGGGATCCATGCACTCTCCCGGGGCCCGCAGGGAGAGTCCCGGGAGAGGGTGGCCTAGAACTGGGTCCACGTCAACAGAACCTCCAGGAGAAGGTACTGAATTGAGAGGCATATGGGGTGGGAGTGGGGGGCTGGCGGCAGAGGTCCCCGAACCAAGTAGAGCCTGGGTCTACCGGACAGGTAGGAAAAAAAGAGGGACCGACTCCTGTCTGGGTAGATTTCAGGCAGAGCCAGCTGGGCTGGGGAGCCGCTGCCTGGGTGGTCAGGCTCCTGTTTGGGTGTCTCCAAGCAGGGTGACCTTGGGCCAGCAGCTGGACGCTCCCAAATCTCAACCATCCTGTCTAGAAAATGGGGCAAGCCTGACCAGCCTCCCGGTGCTGCTCTCCTGGTGAAATAAAACAAGGTGGACCAGGTCCTTGCAGTCCCTGCTCCACAGTAAGCCCTGGCTAAATATTAGCTCCTGTTGGCTGTTCTATGCCCTGACCACAGTAGGATGCCGGGGTCCTTTCTCACACGCAGACACACAGACAGGGGCTATAGGCATATCTCCAGATAATGAGGGATGAGGGACGAGGGGGCGGGGCCACCTCCAGGTCATCAGGTAGAGAGAGAGAGGGCTGGGTCCTCTAGGCCTTCCCAGGTGGATGGTTGAGCCAGGACACAGAGAAGAGAGAGCAGGAGGGCGCAGGAGGCAAGGAAGGATTTCTTAGCAGAAGGGGACTGTTGGCCCAAAGCTGTGGGCTGTGGAACAGCCATCCAGTAGATGTGTGCTGAACACCTACTATGTGCTGAGCAAGACAGTCAGCCCCCGCGGAGCAGATACAATGTGACAGCTGAGGGGGCAGTGGCTGGTGGAGGGCAGAGATGGAAAGCACCTGGCATGTTTCTGGGAGCAATATGTAATTCTGTTTTACCAAGAGGTAGGAGAGGGGCTGAAGAGGGAGGGGAGGCCAGGTCACGGGGTGAGGGGTCTTGCATCATGCCTAAGGATGACAGTGAGCCAAACTGTGCACCGGGTACACACGCACTGCCATCAAGTCCATGTCGACTCTTGGCGACCCTCTAGGACAGGGTAGAGCTGCCCCTGTCGGTTTCCGAGACTGTAACTCTTTATGGGAGTAGAAAGCCTCCTCTTTCTCTCTCTGAGCTCCTGGTGGTTTCGAACTGCTGACCTTGTGAATTGCAGCCCGAGGCATGACCCCTACACTTTGTTGCAAGCACAACAAAGTCTGTGTTGGTGACGACAGCAAAGCAAAACAAACTCACTGACTTGACCGTCGGTGCCGACCCGGAAGGACAGGGCAGAACCATCCCTGTGGGTTTCTGAGACTGTCACTCTTCGTGGAGCAGACAGCCTCGTCTTTTTCCTGCGGAGCAGCTGTTGGTTTCAAACTGCTGACTTTGTGGTTAGTGGCCCACAGGGCATGGTCTAACTGCAGGGGTTGCATGCGAGGAGGCTGGCTCTGTCTCTTTAATATTGGCCTTCACCGCCCCCCCTCACCTTAACCTCCCCATCCTGTGCTGTCCTTCTACACACTGGGGACTGCCAGCCCCACCCCACTCCTTTCCCAACCAGCCAGGCGCCGTTTGCCTTTCCTCAGGGACACGTGGGTAGAACATTTTCAAAAGAGCATACACGTGATGACATCATGCATGCAAATTCTCTCTCTGTCTTTTTGTATGTTTGCCTGTTTCCCTCTCCATCCCCTCGGCCCCCACACCCACAACTTCTGTAGTGCCTTATCTTCGTACGAGCTAAGCCAAAGATACACTCCAAACCACACCTGCAGGTTGGCACACCCACATTCACCTGTGGGCGACTGGGTGCTTGTCTTACGACATGAAGCATGCTGTCCACCTGCGTTATTCGTTCAGACCACAACCCCGGGACTCTGGCCAGGTCAGCTGACACAGCTCAAGTTCATTCCATAAGTGGCGGCAAACTATTTCACAGCGAGGGGCTCTGTAATGCCTTCAGCTGGTCTCTCAGAGAGGCACACCCTTCATTCTCTCTCGCTCTCTCGCTCTCGCGCGCTCTCTCTCTCTGATACAGCTCATCCTGAGCCCATCTGGCAGCAGCTAAGAGCTCCGGCAGATTCATTCCAGTGACTGTGACGAGCCTGCTCTGATGAGAGCCTGTCTATGCCAGGGAATTGGCCTAAAGTTGCGCTTAGGGCTTACGTTCTAGTTCGATGCTACATCGTACCTGGGGTCTTGAAAGCTTGCAAGCAGTCATCCAGGGCAATAATTGGTCTCTGTTTGCCTGGAGCCATAGAGGACAAAGGTGTGTTGGGGGAGGGAGGGGAAGGAGGCGCTATGACCCGGCAGGTGTAGCTAATCACCTCCATTCTTTGCCAGGAGACCAGCAGAACTGGATGGTGCCTGGCTCCCATCCTGAGCATTGGGATCCAAGATTGGACAACAGAATTCTTATCGACAACGGGAAGAATCCAACACAGGCCTTCAAATCCTCATTGACTCCGGACTGTCTGTAGGGGCTGTTTGCTGGGTGAGTCCACTGAAAGGCAGGCCCCTGATATGATGTTTAAACTGGACCCCCCCAGACATCCCCTCTGCCCCCTGAAATCTTAAAAATGCCAAACGGTAGCTGAGCTTTACTAGTCAAGCAGGTCTTCCTCACGTAGTCAAGGTGACAAGGGCAATGGGAAAGGCGAGGTGGGAACCAGAAGGGACCGTGGGTTTACGTTCGTGGGGCAGGAGCCCCTTAGCAGAGGGGGGTGTGTGGATGGTTGCTCCCAGCGTGCCATCCATGTCGCCGAGGTGTCCGTGTTGAAATGTCGCGGCGGCGATGGATTTGCTGTTTCGGTCCTCCACAGCAATTCACAACAGTGGAGGTGTGTCCTGGGGTGGGAACGGCTCTGGGAGGCACCCCAGGATCGCTGGGGGAAAGGACGGGGTCCTGGTTCAGCCAGCAGTGAAGATGAAGAGGGTGCTCAGGGTCCTGAGAGGAGAGAGGCCGGAGGCACAAAGGTCCTGAGGCCGGAGCAGGAGGCAGGGCTCAGTGGCCAGAGGCCATGGAGAAGCGGGAGGGCTGGATGAGACAAGGGCTGGCCGGACCTCACTGCAGATGGCGGCGAACCATCCCTAGGTTCTTAACCAGGGAACCAAGGCCTGGTGGTGGCATGGTTACTCTTGGGGCTGCTAACTGCAAGGCGACGGGTTATTAGATAGTGATTATACGATCCTCTTGGCTTTCGTGTATATTGAAAAGATGCCCTAATTTAAAAACAAAAGTTTTATTTTAGGTGCACACTGAGCTTGTTTTGTGCAGGGCACTAACCCACCAGCTAATCCCCAAGGGGAGAGGAGACTGTCTGCTCCTGTAAAGAGGGACAGCATCAGGAACCCCAGGGGCGGTTCTATCCTGTCCTGTAGGGTCGCCCCGAGTCAGAATCGACTGCATGGTGGTGAGTTGTCAGTTAGCGACCTCTCTCAGTAAGAGCCTAACGGTGCCCTGGGTTTATAAGCTCAGTGGCCATTTAACACATTTCCCGACATGCAGCGGTGTTAACTTCATCCAGCACAGAGGAATCATTTAATTCTGCAGCCAAATTAACTGCCTTCTCACGAAGGTGACCAGTTTCCCCCGCCACCATCCCCCCCCCACCAACTCAATTCAGTTTTTTATGCAGCGCCTCATGCTTGTTTTTGCTTTTTTAAAAAGGTGGATATAATTTTTTTTATCATATGCTTAGTCACTAACAGGAGAGAATTCCCTTTTCCAATTGATTTACGCTGTTTCTAAAATGCCAGACCGACAGAGAGCACAGCCTGGTTAGTGAATTCCGAGAGCCAGGGTGGGCAGATGGTGGTACGCTTGACAACCTGGGGACCTGGTGTTGGGGACCTCTGCTTCGTTAAGTTCACCTGTGGTCAGACAGTCCTAATGTCAGAGGAGCGTCTCTGAAGCAGATGCCCAAGGTTGCCGGCGGTGTTAACTGCTTGTTAACAAGTTGTGCGCACTTAATATATCACATCAGCCGGCTAGCATTCATTTGTTTCACAGTAAGTAGGGGGCAGTGTCAAGGTCATGGGGTTCTGTAGACACATTGTCTCCGTGCACACTGTCCTCCTTGAAACACCGGCTGGCAGTGTGAAGGGAAGTCAAAAAGCCTTGCTGCAAAATCATAGCAACCTTGCTGGAACAGAATCTAGGTCTCCGCACTTGGGAAGACAGCGTCTCCATCTCTCTGCCCTTCCCCGGAGAAGGACCCCCTCCATGGTTGGTCCAGAGCAGGGCAGTGAACAAGAGGAAGGCCCCGACGAGAGGGATGGACACAGTGGCTGCAACAATAGGCTCAGCCGTAAGAACACCTGGGAGGCTGGCGCAGGCCCGGGGGCTGTTTTGCTCTGCTGGTTAGAGGGTCTGTGAGCCGGACTGACTTGAGGGTACCTCATGACAACAGCCCCACCCCAAAACGTTCTGCTGTCTTCCGTGTTTTGTGGCTGTTTCCGGGTGGTACCCTGAGTCCGTTCCGACCCCTAGCGACCCAGAGCACCATAGAAGGTGTCGGCATGTGAGAACACCTGGAGACAGGATGGCAAGGACTCTTCCAAAAGGAGGGGGTGCATTGGTCTTTGAGTGTAGGGTACATATGTGTGGGTGGAAAGAAACATGAGGGGTTTCCCAGTATTTGGCATCTCCCATGTTTTCGCTTTTTATATGTAAAGCGGTGTCTTGGTTTTTGCCTCTAGGAAGCATACTGGATTCAGAAACCCCAGTGAGTCTTCGGTGGAAGAGTAAGCTGGTGGGCCTTACTGGCTACATAACTTTGGACAAATCCTGCTGGGCTTCCTTCCATGTCCAGAACCGGTATCCCAGGAAGCACAGGGGCCACCCCAGTGCTCCATTTGGACGTTTACTGGTGTCCTCTGACCAGGCTTGTGACTCCTTATTCTAATTTTATCCTGAGCAAGCCCACCTTTCTCCTGGACTTTGTTTATTAGTGGGGGGGGGAAGGGGAGGGGCAAGGAGGAGGCTAACTGAGGACGCGGGTGTACAACATGGTGTTCATGAAGTTCTTTCAATAAAAGAAGTCCTATGTTTCATTGCCTAGAGAGCAAAACCCTGTGTTGCTGTGGTTAGTTGCCATGGTGACCCCAGTGTGCAGCGTGGAGCTGCTCTAGCAGGGCTTTTAAGGCTGTGGCCTTTAGGGATTGGGTTCCCAGGACTTCCCTTTGAGGCACCTCTGAGTGAATTCGAACCGGCAACCTTTTGGCTAGTAGTCCAGTGCTTAATGCTTTCTGCCAGCCCCACCTCTTGTTTGCAGACTGTCGCCATCTCCTTGGCTTGCTCCCCTTGTTGCTCTGACCCAGGCCCTCCTTCTCTCCTTCTATGAGTGACAGCTCACCAGATGGCCGTTAAGTCCCTTGACATCCAGCAGCCGAGGCTGGTCCGCTGTCCTCTGAGCTTCGTCTCTGTGGAGCACACGCTCCGTGCTGCACCCCTTCCCTGGGAATAGTCCCTGCTACTGGGGACTAAAGATCCCTGGTGGTTAAGCATTGGGTTGCTAACCAGAAGGTCAGTGGTTCAAAACCACCATCCGCTCTGAGGGAGAAAGGTGAGGCTTTCTACTCTCACAGAAAGTGACAGTCTGAGAAACGCACAGGGGCAGTTCTGCCCTGTCCGCTAGGGTCGCTGTGAGTCGGCATGGACTTGATGGCAGTGAGGTTTCTTTGAAACACTGGCCTGACGGTACAGTATAGGGATCCTCTTTGGGCTCCCCCACCCCAAATTTTGGACCAAAAATCACTGGAACGTGTATGTCTCAGTGCAAGAGAGAGGGGTGTGTGTGTGTGTGTGTCAGGGTGTGTGTGTGTGTGTGTGTGTCAGTCAGACTGTGCAAATGCATAGCAAAGACCCCGTGTTCTCATCCATTCCCACCTTACTGGGCAAAGCATGTCGATGAGGCGAGGAAGTGTGCCCCCCCTAGTGGAAGGAAGAGGGTGTAGCTCTGCACCGAGCATTCCAAAGTGTCACCTGATGGCGGTGTGTGTGCCCCGCGGGTTCAAGGAGTGTGTGGCCTTAAAGCATCATGCTGGCCATCATTAACATCTGCAGGAATACAAAGCTGGGCGTTTCTACTCGTTTATGCCGGGACCCTCGATGGGGTAGCGAGTGGGTTACGTGTTGGGAGGCTGACCACAAGGTCGGCTGACCTCCGAAGAACCAGGAGGCTGTCTGCTCACCTGAAGACGTACAGACGTGGACCCCCTAAGGAGTGGGCAGCTCCGGGGCTAGGGGATGGTTCGACTGCTGTGGAGTGGGTTTTGACTTGTGAGGACCCCCTGTGAGCTGGCCAGAATGGCTTTGGAGGGCTTTCAGTGCAGGTGGACTGTCAGGTCTGCCTCCTGAGGGGCCTCTGGGTGGCTCCGAATCGCTGATCTTCTGACTAGTGCTTAACCCTGTGTGCTGACCCGGAGACTCGGCTTTGGTGTCGCACAGTCCTGGAAATAGGCACCTTGAAGGGGGAACCTTGATGCTAGGACAGAGCTTGGGGGGTCAGTACGGTCCCGATCTCGTGGCTGAGACAGCTGGTCCTGGAGGCGGTCGCATTTGGACTCTGCTACCTTCTGGTGGGCTGACCACGGGTCACTCACTCATCCTCTCCGTGCCCGGGGGTAGGGATGTAGGGACCTGGCAGATGAGGTCAATTGAGCCTGCAATTGGGGCTCGACACTCCAAGCTTGCTGCCAGGGAGTCCGTTCTGACTTGAGATGACCCGGAGACCTGCCGCCTTGGGTTGCCAGGCTGTCCATTCACGAGGGGGGGGGGGGAGAAAACCGCCTAGCGCCCACTACGCCACCAAGGCTCCTGCTCGGACATCTGTCGTCGTTGTTGTTGCCAGATGCCAACAAGTCGGTTCCAGCTCACAGAGACCCGGCGCACAAGAGACGGAGGCACGGCCTGGGCAGACCGGCGCCAGCCTGGCCCTTGTTCTTACGTTTGAGCCCCTGGCTGCAGCCGCGCGTCTGTCCTCCTGTCAAGGCTCTTCCTGTCTGTACTGCCCCTCTGCTTGTCCCAGCGTGAAGTCCTTCTCCAGGGACTGGTCTCTCCCGACAGCACGTCTACAGTGTGTGAAGCAGTCTCTCCGTCCTGCCCCCAAAGGAGCATCCTAGCTGTACTTCTTCCGAGACAGATTTGTTGGTTCTTTTCAGGGCCCACGCTGTGTTCGGCCGTCTTTGTCGACACCCTAACTCCGATGCCTCGATTCTCCTTGGTCTTCCTTATTCCACGTCCAACTTTCATATGCACACGAGGCCACGGAAGGCACCGTGGCTGGGGTCAGCCGCACCTCAGTCTTCAAAGTTAACAGCCTTGCTTTTAAAAAAAAAATCATTTTATTGGAGGCTCATACAACTCATCACAATCCATCCATCCACTGTGTCAAGCACATTTGTACATTTGTTGCCATCATCATTCTCAAAACATTTCCTTTCTACTTGAGCCCTTGGTATCAGCCTCATTTTCCCCCTCATTCCCCAACTCCCCCTCTCATGAACCCTTGATAATTTATAAATTATTATTTTTTCATGTCTTCCACTGACTGATGGCTCCCTTTACCCACTTTTCTGTTGTCCATCCCCCTGGGAGGGGGTTATAGTTAGATCATTGTGATCAGTTCCCCCTTTCTCCCCCCACCTTCCCCTTCCCCTCCTGGTATCCCTACTCTCAATATTGTCCTGAGGGGTTTATCTGTCCTGGGTTCCCTGTGTTTGCAGCTCTGATCTGTACCCATGTACATGCTCTGGTCTAGTCAGATCTGTAAGGTAGAACTGGGGTCATGACAGTGGGGAGGGGGGAAGCATTAAAGAACTAGAGGGAAGTTGTATGTTTCATTGGTGGTATACTGCATCCTGACTGACTCATCTATGTTCAATTGCCTACAGATGCACTTTGGGTCTCCATTCCGCACTCCTCCTCATTCACATTGATATGATTTGTTTTGTTCTGGGTCTTTGATGCCTGATATCTGATCCTATCGACACCTCATGATCACACAGGTTGGTGTGCTTCTTCCATGTGGGCTTTGTTGCTTCTCAGCTAGATGGTTGCTTGTTTATCTTCAAGTCTTTAAGACCCCAGATGCTATATCTTTTGATAGCCGGGCACCATCAGCTTTCTTCACCACATTTGCTTATGCACCTGCTTTGTCTTCAGCGATCATGTCGGGAAGGTGATCATCATGGAATGCCAGGCTAACAGAATAACGTGTTCTTGCATTGAGGGAGTGCTTGAGTAGAGGCCCAATGTCCATCTGCTTTTCAACACTTACAAGAGGTCTTTTGTGGCAGATGTACATAATGTGGTATGTCATTTGCCCTCTTGACTGCTGCTTCCATGAGCAGTGCCCGTGGACTCAGGCAAGGCTATGTCCTTGACGGCTTGCATCTCTTCTCTATTTAACATGGTATCTGTGGGTCCATTGTTAAGGACTTAGGTTTTCTTTCTATAGGGAATATCTTTATGTAGAGAAGATCTAGCACATAGTAAGTGCTCAATAAATGCTCACGGCACACAAGGCTTGGAGTGTACGGAGCAGGCGGCAGGAAGTCTCTCATGGCACCTGGAACCTTACGCTTGTGGTTCTCACACCCACTGGTGCTCAGTCTGCTCGTCCTCACAGCAACCTGGATGAAACACTCGTTCCGAAACAGATCCTCATCTGTTGTCGTCAGCTACCATTGAGTTGGCCCTGACTCACAAAGACACCCCCCACCCCCACAGGGACTCGAAGGTCTGTCTGATTGTGGAGTGGACGATGTTCCCTTGGGATCCCTGGGGTTCCCTTGGGTTGATTTCAGAAGTAGGCTGCCAGGCCTTTCTTCCTAGCCCATCTGGAAGCTCCGCCGAAACCTGTTCAGCATTCTGCCAACACACAGGCCTCCACTGGCAGAAGGATGAATTGGCCAGGAGTAGAGCCCACGTCTCCGGTGTGACAATTCTACCACTGAGCCACGAATGCCACGTGCCCCTCCCTTGTTGAGTCTTTGCTATGAGAATGGGGTGATTCGATATGCATAGCTTTCAGCAACTGTCAGGGATCAATAAGTGGTGGGCCTATCATTACTATTTTCTCTGTCAGCGCCACAGCCTCGCACAGCACCTGGCAATTAGGCTGGTGCAAGGTGGTGAACTGTTTAACATGGTGCTTGAGGTAGTTTATTGTGCCAACCTGGCTGATAAACACATGTGGGGTTAATCAAAGGGCGGAGAGATAAATGGCTCTGTGAGCCTCGCCTTTCTAGTTCTCAGGTCTCTTGCTTTGTGATGGTAGGACCAGGGTGCAGCTGCCTTAGCTGGTTCCCTGCTTCAGCTGGCAAGGCTCACTTCCTGTAAGACATCCCTGAGAAGCCACCTGGACCTACCCCGATGCAGCCCTGGGTGCTGGCACAGCCGTGTGGAGACCCCTGCCAGCACTGAGATGTTTACACATTCACTGACTTGACTTTCCTCCTGCAGTCGGCATCATTGCGTCTGTATTGTGAGATGGAGGAGGACTTTGTGGATTGGTCTTGGACATAAAGGTTAATGGGTTAATGTTGGACTTGTGGGCTTAGGCAGCACTGGGTTGGGATGTTTTCTTGAAGTGCACTTACCCTTTATATAAAACTTTCTATTATACATGAGTTTCTGTGGATTTCTTTCTCTAAAGTACCCAGACTAACACAGTTCTTCTGGCCACAATCTCGATGAGCCCTGGTGATGTAGTGGTTCAGTGTTGGGCTGCTAACCAGAAGGCCAGCTGTTCAAAACCACCAGCTGCTCTGTGGGCGAAAGATGAGGCTTTCTCCTCCCGTAAAGAGTTCCAGTCTTGAAAAGCCCCAGAGGCAGTTCTTCCTGTCCTGCAAGGTCAGCATGAGTGAGAACGGACTCGATGGCCGTGAGGAAGGAAGGAAGGAAGAAAGAAAGGAAGCCATTGTCTTTGTTACACCTATGAAACAGCCTGATATTTCCTGGTGGGTCTGGTAAGAGGGTGGGAGAAGATTCTGATTGGAGTATGTGATTCAGCTGTGTTGGCCATCCTGCCGCGTATAAAATGATCCATCTCAGAAGCAGCAAGGAGAGGTTCCACTACGAGCAAGAGAGAAGAGCCAGGCATGAAGCACATCCTTTGGACCCCAAGATTCCCGTGCACTAAACCTCCTGGATCCAGGAGTTAACGTGACGGCAGAGGAGCAGCAGCAGCAGAACCAGGAACCGGAGCACGAGACAGAACAGCGGGGCCCAGTGGGTGTTCATGGAATGAATCACATTCCTAACAGCCAGTTCTGCCCACTGCACACATAGAAAACCAGCACTTTCATGCTGTTGGTCCAAGATGCAAGCTGCTGTTGTAAGCCTTCTGAGCTGAGCTGCCCTGCTGGCGGGGCATGCATATCCCCAAGGGTCTGGGAAGGGCGGGAAGTGGCATCGTGGGACACGTGAGCCATGGGCCCCAGCGGAGGGCGAGGGAAAGAAGCTGTGGGTTGGCGGGTGCAGAGACCCGACTCTGGAGCTGGAGAGGCTGGCTGAGGGCAGGCGCTCCCTGGAGGTGGACAGATGCATTGCTTGCTTGAACGCCCCGGAGCTCAAAGCTAAGTGAGAAGCAGCCTTCACCACCTTGCCCGGCCCCTCGGGAGGGGGCAGATGTCACAGGAGGAGCCCAGGCTTGGAGCCTGAGTTGTTCTCTCTGGGAGGTGGGGTGATTCCATTCGGCTTCACCGGGTGGAACCGGGGGAGCAGCTGAAGCACTGAGGGGCTGACGCAATGTAGGTACTTCAGAAATATCTTTCGGAAATCACATGGGCTTACATGCATTCGGTCCCCACACCGAGACAGGCCACTCCTGACATCCTGCGTAGGGAAGAACTTTGGGAGGGCAGCTTGAGACATTGAGGCCCAGAGAGGGCTGGGCCTTTCCAGCTCTTCCTGACCCCAGCCTGGGCCTCAGGATGGCTCTGGGACCCTGGTGGTACTGCCTGGTAGGCACAGGACTGCTTACCATGAGGCAGGCAGTTCAAGTTCATCAAGTGCTCTGTGGGGGAAGATGCGGCCGTCTGCTTCCATAGAGATGTACAAGACCCGATGCTGAGCTGGACTAGAGTCCTGGGCAGTAGGCTTTGGTTTGGGAGTGGCCTGTCCAGGAACTGTCGCAAACCACAGAGCCATCACAGTGACGGAGGCATGATTATTTGCGACCGTACCTGCCCATCCTAGACAGACTTTCCTATGGTCCAATGGATCCCTTTAAATGTACCCCCAGTCCAAGACGGGGAGTCCCGCCTTTGCTTCCAGTTTAGTCTGGGTGTTGGGGTGAGTATTTGTGTGTGTGCCCAATACAGGTGTGCGATGACCCATCCAGGCTCACAGCAGGCAGCTGCCCCACCTGGCCAAGTGTGGGCTGGGGAGGGGAGTGGAGAGATGTCTTACTCACCTGTCTTTCCCTGGACTGGATGCCACCACCCATGCTTCCTCCAATGGCCAGCTGGAGGTCAAGAGGGCACCCCTGGCAGCTGCGTTTGAATCCTGACACCCCCACACCCAGCTGCATGGCCCTGGGGAGGTCACCCCCTTCACCAGGCCTCAGCTCACTTCTCTGGAGGATGGGTGGACGATGGCGTCTCCCTCAGGGCAAGGTTCCGGAGATGGGATGAACTAATGTGTGTACAACACGGTGCAGGGCACGGGGTACCCACCATCATTACTATCCCACCAGGCAGCAGTCCTCATGCTGGGGGTCCAAGGTGCCCCCCCACTGACCTCTCAGAAGGGATGGTCTTTTGAAAAACTGTGATCGTTTTTGAAAATACACACAGCGGAAAAATGTGTCCATTCAAGAGTTCCAGCACGTCCCACTCAAGGACTTGGATGACATTCAACTTGTGCATCCATCCCTTCCTGAACGGCTCCCCCTGCTGGGCAGAAGCCCCCAGCCCCCAGTTCCCATCTACCTTTCCAGCAGCCCCCTTGAAGGCTCGAGACTAGCTAGGGAGGACCGCAGCGCTCAAGGCCTTGTTACTCACTGAGCCGAAAGGCAGCGGGGTTCAAAGAAGACTCCAGCGGAGCATCTTTAGTTTAAATGCTGAAGGCCATCTCAGGGAATCACTTCTAGGAGGAGGTAAAAGTGGAGGGAGGAGGGTGTTTATCCAACCTCCGTAGCTCCAGGATTTCTGGAACCCCTGAGGACCCGACCTTCTGGGGAAGGTCACTCCTTTGCCTCACCGTCCCAGGCCCAACCAGGGGTTGGTGTCGCCAAGACACATCTCGGTTAGAGAAAGCGTCGGCCTGTGGCACGTCTTCCCGGGGGGCACAGAGCTCTTGGTTCTACACAGCACAGCCTGACCCTCACCTGCACCCGGCCTGTCACACGGCACCACGTGCCCACTGGAGGAAGATGAGACTGGGGGGGGCAGATGAGTGACACTCGGGGCCCCAAGGTCACATCTCTGAGGTGGACCCGGTGGAGGGTCTGGTTCCTGGTCCCCTTCGGGCAATCCCTCCCTGCCCCCCTGCACCTCCTTTGTGCCCTGCAGAAGATGCACCTTGAGGCTTGGGGACACTGCCACACTGCTCAGTGAGCTCATGGTGAAATAGGAGACGAGTTGTGGGGGTGGGGCAGGGGAGAGAGAGAGTGAGAGACTGATTCATGGCCCGGAGGATCTGTGAATGGGGAGGAGAGTTGCGTCAGTGGGAGGAAAGCCTGGGTGTCCCATTCACTGGGCGGGGTGTGGGGGAGGGACGGTCACAGAGGCAGAGTATGCAGTCCATTCTGTGAGCATCTGGGGCTGGGATAGTGGGGGTCGGGAGGGCAGTGTTATAGGCTTAGAGCCCAGCACTGCCCCTTAAGGGGGGGTCTGCTTATCCCCATGGGTCTCCCCTGGGCAGGGCGTGGAAGCACCTAGGAGGAACTGAGCACAAAGTAGGTCTCTCTCTCTCTCTCTCTCTCACACACACACACACACACACACACACACACACTCTTCATTTGCATTCCCCGATGGTTGGGGGTTCGAGCCCAGCCAGGGGCCCCTCAGAAGAAAGGCCTGGAGATCTAGTTCCCCAGGCCATGGAGCGACCCCCCACCCTCCTCTGAGTCGACTCAAGGGAGACTGGTTCCCACTTCATGGATGAGGGAGGAATAGGGGCGGCCTGCTGCCTTCCCATCCCTCGGCAGCAGGTCTAAGTTCCCGGTGTGGGTAAGTGGCTGAACCCCTGAGGCTGTTTCTGAAGATCATCTCTCACATGTCTGGCGGGCTGAAGAAGCTCTTGGTGGTGCAGCATTTAAGCGCTCAGTGGTTCAAACCCACCCAGAGGCACTGAGAAAGAAAGACCTGGTGGTCTGGCTCATGAAGAGGACAGCTGAGAGCAGCCTGTGGGTTGGGGGAGCTGTTAAAGGGGGGCAACAAGAGTTACAATCAACTGCACAGCCTCTGATAAGGAAATAACTAAAATGTGGGGGGGTACCCATGTACAGGGGCTCCCATCTGCAGATACACCCATCTGCTCATCATGCATGCTCACTGGGGGCTCAGATTGCGGGGGGAGGGGTGGTGTGTAATTAGTCTGGGCCTACCCAGCTGACACAGAGGAGCCCTGCTCACATAGAGGTTCCAGACTGGGCTGCTAACCGAAAGGTCAGCAGTTAGAAACCTCCAGCCAGCTCCTTGGGAGAGAGATGGGGTTTTCTACTCCCGCCAAGTATTACCGTGTCAGAAACCCACAGGCCCGGTTCTCTCCTGTCCTGTAGGGTCGCTTTGAGTCAGAATCGACTCGGTGGCAGTGGGTTCGGATTTTTGGACACAGCTCAGGCCTGCAGAGCCCAGCTCCTCCCAGGGTAACTGAAGGAAAGGAAGTAAGCCCCAGACTCCACAGGACTGAAGCCACCCGGCCGCAGCAGGGTTCTGGTTTCCACTTCAGGGTCCTCGGCCGGTGGGGGTGGAGAGGGAGTGGGGGATGCTGCCCGAGAGGACATAGGGGGTGATGGTAATGGAGGGAGCCGGCCTGCGCGGGGCCCATGGCTCGAGGGGCCAGCAGGAAAAGGTTCTTTGCCATCTTTGCGCCCCCCCCCCCCTGTCGGTTCCTGGGCGCCCCCGTCTCTCTTGCTGGGTAGCTGCTTTCCTTCCGGACATCGCAGGCTGCCTGCAGACTGTGCCAGGCGCTCCCAGTTACTGCAGAACAATCTCGGTTTGTTATTAAGACTCCATCCTGTTCATTTTAAAACGCCAATCTTGTCTGAGGTGACGTGAAGCTCCCCTCGGGGTGTGGAGCGTGGGCGTGGGCGTTTGGGAGGGCGCTTGCATCGCGAATGAGCATGTGAGTGCATAGAGAGTGTGCGTATGTGACTGTGCCCGCATGCAAACATCTGAGAGCGTGTTCGTGCGTGAGCGTATGAGGGCATGTGTACGGGCCTGCACATGTAAGTGGGTGCATGCATAGATTTGCGAGTATGTGTGTGTGAGCATATGAGAACATATCTATGTCTGCCGCATGCACTGGTGTGTAGTAGAGTGTGGGGGACATGAGTGTGTGCGTGTGCACATTTATAAGTACATTGTGAGTGTGTGCATGCATTGTGCACATATGTGTGCATATGAGTGTGTGCGCGCATGCATGTGTTGTGAATGCATCTGTGTATTAGAATATGAGCGTGCACGTGTACACATGTGCTCATGGGTGCATTGTGCATGTGTGTGAGTGTATGTGTGCATGTGTATGTCTATGTCTATGCATGTGATGTGTGCATTGTGAGTATGTTCAAGTGTGTGCATTCTCTGGAGTGGTGAGAACAGTGCCTCCTCATGTGACTGCTCCTGTGAGGGGCTGGCCCTGTGTGGCAGTGAGCCTCACTGCCCCCCTGGGCAGAGGGCAGCATGCGCTCTCCCCACACTGGCTTTGCCAGCATTTCCACCTGGCCCCCAGCAGCCACCGCTCCCTCTCTGCGGCAGGTGTGCACCAGCAGGGGCTCTAAGGAGGAGGCGTCTGTTGGTTCTTGAGAGGGTGAAGATACATCTGAACCTCCTGAGCCCACACAGGCCAGTGGGGGGCCACCTCCCAGCTCTGTCTTCAGGGACCTATGTTGCCTTAATTTGTGTTCTCTATTTTACCTCTCTCGCTTCTAATGCCCATTGCAATGGGGACACAGAACTCACAGACACATTTCACAATCAAGGACATTCACAAACTGTCGTGCCAGTGAGCGATGCTCAGGGTTGAGTTGTTTCAGGACATGTTGCAAAGTTCTGTCGAGCCTGCTAATAAACGCCCCAAAGGCATACCACTCTGTTATAAGCCTCAGTCCGGCGGCATTGGGCTTAAACCCCCCGGGGTTAGTAAACCCAGCTCCCTGAATTCAGAGCACCCCACCCAGTAAGCCTCTGCTCAAAGGCACTCAGCTCTAATTCTGTGGGCCTGCAAGTCCAACTTCCGCAATGAAGCACCCAGAGGCCCCTACTCCATAAGCCAGCCTCCTGCACAAAAGCCCTGACTTTACTTGCTCCGTGGGTTGGGACGTCCACCGCTCTGTCCCATGCGCTGGCTCCTGGTTCTGCTTCTGCTCCTCTGATGGTGTAGCTGTCTTCTGGATCCAGGAGGCTCCCTGCACAGGGGCCTTGGGTCCAGAAGATAGGCTCCGCTCCTGGCTCTTGCTGGTCACCAGATCCCTCTTTATACCCAGCAGGATGCCACTCCTGGGAATCCCATTTGCAGTTACTCCCAGGTGAATCCTATCAGTATCTTCCCCACCTTCTTACCAGACCCGCGCCAGGAAAGGTCGCTTGGTGGGAGTGTGAGACTCTGGCTGGAAGAGCCACTTTTAATCACTCACTGGGAAATGCTGGGATTCTCAGAATCAGGCCTTCTGTGGGATGGCCCTGGAGACTTGAGAGTTCCCTTGAAACCTCTGCCCTGGTGGCAGAGTGGCTGGTGAGTTGGGCCGCTAAGCACAAGGTCGGGAGTTTAAATCCAGCAGTTGCTCCTTGGAAGAAAGTGAGGCTTTCTGCTCCCATAAACACTGGCAGTCTTAGGAATTGGCAGGGGGCAGTTCTACTCTGCTCCAGGGTTGTGAGAGTTGGATTTCACTTGCGAGGGGCAGGAGTGAGTGTGAGCCAAAACCTGAGGAGGGGAGGGGGCCGGAAGAGCCCCCAGGATCCATTACACTTTTTCCGTATTGACCAGCTGTCCCTCTGCTGCTTCCTGGATGGCCCTCACAGCACTGCCGCCTAGTGTTGGTGGGTTTCTTCAGAAGCACCAAGGCTCGGAGACACCAAATCACGGGCATCACGCAGGCAGCAAACGGCAGAACCGAGACGTGCGTCTACGTCTGCTCAGGAATAGTGGGCAGGTGTTGCTGTAGGGCCATCGGGCTGCGAGCCACAAGATCAGCCGTTCGAGCCAGCCAGCTCTTCTGCAGGGGAACAGTGAGGTTTTCTGCCCCCCCCCCCAAAAGATGTGCAGCCTCAGAAACCCCCAGGGGCCATCTACTCTGCCCTGCTGGGTTGCTAGGAGTCAGAAGGGCCTCGATGGCAGGGGGTCTGTCTTGTTTGGTTGTTGGTCTCTCCCTCAGGGGACAGTCTCAGGGGCACCGTCAGTGAGGCGCTCTCTGGACCTGTTAGAGGAGGCCTGGGAGTGGGGTGGTGATGTCAGCCATTGGAAACCACCAGCCGCTCCCTGGGAGAAAGAGGAGGCTTTCACCCCTGCAGAGTTAGTCTGGGAGACCCACAGGGGCAGTTCCACCCTGGCCCACGGGTCGCTAAGAGGCAGCATCGGCTCTCGGCGGCAGTGAGTTTGGGTTTTTGTTTTGTTTTGATATGGAACGCATCCCTTGGAGAAGGGCATCGTGCTTGAAAACTAGAGAGGCAGCAAGCAAGAGGAAGCCCTGGACGAGGTGGATTGGCACCGTGGCTGCAACGAGGGCCTCCACCACAGGAACAGTGCTGAGAATGGCAGTTCCATTCTGTGGTGCGCAGTCACCATGAGTCCACGGCCCCTGCCCACAGCAGCCCTGAGACAAGCCACCAAAAGTCAACAGAGCCTGCATCTCTAGTACAGAATAGAGAGAGACGGGGGCCACCCCCTCTGAGTCGATGCTGACTCACAGTGACTTCAAGGGACCAGGTAGAACTGTCCTGAGGGGTTCTGAGACTGTCGATGGGAGCAGACAGCCCCGTCTTTCTCCCTCAGAGCAGCTAGTGGTTTTGAACTGTTGCCCTTGTGGAGGGAAGTCCAACTCACAACCACCACGCCACCATGGCTCCTCAGCCTGCAGAGGGAGAGGAGGAGACCGTGACCGGTAGCTGTGTCCCCTCGTGAAGATACTGGTCTGGCAAGATGGCTGAGATGCTCCGAAGGGCAGTGGTCCCAGTCTGGTGACACCCGAGTGGCCTGAGCCGATTGACCTCGGTTTGACTTCTCTCAGAGAGATTCTTGCACCCACCATATGTCCACTGGCCACAGCTGGCCTGTGGCCATGACATCTCCTGTCAACTTGAGTGAAGGGGTGGAGTCTAACCTGTCAATTAGTTAACAGCCAATGAGGCCTCTGTGTGGGCATGGCCTTCTCCTGAGGATTCTGAAAACTCCTGTCTTTCTTCCAGGAGGTGGGACACACAATCTCCCTGTGGGATATTCCTGTGGATAAGTCACACGGAGCTATACTGATGGAGCTAGAGCCCTGGGGCTGGAGGAGCCACATGGAGACCCACGCCAGCACTGAGATGCTTCCAACACCACTGGATCCACAAGACTTCCCACCTACTGGCCTGTTATCTTCCTGCATTCAGCATCATTGCATGTGTTGCATGAGTCTGAAGAGGAATTGAGAGAACTGGTACTGGACATTTGGGCTAATATCGGACTTGTGGACATGAACTGGGCTTGGGTGTTTTCTTAATATACAATTACTCTTTGATATTAAGCTCTTTCATGAGTATCTATGAATTTGTTTCTCTAGTGTACCCGGACTAGCACATGGCACGAATGGGCCCTGGCACAGCATGGCAGTAGGCTTGAGCAGGTGGCAGGTGCGTAGTGGTGCTGGTAGGAAGTTGTCCCTGCTGCTGCCTGCGCTGGGCTCCAGGGGTCTCGGCCTGGGGCTGCCCCTCATGCTCCACCACTTCCGGCAGCTCTCATCACCCTCTCCATTGCCAGCACTACCCCTGCCCACCAGCATTGCTGTTAAGAGGGACAGTCGTTAGTATGTCAAACCACTACTTTGCTCCAGGCCCTTTCATGATGCCATGCACGCCCCTAATGAAGATGGACACTGGAGAAGAAGTGGTGGCCCTGGATGAAGGTGCTGGTAAGCCTACTGAAGAGACCATGGCCCATCAGCGGAGCAAGCAGATCCACCTGAGAAGAAAGAACACCAGAAGGCTTGGTAGACATCGCGCTTGGTCAAGCAGAGGGTCAGAGCCAAAGAGGCAGACCCTGGACGCGATGGGTCTGCCCACAGGGGTCTCACGCGTAGGAAGGAAGGTGAGGATGGGGCAACGTTTTGTTCTGTTGTACATCAGGTGGGTGTGAGTCGGAATCCGCTTAATGGTACCCAGCAACAACAACACAACGATGAGATGGGAGGAGGGGGTCTCTTTGCTCTCGTTCCCCCCAGCATGATGATGGGGAGATGTGTGCCCAGTGAGGGGATAAGGTAGTAGAGACCCAGGTATGTGGCTGAGAGAAGGTAGGTGGTCAGTGCTGGGGTTCCCCTGACTGTCTCTCCTTCAACAACGGTTGTGGCAGGTCCCCCTCTGGCTTAATTCAAGGTAAACAAACGCACAGGCATGCTTACTTCTTCCAATGACGGCCCATTTGCTCTATAAGAGAAACACGCCCCCTCCCATCCATCGGACTCTGGCCCGGTTCTGTCTCACTATATAAAAGAGACCTTCAACCCCCTCCCTGACCATGCCTAGTGCCCAGGAGGGACCATGCTAAATCTCAGCAATGCCTCCTGGATTTCTCTCTCTGACCTGGGTGCTCACTTGCACATCAAGGGCCTTCTCAGCATCCCACCTGTGTATCTGATGTTGGCGGTGGCCTCAGACCTTGTATGGCAGAGCAGAATGTACCCCAACAGGTTCTTAAGGCTGTCATCTCTCTGGGAGCAGGCCACTGTCTATCCATCTGCAGGATCCACTGGGTGGGTCTGAACCACCAACCTTTCTGTTGGCAGCCAAGTGCTTAACTCTGGTTCCACTAGGGTCTCTTTGCTGTCTGAGGGACATTCCATGTACCCTACAGCGAAGAGCTGCGTCTCTTGCAGCCCCTGAACCCGCTTCTCCTGCGCCCCCTTCTGCCTTGTACAAGCTGGGCCCTTCCTGCCTCCAAGTTCAAACCAAGAGGCTAGGGCCTCAGGCTCCCAGGAGGGCGGAAGGCGAGGACACAGAAACATGGGACATGCTTCCTCTCTTAGCCTCCTCGAAGGGAGAAAGGGAGAGGGATTTCTGAAACTGAAAAAGGGGGGTGTCTAAGGAGGGGTCCTTAGGGAGTGGCACTGGCCCATCAACTGCTTCTTTGTGCTCTGGTGGTCACCATGTCCTGGGCTGTGAGACCACCCAGGCCCCGGGGCAGCACAATGGAACGAACTATCTTCCTCGGCCCCGGGACGTCAAGGAAGATTCGGTCTAGTAACTTCATAACAAGCATTTCTGTTCCTGGCAGAGGACCACTAGCTAATCACTTGTTTCCATTTTTACTGGGAACAAAAGGTAAACAAATCATACTAGAGTCATCCACGCAAACACATTTAAATGGGTAAAGAGTCAAATAGTCCCTAACCCACTCTGCCTGTTTCCCTCTGCCAGGAGGACTCAGGCTCCACGCTCCTCGGGCTCAGCCCCAAGGCCCCAGAGACACACTTATCTCACCCCATCCCTAGCTCACCAGGGGTCCCCTCTTCAGAACTGAGTCCCTCTCCCGTACCCCTACCCTGGCCCAGCCTCTCTCTGGCTTTGAGCTGGGTCATCACGAAGTTTCCCAGCTGGTCTTCCCACTCCTATCCCAGCCCCGCCTCCATCCGTCCCCACGGCTGGAACCCCAATGGTCCTTTGAAGACCTAAGACCAAGGCCTCTCTTTGCTCACAGCAGGTGGTGACTTCCCATCTCCCTCAGCCTCTGAGCCAAAGGGAGGCAGGGGGTCTGGGGCAGAAGCCTCTCTACAGGGTGGAAACCCCAGGTTGTATTCCCGGCACCAACCTCCGCTCTGGTCAATAGAGGCTCGTTTTCTGTTATGATGCTGAATGGGTTTCAGCAGAGCTTCCAGGCAGAGAGACTAGGAAGAAAGGCCTGGCGGTCCACTTCAGATAACCAGCCAAAGATGCCTCCACTGGTCGAAAACAGACCAGCCTGGAGACAGCGCTTTAGTCGGCTGTGTCTTGGGGGCGGCTAACAACAGAAGCAGAGGGTTTCCAAGCTCTCCCTGCCCTGGCCTCGTCTCTCAAGGCTCCGTTCTGCCCACTCAGCTTGCTGCCCCCGTCCGCCCACCCGCCAGCCACAGTACCTCCACTCTGGCTACTTCCTCTTTCCACTGTTGTAGGCCTCACCTCCTTCCAGGTTCTGGTCCACAGCACCTCCTACTGGCCACACAGAGATTGTATCCCCCTCACCCCACCGGGCCAAACTCATCTCCTGCCTCATCCCTTCCCGCTCTTTCTGTGTCTCGCTGTGAATATCACCTGGGGACATGTGGAACAATGTCCTTAGCAGCCTGTCCGGCTCCTCCACTAGCTGTCTGGGCCCCCTGGAAAGGGACTCTGATTGTTTTGCTTACCCAGGTAGGCGTCAGAAGCTTCTGGAACACTGCCTGCCACACCCCTTGTGGTAGTTACATAACCTGTTGTCAATTTGAGACTATTAAGAGTGAAGGAGTGGAGTTTAGCCTGTCAATCAGGTTGCAGCTCGATGGCCTCATTTGGAGGTGCCACGGAGAAAAATAGCTCACTGGAGGCCAGTTACACACAGACTCTGCTTCATCTTCCTACTAATAAGACACATGGAGCTGTGCTAGAGCCCTGGAGCTAGAGGAGCCACATGGAGACCCACGCCAGCACTGAGATGCTTCCACCGGAACTGTTAGGGAGCTAGAGGCAGAAACCCGAGTTGTCCCCTACATGCCAAGGCCTCCCTCCCCCCTTACAGGAAGGTGGAAGCCAATAAAGGTTAGAGGGCATGCATAAATTCAGGCCCTTGAGCCAGGAAGCCAGTACACCTGGGTGGGCCCCAATCTAGGCCAGGTGGGCTTCATTCAGCCAGTGGGGTCAACCAGTACTGTTGACCACGCCTCCCAGCCGAGAGCCATGAAAATCCAGAAACCTCAAGACCCTCCCCTCTTTTCTGGTTGCTCCTCGGCTCTGCGTTCCTCTGGGCTCAGGTCTCCACGTGTGAGTGTGAAGTGTCCAGAGGGTGCCTGTGTCCGACTGAAACTTCTGTCCTTTATAAAAAGGCACTTGGATCACAAGCCAGGCTTCCGTGTGAATTCTTTCTCCTGCAAAGCCAAGGACCGAGGTTATTTCCCACCCTAGGAATCTAAGAGATCCACAGGACTTTCCACCCACGGGCCTGTCATCAACCTGCACTCAGCGCCATTGTGTATGTTTTGTGCGTCTAAAGAGGAGTTTGTAGATTGGTATTGTACTTATGGACTTGATCTGGACTGAGCTGGGAGGTTTCTCAATATACAATTGCTCTTTCATATAAAGCTGTTTCTTAATGCACGTCTATGAATTTGTTTCTCTAGTCAGCCTGGACTAACACAGCTACAACTGTCTTTGCTACCGCTTCATTAATGAACCCCGCAGACATGTCTGCACCTTCAAGCCGTTGAGCTCTGGAGCTGTGGGGCACCCTGGTCACTGGGCTCCTCTCCCCATGGTGTATGGGACACACCCTCTCTGGCTCTCTCCCTCCCTGCTTCCTCCTTCTCAGGCTCCCCTCTGCCCATCTCATAGAGCACCCCTCCCCCGCTGACCGCAGGCACCCCAGAGACAGCCTCTTGCCTGAGCCCTCACCTTGCCGTCAGGCACGCACAGCGGGTGGCCTTTACAGACAAGTGATGCATTTTCTCACAGTCCAGACGGTTGCAAACTCCCGTGCCCCTGGCTCTGGCGGAAGAACTGCACTCCCTGCGGGATCTCGTAGGAAGAGAAGACTCCTGTCTCAGCTTCCCGTTCCTTGGCATTTTCCACTGGGCTTCTGCCCTTCTTGTTTGTGGGTCCTTCTCCCGGTGTCTTCTTCTTCGCTGCTGCCACCCCCCCAGGAGTGAGGGTGGGGGGGACTCACCTCCCCTGACGGGGCTTCACTCACCAAGAGGCCCTGTTCCCGGATGGGATTCCATCGGGTGGACCAGGGCGCTAGTTCTGACCCAGGGTAACTTCACCTGTGCAGAGTAGGAAGGCTCCCCCTGGGACCTTCAGTAGCAGGCCCCCAACCTTTTTTCCCAAAGGCCTGTGGGAGGGATTCACACGGCTGAGCTTTCAGTGAGTGGTCACGAGCTTCATCAGTGGCTCTCAGCCTTCCTGATGCCACGGCCCTTTCATACAGTTCCTCATGTGGTGGTGACCCCCAACCATAACGTTATTTTCCCTGTTACTTCATCGCTGTCATTGTGCTCCTGTTACTTTGCCTGTGCTCCTGGGTTGCCCCAGGGGTTCCGTCTGCAGGTTGAAGTGCTCAGATTCCAACACATCAACAGGAGAGGAATTCACTCTTCTTCAACCCCCACACCTCAAAGGATCAACAAAGCCCAACTGTCCCTCTCACATAAAGCCCACTGAGTAGCAAGGGGAGGAGAGAGGTACCCATGCTGCTCAGAAATGCACCCCACTTTAGAAATCTACCCACTCCTCACTATCAACACGGTCAGCTTCCAAAGGCCAGGTGGTCCTGTGAAAATCCCCATGTTGCCGCCACCCCCACCAAGGAAGATGATTACGTCGTTGCATAACTTCTGAGCCAAACCCCAGAGAACCATGGTCCAGCCAAAATGAACAAGACCGACTCCGCCAGTCTCGGCCTCACCTTGGGAGCTCGGTGGTCCTGACTGCCGGGTGTCCGTCGTTAATGCGCACGACACCCAGAGGGTAGGCGTTTTGCTACTGTCCTAAATGTGCAACGTGAGGTGCGGGTGTAGGGTTGTTTGGTTGGCATGGCAATGAGGCCATCCCAGACTAGGGTGGATCCCGAACCTAATCACTTCTGAGGAAAAGGCAGAGGGGACTCAAGCCCCATCTCTTGGCCCAGGAATGCCCAGGGCCACTGCAGCAGCATGGGGACCATCTCCTGTGCACGGTTAGCCTCCAGAACTGTGAGAAAGCCAACTGCTGTCCTTCCAAGCTGCCCACTGGTGGCCTTTCCATCACACAGCGGTGGGGACTAAGCTTCCAGACTCTCCCAGAAGGCGCGTTCTGAAACATCGATCTGGTAATGTCCCGCCCTGCCATGGCAAGGCTTGGCAGTCACTCCAGTTCCTTCCTGAGAGGACATGCGTCCCTGCTCTGTCCCCACTCACCTCTGCTCCCTGTGCCCAACACAACCCGTGGGATTGGAGCCAAGGGTGCCTTGTCCCATCTGTCCCCTGGACCTGATCGGCTGTCCCAGTGCCCTCTCTCTTCTTTCTACAAAGCCTGAGTAACTCTCCCCCTCCTGACCTCCCCCATGTCACTGTGCCATCCAGCCTTCCTCCTTCCCGGCCCCACCTGTCCACTCACCACACCTGCTTGCCCGTCTGTGTCTGTATTGTCTTTCCCGCTAGACTCTGATCCTCCCAGTGGGAAGGGCCTCTTGTCCCCAGCTGCATTCTCACTGCCTGGTCCAGGGCTCAGTTTGCGGGAGCATTTTACTGAGAACATAAAAACCAAGACCAATAGAGTGAAGAGGGGAAGCAGGGCAAGCAGTGACCCCCAGAAGTCTACCATTCAGTGTCTAGGATTCGGTAGACGAGTCTGGATAGGTTTTGAAGGGCAGGGCCACTGAGTTTCCACCGACGTGTACCTCTGAACAAGGACAGGTGGAAGAGTGTCCTGGGGGTGGGTGGGGTGAGGTCACTCTGGATCTGACCCCTGGCCATCCCCGACCTCCCTTGGAGCAAACCTCCCACTGCAATCTTCAGACTCTGTCGTGAGATGTCACAACATCATAGGATGAGGCTTCTTGCACGTGTTGGCATCTCCTGGTCCCAGGTGAGATCTGCCCATTGACTGGACCCAGGCGGAAAGAGATGGGGCTGGAACTGGGCCATCACCAGCCATGTGGTCAGGGTGGCCCTGCTGAAGGGGACTGTGTAGGATGACTGGTCAGAGCATGGGAAGTAGGCGGCGCCTGGGGTCAGCTGTTGGAGGCCTCTGAGGGCTGTGCTGGGGATTGTCAAATCCATCACCTGTGGCCAACACATGACAGCCGGCATATGTCACCGACTCATCCATGGAGAGGAGAGATGACATTTATTGAGCACCTACTGTGTGCCAGCACCCTGCCCAACGCTCGGTGTCCACAGTCACTGCAGAGGCCACCGCTAATTGATTCCTACATGTGGGGGCCTGTGTGTGTCAGGGGAGAGGTGCCCTCTGTAGGGTTTTCTTTGGCTGTAGTCTTCAGGGAACCAAGTTACCCGGCCTTTCTTCCGCAGCGCCATGGTGGCCGGCCACCCTTGAGGTTGATGACTGTCCGCTGCTGCCGATTCCTTTCTGACTCATGACGATACCCCGTGTGGACGAGGGACACTCATCGGTGTCACCCAGAGGCCTCCTGTGGGCATTGGGTTCTCATGGCAGCCCAGCAGAAGGGATGCCCATTACCCGGATGAAGAAGCCAAAACTTTGAGAAGCCTGTTGTTGTGAGGTGCCATCAGTTCAGGGTCACCGCGACCCTGTGAGCAGCAGACCCAAACACAGCCCGGCCCTGCACCATCCTCTCACCTGCTCTTATGTTGGAGCCTGCTGCTGCGGCCTCCAGGTCCCATCCACCTGGTCAGGGGCACGTCCTCTTTTCTGATGACCCTTTACTTGGTCCCTCCTGACCACATCCCAGAGGTTGGTCCGATGAAGTCTTGCCATCTGTCACACACTCCCTTTTATCATTGACCCTCAAGGGCCTTCGTACCCCCCACCCCACCCCAGAACGTTCTTTCTGATGTTGCTACTTATTTTGGCCAGTCTCTGCCATTGAGAATGTAAACTCCAGGAGGGCAGGGCACAACTCTCTCAGAATCTTCCTGGCAACAGCAGGAGCAAATGGCTTACTGGATGGATGGACAGACGGACGGACGGATGGATGGATGGTTCTAGGAATCTACCAGTTGCTATGACACTCAGTGTTCGGCACCCTGTGAGTTGGGTTCTGACTCATATAGACCCTGGGTACCACAGAATGAAACACCACCTGGTCCGGCGCCAGCCTCACCATGATGTCAGCCGTGTGCTCCGTGTTGCTGCCAAGGTGTCTCCATCTTGGCAAGAGGCTTGCTCTTTTCACTGCCCGCGACTTTACCAAACACGACGTCCTTTTCCAAGGATGCATGGCTGACGCCGTGACCACAGCACGCGCGACAACGTCTCGCCATCCTGGCCTCTAGGGAGCACTCTGGCTGACGGATTCGTTTGTCTAGCGGATGCTCACCCTTCTTGATCAGCACCACGATTCCAGGGCATAGATTCTTCTCCCGTCTTCCTTACTCAAACACCAACCTTGACCCGCATAGGAGGCCGTTGAAAACTCCACCCACAGCTTGGGTCAGGCCCACCTCAGTCCGCAAAGTAACGTGCTTGCTGTCCCACATTTTAAAGACATCTTATGCAGCAGGTTTATCTAATGCACTGTCAGTTGATCTCTTGGCTGCGACTTCAGTCTTTTCTCCATCTATCATGATGTTGCTTATGGGGTCTCTTGTGAGCATTTCTGCTTTCTTCACATTGAATTGCGACCCACACCGAAGCCTGTGGTCCTTGATCTTCATCAGCGTGTGCTTCAAGTGCTTCGCACTCTCCGCAAGCAAGGCCGTGTCTCGTGCATGTCGCCGGTTGTTAATTCACCTGCCTCCCATCTGATGCCACATCTTCTTCGGATAATCCAGCTTCTCTGATGATTTGCCTGGCATCCAGATCGAACAAGTATGGAGAGAGGCTACAACCCTGACGCTCACCCTTCCTGATTGTAAAGCCACGCAGTGTCCCCTTGTTCTGTTTGCACAGCTGCTTCTTGATCCATGTACAAGTTCCCCGCGAGCACAAGGAATTCCCCGTCTTTTCCAGGCTATCCATAAGCTTGATATGATCCATGCTGTCGGATGCTTCGGCATAGTCAATGAAACACAAGTGAACCTCCTTCTGACATTCTCTGACATCGGCAATGATATCCCTTGTTCCACATCCTCTTCTGAATCCTCGCTGAAGCACCCTGTCAGCGTACTGCTGAAATCGCTGTTGGATGAGACGTTTGGGAAGCAGGAAATCCAGGGATGAAGTAGGATAAGTGGTAGCCCAGTGTGGGAACGACATGTGAGATGAACAAAATGCGTCTGAACTGTCAAATGTAAAACTGATGATCTGCTCTGTAAACCTTCACCTCCTTCACGGTGAAAAAGGGGTGGCGGGAAAGCAGCAGCAACAGGCAGCTCCAGACCTCATAAATTTCAACAAGAGCTTGTAAATTTCAACAGCAGAAAAGGGCAAAAGCAAAAAGATGCCGTATAGGCACACACTTCAAATATATGACTTTTTAAAAAACCTGTGGAGACATATAATATATGTAAATTAAACAACTTAGTTTCCGATTCAACATTTGTCTGCACGTACGATTCAGTGGCAGTGATTCCCGCTGTCATGGCCACGACCCATTTCCGAATCCTTTCCCCACACTGACAGAAACTCAGTGTCCTTCCCGCCAGGTAATGATTCTGCCTTCCCCTCTCCGTCTCACCTCTGCTAACCTCCAGTAAGCCTGGGTCTCTGGGCCTCTTCCAAGTTCACATCAGTGGGGCCCAGACCATCTTGGGCCTTTTGTGGTTCCCGTACATCCCTCAACCTCACGCATCAAGGTTCATTCCTATGGCGGTCACGGCTTGCTTTTTTCAGCTCTCACTTGGCCCACCTTGAACTCTCCTGGGGCCACGTGGCAGAAAGGAAAGCGGGCAGGGCTGGGCATCGTGGTGGGAATACCTGAGCTCCGGGAGCCAGCCACGCACTACAGGAGCCACGTGTCCCTCGCCATTGTAACCTCCTGAAGACTCAGTTTGCGCGCCTGTCAGCCGGGCATCAGCGTGCCACTCTCCCGGGACCACTGAGATGATGCAAGTGTGAGGGAGCTCATCCAACTGTAAATGCCTGCGTCGTCTCCTCCTCTGAGCTACTCCCCAGATGGTGTCGTGGTTACTCACTGGGCTGTGATCTGCAAAGTCCAAAGTTCAAAACTACCAGTCACTCCGAGGGAGAAACATGGGGCGGCTCTCTACTCCTGTCAGCAGTTTTGAGTGTTGGAAACTCACAGGGGGCAGTTCTACCTTGTCCCATAGGCTGGCTTTGAGTCAGCATCCACTTGGTGGCCGTGAGCTCTGTGTTTCTGTCCATGTCCTCCTTTAAGCGACTCCCTTGGAGGCGTGGTGGTTACACGTTGGACTGCTGATTGCAAGGTCAGCAGTTCGGATCACCAGCTGCTCCTTGGGAGCGAGATGAAGCTTCGAACTCTGGGGAAGATGTGCAGTCTTGGAAACACATACGGGCAGCTCTACTCTGCCCTACAGGGTCATGATGCATCAGGACGGACTCAGTGACAGCGGGCTTGGTCTGATAGTGACTGTCATCTGCTGAGAGGTTTGTTAAAGGTCTCCTCCTGTCTACTTCTGCTTCTCTGAAATGTCTTCTCTGCACACTCGCCAGAGGGATTTTATTTTGGAAACAGAAATCAGGTCATGTCGCGTCCTTGCTTAGGGCTTTTACAGGGGTGCGTGTACCGTCCCAATGTCCCGTGAGGTGTGTGTCCCTGTGGCCTGGTTCCACCCACTTCCCCAGGCCTCACCTCCTGCCCCTGTGCCTGCCTTTGCTCTCCCTTTGCAGCCCCCTGGCTGCCTGTTTATTCCTTCATCACCTGCCAATCTTCCCTACCCCAGGCCCTTTGCACATGCTCTGCTCCCCTTCCCGGAACACGCATGCTCTGCACCTGGCTGACTCCTGTCCTCCTTCAGCTCACAGCCGAAAAGTCTATCTCTCAGAGATGCTCCTCTGGTTTTCCTCTCTTGTGTGATCCCCCTACCTGGCACAGTCTGCTGTTGTAGTTTGACATTCTGGATGCCTGTCCATCCTGCAGGGGGTGGTGGTGGTGATGGTGGTGGTGGAGGTTGTGGTGGTGGTGGTGGTGGAGGTGGTGGTAATGGTGGTATGGTGGTGATGGTAGTGGTGGTGGTGGTGGTGGTGGTAATGGTGGTATGGTAATGGTGGTATGGTGGTGGTGGTGGTGGTGGAGGTGGTGGTGGTGGTGGTGGTGGTGGTGGAGGTGGTGATGGTGATGATGGTGATGGTGGTTGAGGTGGTGGTGGTGATGGTAGTGGTGGTGGTGGTGGTAATGGTGGTATGGTAATGGTGGTATGGTGGTGGAGGTGGTGGTGGTGGAGGTGGAGGTGGTGGTGGTGGTTGTGGTAATGGTGGTATGGTAGTGATGGTAGTGGTGGTGGTGGAGGTGATGGTGGTAGTGGTGGTGGTGGTGGTCATGGTGGTGGTGGTGGTGGAGGTGGTGGTGATGGTGGTGGAGGTGGTGGTGGTGGTAATGGAGGTGGTGGTGGTGGTGGTGGTGGTGATGGTGGTGGTGGAGGTGGTGGTGGTAATGGAGGTGGTGGTAGTGGTGGTGGTGGTGGAGGTGGTGGTGGTGGTGGAGGTAGTGGTGGTGGTAATGGTAGTATGGTAATGGTGGTATGGTGGTGGTGGTAGTGATGGTGGTGGTGGTGTGTGTGTGTGTGTGTGTGAGTGTGTGTGTGTGTGTCTGGCAGGGGGGAGGGCTGCATTGTTGAGTCAGTGATAGAATTCTCGCCTCCATGCAGGAGTCTGGGTTCCATTCCTGGCCCAGGTGTCGCTGTGATGCTGATCAGGTTTTAACAGAGCTTTCTGATTAGGACAGATGAGGAGGAAAGGTCTGGGAACCGGCTTTCTAAAATCAGCCACCGGACATGCCCTAGAACACAGTGACGGGATCTGTACCTGGGTATGGGAACGGCACAGGGCCAGGCCACTCAGTCCATGTGTGCAGAGTCCCTGGGAGCTGGGGACCCACTCTATGCCGTCAGTGGCCACAGTAACAAGATCAGACAGAGAGTCCCTGGGGGTGCTGACCGTGAAGGTACTCGGTCGCTACCTGGAAGGCTGGAGGTTAGAATCCAGCCGGAGACCTGCCATCACGTTCTGATGGACTGGCTGGTACAAACCCTATGGAGCACAATCTGGGCTGGCACCCATGGGCGTCCCCTCGGGGGTGGTGTCACCAGGCCTGCTCTGCTTGCCCACCAGTCCCCTCTCCTGGCACAGTGCCTGCTACAGAAAGGGCACTCCACCAGCTTAGCAGAATTCAGGGAAAACATGAAGTGCAGTGTTTCTGGGGGCCGGAGCCTGAGCCCCAATCCTGCTCGCAAATGCAGGCAACTACACAGTTCAAGTGTACTTTGCCTGTCTCTGGCTTTCTCAAAGGAGACATGGTGGCACCGTGGTTATACATGGGGCTGCTAATTGTGAGGTCGGCAGTTCATAACCACCAGCCGCTCCTTGGGAGAAAGATGAGACCTTCTCCTTCCTGAATGATTTACAGTCTCAGAAACTCACCAGGGGAAGGGGGAGTTCCACTCTGCCTCATAGGGTCGCTGTGAGTCAGCTTTGATGGTGGAGGGGGGGTTGGGGGTTGTTGTAATCTCATTGACCCACCCTGCATTGAAGCCTCGATTTCCCCATCTGTAGCATGGGAAGGACCGGGGCTGCCCAAAGGGCTGGAAGGTCAGAGGCACAAGGGGTGGGCTAGCGATGAGGTATTTGCAGCTATTTGCTCCTTCTTTGTTTAAAAAAAAATCTCCTGGGCCTCCTGGGTGAAGTTTCTCCCCTTCTGCAGACAAGGCCATTGAGGCTCAGAGCAGGTACACCGCTTGCGGAAGAGGTGGGCACCCAACGGGGCTCGCTGCATTGGCATGAGCTGAGGCTGCCTCTCTCCAGAGGTCCAGATCAGGGAGTGCGCCCAGGACCCGCATGGAAGGAGAAGTGCCCTCCCCCAGGCCCACCTGCCGCTACCCCACTGGGGGACAGACGAGCATCTTCACCTGCAGCTTCACAGAGTCAGCTCTGAGCCATCTCTGCAGAGCTGCGCCCCATGGCTGCAGGATTCTCCTCCGGGGGGACTTTTGGGGACACTGTGTGCCAGTGACCTATATTCATCTCAAGTGCGATTCGTTATCCTGGTCCCCTCACGCCACTCTGCACAAACACCCCAATCTATCCAAGGACGTGGTGAACATGAAAGAGCATGGAGTGGGTCCCCGGGAACCTCCACGTCACGGGTTGTGCCTGCCCAGTTTGAAGGGAGAGTCTCAGAGCAGGGGAGAAGCAAAAGCAGGGGGGCAGGGCTTGGGGAGTGGGCTGGGCAGAAATGAAGGAGTGGGGAAGGCCGGGACAAGAAAGATGAGGAAGAAAGGGGCCTGAAGAGGGGAGAGACCACAACAGGAAGAGAGGAAACATTAACCAAAGAGAGGAGTGACTGGCAGGGGTGGGGAGACAGGGAGCCAGCAGGGGCAGAGAGATCAGAATCCCCAAACTGAACCAACGGACAGAACAAGACCAACAGACGGGACCAGAGCATTCAGGTGATCGCGAGAGAAGGGGGTGGGTGGGGGGCAAGTGACTGAAACGCAGATGAAACAGGTTGCTCCGAAAATAGAATGTAGGCTATTTGTTGAAAACAGAAACAGAGAACATAAAATAACACAGCACCGTACCACGCTCAAAGGTTGGCGTTCAAGGGCAGGGGTAGTCCACAGTCTTGTTCTCACCTTCCCGGAGCAGGAGCGGGCCGCCTGCTCAGTTTCTGGGTAGCCGCAAACTCGGGGGGCAGGCAGACACCACCCGTCAGTCGGTGGAGGCTCTGGCGAGCTGCTACCATTCTGAACAGGTTCCGCGGCAGAGCTTCCAAACTAAGATGGACTAGGAAGAAAGGTCTGGTGGTCGACTTCCAAAGCTCAGCCAGTGAAAACCCTGTGGGTCATCATGGAGTGCTTCGCAGCCCATCAAGGAGATGGCACAGGGTCGCCAGGTAGCATTTCACTCACGGTGCATGGGGTCTGGCCGTGGAAGAGTTGTTGGCAAGACAGAAAGCAAGTTCGGGGGAGGGGGGCCAGCAGGCAGCTGGTGGGGTGGGTGCGGGGCAGCCAATGAATGTCCCACCCAGATGGACCTGCCTCTCTGTCTTCCTCCCATCATCACCTCCTCCCTTCCTCTTGATCTCCCTCTGTTCCTCCTCTCAGGTGTGTCCTCCAGCTAAGCTTGTTACGAACCAGCCCCCACTTCGTGGGTGTAAATGCAGTGGGGGCCCTCACTCCGGTGCTCCAGAGCGCTCCTCCTCGGCTGGTGCTCCCTGCCTTCTGGGCTCTGGGCTAGTCCTGCTGGGGTCTCCTCCTCTTCCCAGAACGGATGATTCCCCAGTTGAAGGGGAGTCGCTTTTTGCTTAGCCTGCTTGTCGCCCAAAGTGAATGGAAGGTCCCAAGACCTCTCTTTTCATTTGGTGCGTTTTCTGCCCCTTATATTCAAAGTGAAAACAATCCCTTTAAGAGCTCTGTGGGTTTCTTATGAATCAAGTTATCGCCCACTTTGCTAGACAAGAAAACACGCCCACAAATTTCTCCCTCTCTCTCTCTGCCGTGGGTACTGAGTAAGGCTGCTGTGTTGGTCCAGGTAGACTAGAGAAACAAATCCAGAGATACTTGTGTGTGTATAAGAAAGAGTTTTATATCAAAGAGCAATTATCTATTGAGAAAACATCCCAGCCCGGTCCAGATCGAGTCCATAAATCTGATATTAGCCCATAGGTCGAGTACTACTCCATAAATTCCTCTGTAGACTCACTCAGTGCATGCAATGATGCCAAGTGCAGGAAGGTCACAGGCCGGTGGGTATAAAGTCTTGTGGATCCAGTGGCAGTGGAAGCATCTCAGTGCTGGTGCGGGTCTCCACGTGTCTCCTCCAGCTCTCTGAGGGTCTCAACAGCAGGAAAGGGAAGGCAGAGAGAGTGAGCTATTTATCTCCATCGAGCCTCCAAATGAGGTCATCAAATTGTGACCTGATTGACAGGCTAGACTCCACCCCTTCACTCAAATTGACATGATGTCACTGCCACAGGCCAGCTGTGGAGCAAGGTCCGTGCCATTCTTAGAAGTGCTACTGCTGATCAGGAAGGGTCTCCTACGTGTTGTGGTTGTTATGTGCTGAGTCAGTTCTGACTTCTGGCCACCTAGGGAGGACAGAACGAAACCCTGCCCAGCCCTGCTCCACCCTCACCACTGTTGCTATAGTTGAGCCCATGCGCATTACAGCCACTGTGCCAAACCATCTTCTTGAACATCGCCCTCTTTTTTCACTGACTCTCCACTCCACCAAACACGATGCCCTTTTCCAGGGGACCCGTTTCTTCGGATAACATGTCCCAAACTCCACCATCCTCGCTTCTAAGGAGCATTCTGATTGTGCTTATTCTAAGACAGATTTGTTTTTCTTCTGGCAGCCCATGGGATTTTCAAAGTTCTTCAACATCGTAATGCAAATGAATCACTTCTTTCTTATTCCATGCTTCCAACTCTCACATGCATATGAGATCATTGAAAATACCAGGACTTGGGCAGGCACATCTTAGTCTTCCAAGTGAAATCCTTACTGTACACCACTTTGAAGAGGCCTCTGCAACAATAGGTTATTTGGAGACCTCGGCTGCAGCTTCCATGAGCGTGGACTGTGGCTCCAAACAAAACGAAAGCCTTGAAAACTTTCATCTTTTCTCCGTTTATCGCGATGTTGTCTATGGGTCCAGTTGTGAGGGTGTTTTTCCTTTACACTAAGTTCTAATCCATACTAAAGGTGGGGGGCCTTGGTCCTCATCAACAAGTGCTTCAGGTCCTCTTCCCTTTCAGCCAGCTACACTAGGTCATCTGCATCTGAACTCCCAAAACTCGCTGCCGCTGAGCTGACAGCAACACATGCCGTGTCTCTGACAGTGTTTCTATAGGACAGAGCAGAACTGGCCCTCTGGGTTTCTGAGACTGCATATCTTCACTCACAGGAACAGCTGGTGGCTTTGAACTGCTGACCTTGCACTTAGCAGCCTGACTCATAACCCACGACATCACCAGGGCTCCATCGTCTGCACGGCTCACTCACTGCCACTGAGTCAGGGCCAACTCAGAGCGACCCCATGTGGGTTTCTGAGACCGAATCTGTTTGCGGGAGTAGACAGCCCAGACTCTCTCCCATGGTTTTGAACTGCTGACCATGTGGCTCACAGCCCGGCGCTTAATCACTACGCCACCAGGGCTCCATAGCAGGTTGCCCAAAAGCCTTTCTCCAATCCATGACGTTTTGCTTCCTTGTGGTCTAACTTTTTGGATAACTCGCCAGGCACACAGATTGGATAAACACGGTGAAATGATCCCACCATGCCTCACGCTTTCCCTCATGTTCACCCATATAGTTTCCCTTGCTCTGGTCATCTGACTGCCTCTCTCGGTCCATGGACAGATTCCACGTGAGCACAATCAAATGTTCTGGAATCTTCTCGGTGTCATTAATGGTTTCTTAGGCTCCACAGAGCTGAATGCCTTGGCAAAGTCGGGGAAGCACATGGAAACCTCATCCTGGTGTTCTCTGCTTTGAGCCAAGATCCATCTGCCATCAGCAATGATAGCCCTTGTTCCACGTCGTCTTCTGAGTGTGGCCTGAACTTCTGGCAGCTCCCTGTCCATGTATGACTGCAACCGTTGATGAATGATCTTCAACATTACCTTCAAGATATGCTGCCAATGGCTGTAAAGGCCTTTGATTGTTTGAGAGGGTCTTTGAGTAAAGGCCTTCACTCTTGCTGAAAGTCTTAGCAAAAAGTTAACCATCCGATCTCTGGATTAATCGGTAAGCCATTTCCTGATGGCAGCCTTGACTTTGATCATTACCTAGAGGCTACTTCTTCATTGAGAATTGTGGGTGACATGCGCAGACTGGAAATAAACAAAGCTTTCAAACCCAGTAAGTACTGACTCCCCACTAGTCAGTACTTTGCTCTTTGGTTTCTTTTACTAATGGAGGTAGGATGTGAACCCAAGACCCTATCTCCTCAGAGTCTGCTCTCTCTTTGAGAGACCTTGCTGCCACTCGATGGTGGCACAAACAGACATTTCACCAAGTCCTAAAGGAGGGGCTGGGTTTAAGCAGGCAGGAGGATTTAAGCAAGAGAAGCAGGCGTGCCAGGCAGTGGACACCCCCTGGGGGAAAGGTACAGAAATGGGGGGAAACTAAAGTGCTTGGGGGGGGGGGGTCGGCAAGGCAACAAAGGACTCAGGAAATTCCTCGTCTCCTCTGCGTCCTCCTTTGTCTGGGCAGTCCCTACTTTCCAATCCCTTGGGACCTGTTTCTATGTTCCTTTTGCAGATCCCACTCCTCACGGAGGTGCCATTGTTTCTAAAAATGCCCCTCCTCATTTTGTTCGAGGGGCCCCCAGTGGCGTAGGGGTTTGCATGTGTTGGCCTGCTTACAACAAGGTCAGCAGTTCAAAACCGCCAGCCGCACCTCAGGAGAAATACAGGGCTTTCTGTTCCCGTAAAGAGGTCCAGTCTCAGGAATTCACAGGGGCAGTTCCAGGCACTCTGCTCGAGAGTGGCTGTGAGTCACAATCTGCTCGATGACATCACTGCTCCTCTGGAGCAGCCTTCCTCTGTGTGAAGGTCAAGTTGAATGTCTTCCATGTGAAGCCCTCTGTGACAGCAACAGGTAACCCACACCTTAGTGGGATCACACAGTCCGACTACTTCCCATGCGGAGCGCAATGTGAGGGCGACCCTATAGGACAGGGTAGAACTGCCCCTGTGGGTTTTCGGGACTGTAACTCTTGAAGGAGTAGACAGCCTCCTCTTTCTCCTGAAGGGCGGCTGGTGGTTTCAAACTGCGGACCTTGTCGGTTCGCAGCAAGGTGCCACCAAGGCGCCTTCATTAGAACACAGCCATGCGCATATTCAGTTACAGATTATCTACAGCAAACGACTTGAGCGTCCACACGGCACAATTGAAAGGTGTGACGGAGACTGCACAGTCGGCAAAGTGTAAGAGAGTTAGTTGCCATCTGGCTTTTGCCAGAAAAGTTTGCGGGGGGGGGGGGGGGGGTCCCTGCTCTCTAGCCGTGAAGCAGAGGATCCATGGGAGGTTGTGACCCGTCAGGTCTGGGCGGGGAGAGCCATCACTTCTGTTCACATTCCATTGGTGGGTGGCGGCTAGTCACATGACCCTGCGAATCCACGGGAATTCTGGGAAATGTAGTTCCCGCTGTGCTCAGAGGCAATGCAGGCCACTGGTCTACCCAGATCCTTGCGCCTCCCCACTTTTAGCTCTTGGCATTGTTGCTCTAGTCCTGGGACCTCGCCCCCCCCCCGGGACCTCTCCCCACCCCTGCTTCCCCACTAATGCCCCCAGGGGATGGAGAACTCATAAAGGCAGAGCTCCCACAGCGTTTATTTCTACCTGCGCATGTGCAGCACCGAACAGGCGTTCCCCAAAGAGTTAGTCAACTATTTTCATCTACGCTCCTGGGGAGCACTCTGTACAGCCCTCTCCGTGGCGTTTCCCTCATCGCGTTTCCCTCATGGCTGCTCTGAGCCCATGTCCCCACGGTTTCTCTGTTTCCTTTCTGTCCTCCACCATGGTCTTGGCAGGCAGCTCCTGTCTGCTAACCCCGCGTTTGGTCTGAGCAGGTTTGAGGATGAAAAAGCCTAGTCTGGGTCCTCCCAAAACTCGGTGTCCAGCGAGAGATGCTCTGGGAGCCCGGGACAGAGCAGCTGCTCCAGCACGTAGGCGGGAAAGGTCTAACCCAGGCCCGGAGGTTCGGGGAAGGCGCCCTCCAAGGACCAGAAGTGCAAACCGACGTCCACCCTGTCTTTGGTGGCGTGGTTGCAGGTTGGACTGCTAACCACAAGGCCAGCGGTTCAAGACTGTGGGAGGAAGTGCACTGCCATCGAGTCGAGTCAACGCCAACTCAGAGCGACTCCCTGTGGGTTTCCAAGACGGCGGCCTGGTCTTTCTCTCTCGGAACGGCTGGTGGTTTCGAACTGCCAACGACGTGGATTACAGCCCAATTGTAGTAACCTCTACACCACCAGGGCTCCTTCCGTTGGAGAATACGAGATGTTCTCGTCCTCTAAAGAGTCTCGGAACACACAAGAGCAGTTCTACCTTGGCTTATAGGGTTGGTATGAATTGGAATCCGCTCAATGGCAGTGAGGTTATGTTTTTGTTCTTATTTTAATCGTGTGAAGTAAGAATGACAGCGAGAGTGCTGCAGACAGTGGGAACAGCCTGGGCAAAAGTCCTGAGGGGAGGAAACCAAAAATGAAACTCACCAGAGAGCAGAAAACTGCATCTTTCGCTATCCGAGTGGCTGGATTGTTGGAATCGCCGACCTTGTGGTTAGCAGCCCAGCAAGTAACTGTACCACAGCACTAGGGAGGTGAGAGGGCAGGCAAAGCCCCAGAACACACCCAAAGCTTGAGCAGACTGGAGAACTGGCCCAGAGGCTCTGCTCGGCTGCTGACCAGGCCTCTCTTCCCAAGTCCCTGGGGGCGATGAACTGCAGTTGACCTTTGGGAGGGAGGTGACCACTGCTGCAGGTGGAGTGAATGAATGATGGACGTGGGTGGGGAGCACCGTGCACACACTGTGCCGTTTAATTTGACCCACACAGTAGGGTCCCTTCAAGTCGTTTCAACGGCCACAACAACTGGAGAGAGGCCCACTGTTGCTAAAGCCAAAATGCCCAGCCTGTGTGTGCTCTGTCCACCCTAGGGGTAACCTGAAGACAGGCCTGATCCTTGCTGGCAATTCCCGTGTGTGGCAGTTACATAATCGCCTGTCACCGTGTGAGGGGGTGGAGTCTAGCCTGTCAATCAGGTCATAGCCAATGAGGCCTCTGTGTGGGCATGGCCTTCTCCTGAGGATTCTGGGAACTCCTGTCTTCCCTGGAGGTGGGACACACACTCTTTCTCTGCTCGACATTCCTGTTGACAAGCCACATGAAGCTACACTGATGGAACCAGAGCCCTGGAGCTGGAGGAGCCACATGGAGAACCACGCCAGTGTTGAGATGCTTCCACTGCCACTGGATCCACAAGACTTTCTACCCACTGACCTGTGATCTTCCAGCATTTGGTGTCAGTGCATGTGTTACATGAGTCTGAAGAGGAATTTATAGACTGGTATTGGACACATGGGCTAATACCGGACTTACAGACTTGATCTGGACTGGGCCAGGATGTTTTCTTAATATAAAATTATTGTTTATATAAAGCTCTTTCTTGTACACATATGAGTGTCTATGAATTTGTTTCTCTAATCAACCCGGACTAACACACCATGGCACTGTTGGCCAGCAAGGGGCAGGCCAGAGTGCTGGGGTTCTCCCTCTAGGGGTGCCCTCGTCAATGCCTGTTGGTGATTGGAAGACAAATAATCCTGCTCTCTGGCTATGTGGCGGTCAATTCTGGGGTGTGTCCTCAGGGAGTGAGGTCTGCTGCCCAGGACCCCCTCATCAATGTACTCTTCTCTGAATTTCCCCCTTCCCTATCTCACCACTCCCTTCTCCCAACCCCCACAGAACTTCTCCACAGGTAAAGCAGCAGCCCCAGAATGCTCCTCCCTCAGGGTTGGCTGCCAGAGGACCCAATGAAGGCTCTGCTACATAAACCTAACAAACATATGAGGACCCAGAGGCCCACCGAAGCCAGGTGCACACAACTGGCAAGAAGGTGGCAGGTTTTGATTGATGTTGGGGTAGTGAAACTCTAGTGACAGATTAGAACCTGGATTATAAGGGCCAGAGCAGATATAAGGGAGTGGTTAGGGAACTTTGGGGGCCACTGTGGTATGGGGAGTTGTGGGGACCCCTGGAACAGGGGTCATTGAGCTTGCACACTGATCTCGGGGGCTCAAAGTGGCCTGAAGCCAGGGCATGAAGCCAGGGCTTTGCAGGGGCTCTGTTCCCAGAATTCCCCTCTCTCAAGAGGACATGCATACACACTCACACACATCACTCACACTACACACGTGCATATACTCCACATACACACATCACACCTACCACATACACTACATATGCACACACCTACATCCACTACCAGTACACCCGATGCATGCATACACCACACATACAGACACTGCACACACACACACAGCCTAGCACGCTACATACATTGTGTATACATGTACCACACACATGCATATACCACACCCACACCACACACATACCACATGCACCCCACATGCATGCACTTATCACAACACACACAATGTACACACCACACATACCAAACACATACATATACCATACACATACAGGACAACACACATACTACACCCAAACATATCACACGTGAAACATACACACACTTCACATACACTGCATACTACACATGTACACCATACTATACACACCACATAGTACAAACACACCACATACACTAAACCTACACACATACATACACAGTACACACACCACACACATTACACAAGCACACACCCCACACACACATACATGGCAACTTTCTCTCCCCAGGATGCCCCTCCTGCCAGCTGGGACACTAAGCCGCCTGCAGGCCCCTGTCTTCTGAAGGAAAGCCAGTGGCTTCCTGGGTGGCACAGGCCTGGAGTGAGCGTGTGGCTGCCCGGGCGCTGGCTGGTTCTGCCCCAGTGCCCTGTGCTGCCAACCAGATGGCCTTGTAGGTGAGTGCCACTAAATAGGGTCCCAAGTGTCTGCCAGGTCCCACATCTCCTCTCTCTCACTGCCCTCAACTGCCTTTGACCACTGGTCCTGAGGACCTGGGGTAGGGTTGCATGGGGTGACAAACGGTGGCATGCAGTGGCCTGGGGTGGTGTGTGGCTAGGCTGGAATTCTCAGTGGTTTGGAAGTTAAGACCTAATCATCCCCCACGATGTGAACCCACACAATGTAACCTGCTCCACAAAGGGGGGAGGGGCTGTTCTGATCAGCCAATCCCTTGTAAGATTAGAGTGGAATGCGGTTGCTTACTCAGGTCCCAGCCTGATGCAATTGGAAGGAAGTTCCCTTGGGGGCATAGCTGACTTCCTACCTACGTGGATGCTGTGAAAAAGCATGCTTGCTGTTTGCTGGTTCTGGATCCTGCATTGTGCTCACCCACCTCCGCTTCCTTAGACTTGAGCCGAGGGCGTTTCTGAGAGCCATCAGCGGCCTGCCATCTGACCCAGCATTCCATCACAGGCCTGATCTGCTGACCTTGGGTCCATCCGCTTCTGCAGTGTGGGGTCTTCCTGCCGATTGGGCGGGGTTCATCAGCCCCTGAAGCTATGCAAATCAGGAGAAGACTCCAACCCCCTGGGCATCTGATCCACAGCCTGGAGATCTGTTTCTAGAACTTTGCAAGCCATTTTCTTGATATAAATCTCTCTCTCCCTCCCCTTTGTTCCCTCTGCCTCCCCCACTCTCTCCACCAGCCACGCCTCTCTGAGGGAGAAACTGGAGGCTGCTGTGTCCAGGAAGATTGGTAGCCTCAGAAAAACCCTTCGTGGGGTCCCAATGAGTGCCAAAGGCTCCGTGTTCATGGGTGTGGCTTTTCCATTTGTCAGGTGCCATTCAGATGGTGCCAACTCATGGCAACCTAGTGTGATGGGAGAGAATCTCTACCAGAGCCAGCTGCCAGCTCTTTCCTCCACGGAGCCTCCAGAAGGCTCCGATGGCCAACCTTGGCATCCGAGCGCTCAACCATTGCGCTATCAGGCTCCTATTCACGAGTGGTGGGGGTGGGGGGTGTCTTAGAAAAGCTCACAGAAAAATTCCATTATCATTGAACTGTATTTTTCCATGAACATTTGGAAGCCCCTTTGTCTATTTATTTCATAGTAGCATCTAAGACAACGATGACAAGACTATGATCTTTGAGAACCTCCTCGTCGTACGTCAGCAGGAACCCACCAAGACCTGGGGCCTGTGTCCTTCCAGTTAAATTCCATCTTCTGGGTGAAGTGGGGCCCAAGGTCCTTCTGGGTCAGCAAAAGGGTTCCCCCGTGGAGGAACCTCTGGGTCGGTATGGAAGGGGGTCTGCTCAGGTCTCACACTAGGAGCACCACTGCTCCCTCTTGCTGCTCTGTCCTCAGGAGACACAGTCACTTCTGTCTCTGGACTTGGCCCTTGCCTTCCCCGGGGACTTGTGTGAGTGCAGCTTTGAGTATGCTGAGCAACATCGAGAAGACGAGTTTCACAGCGGGGGGGCCACACAGATGCCCCAAAGCTTGAGCTTCCCCTCAACCCATCACCAGCCTGCAGGAGCCAGAACAGCCTGCTCTCCGGGAGGCCAGGCCTGCATCCTCATGTCCTTTACTTCCACAGCCGGAGACAGACTTCGAGCCATTTATATGTTGTTATCGGGTGCGGTCTAGTTGGTTCCGGTTGACCGTGACCTTGTGCACAACAACGCAATGCTGCCAGGTCTTATGCCGCCCTCACAACGGTTCTTATGTGGGAGACCCTGGGGCAGCCCCTGTGTCAGTCCACTTGTTAAGGGCCTTCTTTTTGAGCCCTGCCCCTCCACTCCACCCAACGAGATGTCCTTGTCCAGGGACTAGTCTCTCCTGGCACCATGTCTGCAGTACATGAGACAAAGTCTTGCCATCCTTGCTTCTAAGGAGCAGACTGGTTGTCCTTCTTCAAAGACAGAGTTGTCTGTTCTTTTGGCAGTGCATGGTAACTTCAGTGATCTCTGCCAGCACCTTACATCATACACACACACACACACACACACACACACACACACACGCACTATACAAACCAGTGTGTCTCCTGTTGTACATAGGGTCACTAATCGACTCAATGGCACCTAGAAACAACAGCATAGGCAAACAGACTGTGTTAGTCCGGGTGGACTAGAGAAACAAATCCAGTGATATTCATCTGTATGTAAGAGAGAGCTTTATATCAAAGACCATTTGTATATTGGGAAAGCATCTTAGTCCAGTCCACATCAAGTCCACAAGTCCGATATTAGCCCATAGATCCGATACTAGTACATAAATTCTTCTTTGTGATGCCAAATGCAAGAAGATTACAGGCCAGTGGCAGATTGAGTGGCAGTGGAAGGATCTCAGCCTTGGTGCGGGTCTCCTCGTGGCTCCTCCAGCTCCAGGGCTCTGGCTGCCATTGGCGTTGCTCCATGTGCCTTGTCAATGGGAATGTGCAGCAGAGAAAGAGAGTGTGCCCCGCCTCCAGGGAGGAAAAGAGGAAGTCCCAGAATCCTCATATGAAGGCCATGCCCACAAGGAGGGATCACCATGTTGTGACCTGATTGGCAGGCTAGACTACACCCCTTCATTCTTATTTATCATGTTGACATGGAATGTGTAACTACCGCACATACACACACCACACAGTCATATATGAGGGGCTTCATAAACTTCCTGGAAAAAATGGAATTAAAAGATAATGGACAAAAAAACGATAATGGGTGTTTTCCACCAAATTTTTGAAACACACATGCACCCGCATACATATGTATCATATGATATATAACATAATACATATATTATACAATATGATAGAAGTCCTGGTGGCATAGTGATTGCACATTTGGTTACTAACCACAAGGTCTGCAGTTTGATACCACTAGGTGCTCTGCAGAAGAAAGCCAAGGCCATCCGGTCCTATAGAGAGTTACAGTCGGGAACCCACAGGGGCAGTTCTGCTTTGCCCTATAGCAGCGGTTCTCAACTTGTGGGTCGCGACCCCTTTGGGGGTCAAACCACCCTTTCACAGGGGTCACCCAATTCATCACAGTAGCAAAATGACAGTGATGAAGGATCAATGAAAATCATTTTATGGTTGGGGGGTCCCCACAACAGGAGGAGCTGTCTGAAAGGGCTGCAGCATTAGGAAGGTTGAGGACCACTGCCCTATAGGGTTGCTATGAGTCAGAATTGATGGCAGTGAATTTTTGATGTCTTTTAAAAATAATCATATATAAATTGATATGTGATTATTATTTACACTGGTGGCACAATGGTTAAGTGCTCGATTTCCAACCCAATCAAAATTAAATAAATTCACTGCCATTGAGTTGATGCCGACCCACAGTAACCCTTTAAAACAGTGTAGAACTGCCCCTTTGGGTTTCCAAGGGCTGCTAATTGTGAGGTCAGCAGCTTGAAACCACTAGCTGCTTCTCAGGAGAAAGAGGATACTTTCTACTCCTGTAAAGAGTTACAGTCACAGAAACCCACAGAGGCAGGTCTACCGTTGTGTTAGGCAGGGCTCGCTAGAGAAAGAAAACCAGGGCATAGATAAATCGATCGATAAATAGATAGATAGATTTATATGGTGAAAAGGAACACAGCAGCAAATTAGTCTACACAGCAGTACAGAGAGCTCAGTCCAACTGACTTTAGTGGGACAGTTAATATACCTAGAGTCCTTCCCAGTCATGCTGGATGCTGGTCCAAGGCCGAGGAAGCAGACAGTAGGGTGATGAGATGTGGATGTTTAGCAGAGGCCAGTAGCTCATCATGTGTGCAAAGCAGGTCGCAGAAGAGCCTCATGGTGTAGCGATGAGAAGTGGAGGGAGGTCTGGCATCTGGAGTGGTGGCAAGACAAGCAGGGTCCACCTGAAGGCAGCAGACACAGCAAGGTGGGGTGGCACCTTGGCACAGAACAGTACAGCACAGTGACAAGGTCCACTACAGTCCATGGGTTGGCCCAGCCCACAGATAGCACAGTGCACATGTAGAGGCAGGGCAGCTAACTCAGGCATGGTGACCACCAGGGAGAAAGAAGGGGGTCTGTTATTTGAAGGGGTGCCAGCCCCCCACCACTAATCACAGGTTCAGTAAGCACAATTGTATGGTTGAGATAGATAAATATTATATCAAAGTCATCAAGAGCATGAGAGACAGAAGAGAGAGTCAGACAATGGAGTCAGACACATTTCATGGTAGCATGTTCACCTCCTGGATGGCTATGATCTTACTGGCCAGGTCCACGCACAGCGTGGGCCGCGGTGAAGTGGAGCGGAGACCTGGCAGAAGGTTCAAGGACCCCGTTTATTGCTAACCAAGGGTTATATCTACTTAGGGGGGCATGATTACAGGTAACCACACGTCACAGGAAGGGGCAGTACAATAGGCATACACACCATAGGAAGGAGATGTACAATGGGATGAGCTAGGACTTGTACACATGATAGGAAGGGGAGGAACTAGAGGAATGCATGTGACAAGAAGGGCGGACCCTAGCTTCATGATGGGGCCTAACCTTGGCCACCCTAGGGTGGGCTTGACCTCTCTGGGGTCTCCTACAAGGAAACAGTCAACTACTGTCCTTATCAGAAGGGAGTGGCCCTACTTGTTGTGGGATAAACAGTGATGACTGCTTGTTCTGGATGGCTGATAACCCTTAGGGAGAATAACCCCTGATCTACTCCTGATGACCTCCAAGTGCATGTCATTCACAAGCAGCTGAGTTTGGCATATATTTGGGGGAGACAACTTGGGAGAAATCCTGTTTCCCACAGGGGTCAGCCGTGGAGAGCCATTGATCTTGGTTGCACCTCCAAAAAAGGTCATCAAGCTGTGACCTGATTGACACCCACATGTTCCTACGGGTGCCACGTTGGCACACACAAAAAAATGATCATGGTGTCCTAGAGGGTCGCCGTGTGCCGGCATCCACTTGATGACAGTGAGTTTGGTTTTGAAACCTTTACTGGAGTAGAAAGCCTCATCTGAGCAGCTGGTGTTTCGAACTGCTGACCGCATGGTTAGTAGCCCTACGCGTGACCACTCCACTGACTGGGAAACCCTACACTGCAGTGCTGCCCTGTGACACGGGGCAGCCAGGAGTGGACATGGACTGACCACACAACACAGCAACCACAATACTGATCAGCTAGCCCCTCCCTCCCTGTCCTCTTCTCCCTGCCCTTAACAAGACTCCTGCAGAGTCTCCAGCAGCTGGTCTTGAGGGTGGAGACTCAGGGCCCAGGGCCATGCCGATGGTGCAGGCCCCGTGAATTGAGGACTCAGAACCGGCTCTGCGCAGGGCTGGCCTGCAGCGTCCCTTCCAGCTTTGGCTACCAGCCACAGCGCTGGCTCCTGGTTTCTCTGGGAAGGGAGCTCCTAATTAGCACTGCGTCTCTCCCGGCTCCAGCTCCGCCTGAATGGAATGGCTGCTGTCAGACATAAGTGGGTTACAGACCTGGAGGGCTGGCGCCGTGAGCCCCCAGGGGCTTAGCGAGGGCAGCGGGCACCCTGGGGTGGCATTAGGGCAGCACGGCGCTATCCCGCATCCTCTCCCTCCAGGCCCTCTGCCTGGTCTCGGGGCCTTCCACCTGCTGTCTCTCTCTTTAATTTCCTTTCATTAATGACCCAAGGCTGTCAGGGTGCCGGTTCTCTGGTCCCTGCTGGTGGGAGTGTAAATTGGTACAGTTTCTCAGGAGGGCAATTTGTCAAAAGCTATTAAAAGCCTTTAGAAAATACACAGGCGTTGACCTGGAAAGTCCCCTTCTAGGAATGTGCCCTCTAGAAAGAATGGGACGGGGCTGGACAGTCTGTGCCACGGGGCTTCACCCTCTGAGGGCCCACATGGGGTAAGCCTCTGGCCATCAGCAGGGGGACATTCCGAAGGTATCAAACCACTGGGGGTTGGGGGTGGGGTGGTTAGATAAGTTGTTGAAGACACAAATGGTGATCTGAAATGTAAACTCCCACCCAGTCCACAATGAAAATGTGAAAAAACAAAACAAAAAAACACCCAAACCTCACTGACACCGAAAGTCCAAGCCATCTCCCAGCGACCCCATAGGACAGGGTGGATCCGCCCGTGGGTTTCTGAGACCCGGACTCTTTTGAAGAGAATAGAAAGCCCCATCTTTCTCCCGATGGAAAGGTTAGAAATAAAAAAATCAAAACGTAGCCCAACCCCAAAATAACTCGGTGGCGCAGTGGTTAAAGCGCTCATCCAAGACCCAGCAAGGCCCATGGTTCGAACCCACCACTGCTCTGCAGGAGAGAACCCAGGCAGTTGACTGGGATGGCTAAGTTTGGGGACCCCACCGGGGCAAGTTCCACTCTGGACAATAGAGTTGCTATAAGTCAGCAGTGACTCCCCGGTAAGGGGGTTGGGTTTTGTTTGGGGGGTAGGGGAGGCAGGGGCGTGGCTAACTCACCATCGGAAATAGAATCTTTTGGGTTCAATGGGCAATGGGAATGTGGGCGGGGCGCTGCTGCTGTTAGTGACTGCTGAGTGGATGGGGTGCCCAGGCGCAGAGTAGATCTGCTCCCCAAGCCCCCAAGGGTGTGTCCTTCTGGGAAGCAGATCATCCTTCTGGATTCTAAGAGTGGGTTTGAATCGCCGGTCTGTCAGCACCTTGGCGAACACGTCACTGTCGGCGCCACCCAGGGGACCGAAGCATATACCGCCTGGGCCCCTGCCATCTTCACAATCGCGGTGAGTCGGGGCATTAGATGCGCCAAGGCAGTGCGCGTTGGGTATCGGATAGGAAAACCGAAGAAGAACCAATGCATTTGAATAGTGCTGGAGGAGTCGATTGAAAGTACTGCTGAGTGACCTTGGAAGAAGTGCTTGCCAGGCAAGGACGGGGAGGTTTCGGCTTTGGCCACGTTGTCGGGAGAGACCGGACCCTGGAGAAGGACCTCACATTTGGTAAAGTATGGGGCAGCAGAGAAGAGGAAGGCCCCCAGGGAGACGCGATGACACGGTGGCTAGAATGCTTGTGAGGATGGCACCTTGCTTTTCATTCTGTTGTGCATAGGGTGGCGATCGACCCCATGTCACCGGACAACAGCCAGCCACCCAGCCACGCCCGCCCAGGGCGGATAAGTCTCGTGATGAGTACCGACACCTTAGCGGGTGGGGTGGGGTGGACTCCTGCGTAGACTATTGCAATACCGCCTAGGCAGGAAGGGGGATTGCACGAAGCAAGTACGGGGCCATCTTGAAAGTCCCGTGCAAGACAGGGCTCATTTAGATGTTTCTCTGTGCTGGTTAAAAAAAAATTTTTTTTTCTCCCAAAATATTTTTTATTGTGAAAATAAAATTTATTCTTTTCTTTTCTTTTTCTCTTTTTGTTTCTTTACGCACACCACCCCCACCACCCCCACTCCCACCCTCATCCCCATAAAATTCATTTGAATGCAATTTTGCTAGTTATATTTATATACAACTGTCATTATCTTGTCATGTTTTAAATATATTTTTTGCCAAAACTTTGAAGTTACATATTTACTTACAAAATTGGAATAAAATAGTTGTCATATAAGCTACTTGACAAAAACAGACATTAGCCGTCCTACTTTCTTCATTTAAACTCTGACTTTTGTTGTCAACTTAAATAAATGTTTTATTATAGATTCTAAGGACCATTATGAAGAATATTGCAAAGTAAATTGTGAAGTCCTTCTTATAAAATGGATTGCTAAAAGTACCTGAGTCAAGATTAAAATTATGGAGAGGTAAGAGAACAATCTTACATTTTATACCAAATCTATGGAAAAATCATGTAACACAAATTTCTGACTAGGTAGATTTAGATCTTTCTTTTTTTTAATAGAGTTTTGGGGAAAGAGGACTTTAGGTATCCTGCTTGAAAAAGATGGACCTCAAACAGGATACCTCAACAGGGCATTCAAACTGCCCCCTGTGGGGGTTTCTGAGGGCTGTGTCCATCTTTACAGGAGCAGAAAGCCTGTGGAGGTGCTGGTGGGCTTGAACCGCTGACCCTGTGGTTAGCAGCCTAGTGCGTCTCCCACCAAATAATGGTCACAGATATCGTTAAGTCAGAAGTGGAGAGTTCTCAAAGGGACATGCGGCATCATTTCTATCTATCAATCATCGATCTAGACTGACAAAGAAACTATTTTCACACGCAGAGGAGAGAGGCTCGAAACACCAATGGCAGGATGTTGGTCGTGAGGGCTCTTTGGGTGGAAAGGTCTGATCACTTCCGTCTTTTCTCTCTGGCACTTTTTGGTCATTGCTGATGTGTTGGTACGGGAAGAGCATCTATTACTTGGGTGCTACAGAACAGCCACACAGTCAGCACCATCAGACACTGGGGACTGTCAAGGAAGGGTCCACACATCCCATTTCCTTTTTAAAAGGTCAAGTTGGTGAGGTCTTTTCACTTGATGGGTGGAGACGCTGAAACATCAGAGATGGCAAGCATCCCGCCTGAGCACACACAGCGCCCACTCTAACCCTGCTCTCCTTGTCCTGAGATGAGGCCAATGCTCGTTCCTGCCAAGCCCCAGCTGCTTCCAGAAGACCTGCGTGGAGGAGGTGAAGTGATCATTGGATTCATGCCATCATGCTGTCGCTGCCTTAGCCTTTGGGGGTCTCTGCCATGCAGGGCGCTCCCCTAAGTGTCCTGTTGTGTCCCTGGGGTCACCCCCTCCTGCCTTGGGCCCAATGAGATACACATGGCTTTGATGGAAAGCCACTGTCCCTGCACACTCATCTCCGGTGAATGTCTAAAACAGCCCTTCTGTGTTCTCCCCTAACGAGCCTTCTCAGCCTCCCTGCCTCCTCAGGGCGGCAGCCAGCACTCGGTCACCGTGCAGGCCATATTGAACAATCTATGTACTGTAAGGGCAGAAGCGTGAACGGGCCTTGTAGACGCACATAACATAAAGCCCCCAGAGAACTGGCAAGCCGGGGCTCTTCACCCTGGTTTCATCACTAACAACTTGCAGCCGGGAGAAGTCACTCTTGCTCTGTTTTCTCAGTCTCTAAAGTAAATAAAAGATAACACATTAAGGGTGGGGGTGGGTGGGATGATCAATTGGTGCCCAGGGGGGAAGGGAGGAGGGGAGCCCTAAGCTAGGCTGGAACTCTGCTTCCCATGTGGCTTTTTCAGTATTGGGTGACCGCCTCGCCCCACGACTCTTGCCTGGGCTCCCACCGCAGGGACCGCCCTCTCCAATCCGTCCTTCAGACCCCTCAGGCCCATCTTTTTCAAGCAGGATACCTGAGGAGCCACTACTGGTCATGCCCACTGGTGGCTTACTTAGTTCCCACCACCTTTCTCTGAGGACCCAAAGCTTCATCCATCCTCTGCAACCTCTCACCTACTCCACCTCCTGCCCACAAGCCTTGCATTCCAAGGGCAGCTCCTCCAGAGGGATCCCCGGGGTTGGGGATCCCACTTCAGGGTCTTTGCCCAGCCTGATCCCCTAAGGAGCCTGGTGATGTGTTGCTTATGCATTGTGTTGCAGTGGTTCAAACCCACTAGCTTTGTGGTACAAAGAGGAGGCTTTCTACTCCCAGGAAGAGTTCTGGTCTCTGAAACCCACAGGAGCACTTCTGCCCTGTCCTATAGGGTCGCTAGGAATTCACTTGATGACAACAGGTTTGTTTTGGGGGTTGACCAGTACTATGTTTGTGTCTGAGATAGTTTATTTTGCCAGCCTGGCCGATAAACACATGTGGGATTAATTGAAGGGTGGCGAGATAAGTGGTTTGGTGAGCCTCACCTTTCTTGTCTCTCGCTCTTTAATCATCAGACCAGTGTGCAGCTGCCTTGCTTGTCTGTGCCTCAATTTAAAGGGCACACTACCTGTGGGACGCCTAGCCTGTGGACTGTGTCACTGTAAGTTGAGGTCCCTTTAAGACCACTCAAATGAAATTTACATCTCTGGAGCTGAGAACTGACAGTTGGTGACCTAGCTGACAGTTGGTGACCTGCCTGGTTGTTGGCTGCCTGTGCTGGGATAGCCTAGTTCTCTCTCTCTACAGAGGACTACCTGACGGCCCTCAAGACTTGAAGGACTGCCAGTGTCTCACACACAACTCTCCCATGGGAGTGAGTCCTCAGCACTGAGCCACTTGTACTGCTTTATAATTTAACTGTTCATTTCTTGTATTTTATATCAATCTATTTATAATTTAATAGTTCATTTCTTGTGTTATATATCTATCTTTATATATATATGTATATATAATTATCAGCAACCTTGTTTTATCTCTCTAGAGAACCCTGTCTAACACATTTTGGTACCAGGAGTGGTTCTCGAGAAATAAAATCATAAATACGGGCTTCTTAACTTGGCTCTCCAGCCTGACTAGTCTTAACAATATAGGGAGGCTACTTCAACATCCCAAAGCATGATAAGTCTGCTACTCTTCCGAATTCATGGTGTGAAATAGCAAAGATAATACCTAAAGTAGCACCACTGATAGATGAGGTGCTGGTTAAAGGAGAGGCTCTGAGTGATCGTATCTTTGATATTTTCCAGGAGTTTTGTAAAGATGACAAGTATAAGGAATCTGGTTGGCTGGTCCTTCTTACAATGGAAAGTGTGATTAAGGAGAGGGATGATCTCAGAGCCTCAAAAGCACGCCTCAGGTGCAGACTAACAGATTTGAAAACTTCCATCTGTGCTACAAAGGAGAGCCTTCTCTCCTCGAGTAAAAGAGCTGACATTGCTGAGAACCAGGTCCAGAGTCTCATTATACAAGTGGCTGAATTACAATGGCAGCTGAATTGCAGATCTCGAGCAATGTCTGAAACCAAAGTAAGGGCATTGATTGGGAAAAGTTGGGGCCCTGAAACATGGGATGGGAACATATGGGCTGATGATCCAGGAGAGGAGGACATTCAGACCTTAGAAATAATCAACTCACCCCAGTCAATAGATCCACGCCTCCCAGCTGAAAGTATTAATTCACAATCCACACCTGAGCAGATTAGCCAAACTATTCAAGCTGATATGCCAAGTGGGGCTGCATCAGCAGTATTGCCTGAGGGAGATGCCTTACAAGATATTGCTGAGAGCACCCAGGAAACACCCTCACCACCCATTATTTCTGCTAGACCTGTCACTAAAATTAAGTCTCAGGAAGCTCCTAAAGGTGAGGTTGAGATGATTACCCAAGAAGAAGTGTCCTATGCTTATAAAGATCTGCTCGATTTTTCAAATCCATACAAGCAGAGGCCTGGGGAATATCCTGGGAATGGTTACTAAGGGAGTGGTATACTGGTGCACAAAATGTAATATTAGACCAGTCTGAGTTTCTGGATATGGGACCCCTAAGCACAGACTCTTCTTTCAATGTCTCTGCGAGAGAGGCTAAGAGAGGATCTAATTCTTTATTTGGTTGGTTCACTGAAGCATGGACTGACAGATGGCCTAGATTGGACCAACTTGAGGTACCTGACCTACCTTGGTATACTGTGGAGGAAGGCATCCAAAAGCTTAGAGAAATTGGTATGCTGGAGTTGATCTATCAGGATATTCACATAGACCCCAAAAGGGGGTATCCTGAGGACATACCCTTTACCACAAGCATAAGGAACAAGTTTGTGAAGTGGGCCCCAGCATCTCTTAAGACTCTTGTAATTACTTTTTTATGTGCACCAGGATTAACAGTGGGCACTGCCCTAAGCGAACTCCAACATTTGCCCACAATCGGGCTGATTGGTCCCCGTGATGGTAGAGGGCAGGTGTCAGCACTGAATGAACAGAGACAGGGTGGGTGTGGTTATAATAGACAACAAGTTTTCAATAATAATCAAAGCAACCTGTCTCATGTGGAATTATGGCATTGGCTACTTAGTCACGGTGTCCCTGGGAATGAAATAGATGGGAAGCCTACTAAATATGTACGTGACTTATACAGATGAAAGAATGGTAGATCAAGTGAACAGAATAGACAGTCACGATCGCTTAATCAATTCCCAGACCTGAGCCAGTTTACATGCCCACAACCCCTTGAATGAGGAGAAAGCCGTGTCCCATTTGAAGGAGGACCCTGCTACGTCACTGAAGGTCTATACTGTTAGTCTTTCTTCTAGCCTTCCCAAAAGGGACCCGTGGCGGGTACCTGAATCTTTGTTGGGTTAATTTCCCAACCTCTTCTATGAAGATTTTGTACCAATGAATCTAGAGTCTTTGATACATCTTCCTTAGTGGGTCCAATAAGCATAATGTCATCAATATAATGGACCAGTGTGACATTTTGTGGAATAAACAGGTGATCAAGGTCCCTTCAGACTAAATTATGGCACAGGGCAGAAGAGTTGATGTACCCCTGGGGAAGAGTTGATGTACCCCTGGGGGAGAGTTGTGAAAGTATATTGTTGCCCCTGCCAGGTGAAGGCAAACTGCTTCTGGTGGTCCTTTGAGACTGGTATTGAGAAGAAGGCATTAGCCAGATCAATAGCTGCATACCAAGTACCAGGAGAAGTATTAATTTGCTCAAGCAATGTAATCACATCTGGAACAGCAGCTGCAATTGGAGTCACCACCTGGTTAAGTTTACGATAATCCACTGTCATTCTCCAGGATCCATCTGTCTTCTTTACAGGCCAAATAGGTGAGTCAAACAAAGATGTGGTAGGAATCACCACCCCTGCATCTTTCAAGTCTTTGATGGTGGCACTGATCTCTGCAATCCCTCCAGGAATGCGGTACTGCTTTTGGTTTACTATTTTCCTAGGCAATGGCAGTTCTAATGGTGTCCACTTGGCCTCTCCTACCATGATAACCCTTATTCCACATTTCAGGGTTCCAATATGGGTGTTCTGCCAGTTACTAAGTATGTCTATTCCAATGATGCATTCTGAAACTGGGAAAATAACCACAGGATGGGTTCGGGGCCCCACTGGACCCACAGTGAGGCGTACCTGAGCTAAAACTCCATTGATAACATGACCTCCATAAGCCCCACTCTGATTGGGGCTTTGAAACACTTTGGGTCTCCTGGAATTAGTGTCAGTTCTGAACCAGTGTCTAGTAATCCATCAACTCTTCCCCAGGGGTACATCAACTCTTCTGCCCTGTGCCATAATTTAGTCTGAAGGGACCTTGATCACCTGTTTATTCCACAAAATGTCACACTGGTCCATTATATTGATGACATTATGCTTATTGGACCCACTAAGGAAGATGTATCAAAGACTCTAGATTCATTGGTACAAAATCTTCATAGAAGAGGTTGGGAAATTAACCCAACAAAGATTCAAGTACCCGCCACATCAGTAAAATTCCTAGTTCAGTGGTGTGGGGCATGTCGACATATTCCTACTAAAGTGAAGGATAAGTTATTGCATTTAGCACCCCCAACGACTTACAAAGAGGCACATCGCCTAGTGGGCCTCTTTGGATTTTGGAGGCAACATATCCCTCACTTGGGTGTTCTATTTTGACCTATTTATCAAGTGACATGAAAAGCTTCCCATTTTGAGTGGGGCCCAGACAAGAGAAGGCTCTTCAACAGGTTCAGGCTGCCATGCAAGCTGCTTTGCCACTGGGAACATATGATCCAGCTGACCCAATGGTGCTAGAGGTGTCAGTTGTAGATAAAGATGCAGTGTGGAGTCTTTGGCAGACCCCTATTGGTGAATCACAGTGTAAACCACTGGGATTTTGGAGTGAAGTCCTGCCTTCCTCTGCAGACAGTTACTCCCCCTTTGAAAAACAGCTGTTGGCCTGTTACTGGGCCTTGGTGGAGATTGAACGCCTCACCATGGGCCACCAAGTCACCATGAGGCCTGAACTACCCATCATTAACTAGGTATAGTTTGACCCACGGAATCATAAAGTTGGACGTGCGCAGCAACACTCCATTGTTAAATGGAAGTGGTATATACGAGATCGGGCCAAAGCAGGACCTGAAGGGACAAGTAAGCTGCATGAAGAAGTGACCCAAATGCCCACTGTCTCCACTCCTGTCACATGGCCTTCTTTCTCCCAGTCTGCACCTATGGCCTCCTGGGGAGTTCCTTACCATACTTGAACTGAAGACCAAAAAAGTCATGCTTGGTTTACGGATGGCTCTGCATGATATGCAGGTGCCACTCATAAGTGGACAGCAGCAGCACTACAGCCCTTTCTGGGATCTCCCTAAAGGACAGTGGTGAAGGGAAATCCTCCCAATGGGCAGAACTTCGAGCAGTGCACCTGGCTGTTCAGTTTACATATCAGGAAAATGGCCAGATGTGAGACTGTATCTGATTCATGGGCTGTGGCTAATGGCTTGGCTGGATGGTCAGGGAACTGGAAGGACCATGATTGGAAAATTGGTGACAAGGAGGTGTGGGGAAGAGGTATGTGGATAGACCTCTCTGAATGGGCCAAGAAAGTAAAGGTAATTGGATCTCACATGAACTCTCACCAAAGGATTACCTCTGAAGAGGAGGACTTTAATAATCAAGTGGATAAGATGACACGCGCTGTGGAGACTGGTCCTCCTCTTTCCTCTGCCACCCCTGTTATCGCCCAATGGGCACATGAACAAAGTGGACATGGCTGCAGGGATGGAGGTTATGCATGGGCACAGCAACATGGACTTCCACTCACCAAGGCTGACTCGGCCACTGCCACTGCTGAGTGCCCCATTTGCCAGCAGCAGAAACCAACATTAAGTCCAAGATATGGGACCAACCTGGTGGCAGGTTGATTACATAGGACCACTTCCATCATGGAGGGGACAGTGTTTTGTTCTTACTGGAATAGACACCTACTCTGGATATGGATTTGCCTTCCCTGCACGTGATGCTTCTGCCAAAACTACTATTCTTGGACTTACAGAATGCCTCATCTACCAGCATGGCATCCCACATAGCATTGCTTCAGATCAAGGAACTCACTTTACAGCAAATACAGTGCGGCAATGGGCCCATTCCCATGGAATCCACTGGTTGTATCATGTTCCTCGTCATCCTGAAGCTGCTGGCTTGATAAAACGATGGAATGGACTCCTAAAGACACAATTACGGTGCCAACTAGGTGGCAACAACTTGCGGGGCTGGGGCAATGTTCTCCAGGAAGCTGTATACGTTCTAAACCAGCGGCCAATATATGGTGCTATGTCTCCAATAGCCAGAATTCATGGGTCCAGGAACCAAGGGGTGGAAGCTGGAGTGGTACCACTCACTATTACTCCTAGTGATCCACTTGCAGCATTTTTGCTTCCTGTCCCAGCAACCCTGTGTTCCTCAGGCTTGGAGGTCCTGGTCCCGAAAGAAGGAACTCTCCCACCTGGAAATACAGCACGGATTCCACTGAGCTGGCAGCTGAGAATGCCCCCTGGCCACTTTCGGCTTCTTATGCCTTTGGATCACCAGATCAGGAAGGGTGTCACTGTACTGAATGGTGTGAGTGATCCCGATTACCAAGGAGAAATTGGACTGGTGTTACGTAATGGAAGTAAAGAAGAATATGTCTGGAATCCAGGAGATCCCATAGACCGACTCTTAGTGCTACCATGCCCTGGGATTAAAGTAAATGGTAAATTACAGCAACCTAATCCTGACAGGACTTACAATGACCCAGACCCCTCAGGAATGATGGTCTGCGTCACCCCACCAGACAAAAAACCACAGCCAGCTTAGGTGCTCGCTGAGGGCAAAGGTAATACAGAATGGGTAGTAGAAGAAGGTAGTTCTACCTATCAATTACGACCACGTGATCAATTGCAAAAGGAGGTTTGTAATGTCAACGTATTTTCTTTTTATGTGTTTATTGCATATCTTTCCTTTGTTCAGGTATGATATATCAGAAACAATTGGACTCTGTTTTCATTTATGCATATGATAGATGATTGATGATAAGTATAAGTGTGATTTCATCAATGTCTGGAAATTATATAAGTATGTATGGCTAAAGAATTGTGTACAGGTGCCAGGTTGGCAAGAGGTGGATTGAGATAGTTTATTGTCACAGGCTGACCGATAAACACAAGTGGGATTAAGTAAAGGGCGGAGAGATAAATGGTTCGGTGAGCCTTGCTTTTCTTGTCTCTCGCTCTTTAATCATCGGACCAGTGTGCAGCTGCCTTGCTTGGTCGGTGCCTCAATTTAAAGGGCACACTACCTGTGGGACACCTAGCCTGTGGACTGTGTCGCTCTAAGTTGAGGTCCCTTTAAGACCACTCAAATGAAATTTACATCTCTGGAGCTGAGGACTAACAGTTGGTGACCTGGCTGGCTGTTTGCTACCTGTGCTGGGATAGCCTAGCTCTCTCTACAGAGGACGACTGGATGGCCCTCAAGACTTGAAGGACTGCCAGTGTCTCACAACTCTCCCACGGGAGTGAGTCGCACTGAGCCATTTGTACTGCTTTATAATTTAACTGTTCATTTCTTGTATTATATATATATCAATGTGTTTATTACTTAACTGTTCATTTCTTGTGTTATATATCTATCTTTATGAATATATATATATAAAATTATCAGCAACCTGGTTTTATCTCTCTAGAGAACCCTGTCTAACCCAGTGTCTAAGGTTGTTGTGAATCGGAATTGACTTGATGGCCCTGGGTCTACTTTTTTGTTGTTGGCTGTTGATGTGAGATTAGGTGGTCTGGAGTGACAGAGGAGAGCGGTGCCTCGGGGCCTTCTCGGCTGTGGTCCTCACAGGAGTGGTCACCAGGGCCTGCTCCCGAGGAGCTGCTAAGTGGATTCAAACCGCCAGCCTTTGCTTTAGCCCCTGAGGGCTTCGTGTCAACCCCTTGGGGCTTCCAGACACTTCCTAGGTCCCCAGACCAGTGCTGGGCTCTGTGAGGGGCTATAGGCTGGGGTGTCTGTCCCAGCCCACCACTGACTTTCTGCATTCTCCCCAGTGGCCTCTGCCCCCTCCCTCCTGCTTCATCTCCAGACTGTTGCCAGGCCGCGTCTGCCCGCTTGGCTGCACCTCAGGGCCTTTGCGCTGCCCGGCTCTTTGGTAACCTTCAGCTCTCAGCTCAGAGGCCTTCCTTGCTCACCGCCCAGTTTTCCCACAGTCCCTCTTCCCCCTCCCCCAGAGAGGCACAGGCTGTTGTGGCAGAAACCATCTCCAACCCATCCTTCCTTGGATCCAGTTTCCTGCGGACCTGGACGTGCCAGGCTTCCTTAATGCCTAGTTCCTGACTTCCCTCCCGCTGGGTGCCTGACAGCCCTCAGCCTCAGCCAGCTCACCTCCTGCCCCCCAATCTTGGTGCAGATCTCCTTGCTCCTGGGGAGTGGGGGAGAGGAGAGAGAGCCCCCCCCCCCCCCCACCGTCCCTTTTGCCTGGATGCTGGAGGGCCCAGCAGGCGGGCTTGGTGTGTCCTGATCTCTATTGCTGTTGGGGAAGGAGCCCTGTCTCCCTGGGTGGCTTTTCCCTGGTAGGAGGGGGTTCCTTTGTGGGAAAAAGGCTCTAAGACCAGCCCTCTGAGAGTCATGTGGAGTCTAGGTGGGGGGCACCTGGCAGGTGGTTTTCCGGAAACCCCTCTCCAGGCCCCGTGCAGGGGGACAGGTACCCCAAGGCCATCCTGCTGGCTTTCACTGCGCAGCCTGCCAGGGTGGTGCAGGCAATCCCTCTCCCACCCAAGCCTTAAGATGACTCGGGCAGGGGCAGATCAGGATGGGCAGCCACTCCTACCACTGCACGCCCCCTGTTTTGCCCCTCCCTCTCTTCCCACTCATGTTCTCATATAAACAGGATAGCTGGGGGGGGGGAGGACCAGACCAGATGGACGGCGGGGCGGGGGCGGGAGGAGTCCAGATGGTGCAGTAGCCAAGTGCTCAGCCACTAACCGAAACGTCGGCAGTTCAAACCTACCAGCCACTCGGGGGACGAGGCGGCTGTCTGCCTCCGTAAAGGTTAACTGCCTGGGAAACCCCAACAGGGAGGTTCTGCTGTCTGACCCAACTGACCCACACTCGCTGGGATCGAGTCAGTGCTTCCTCAAGGACAGAGCAAGACGGCCCCTGTGGGCTGCCGGGACTAAATCTCCACGGGAGCAGAAAGCCTCCTTACTCCCAGTGATGAAGCAGCCCGGTGCAGGACCCAGGGTCACCACGGCGGCCCGATATTCCTGAAGCTATCCATCTTTATGAGAGCCCATAGCCTCAGCTTTCTCCCTCAGCATCTGGTGGCCTTGAACCGCCAACCTTGCGGTGAGAGGTTCAACGCTCACCCGACAGGGCCAGAGAGGGTGGCTGTGCTGGGGTCCCGGGCTGAGGGTTTGGCTAGGAAGGGATCTGGCCCCAGCATTCTGGGATCTCCTTCGCCACGTCGATTCCTGAGCACATCCTTGTTCTCGGCTGTGGGTCCTCGTTGTCAGTCCTAGGGGAGCCAGACATGTCCCCTCCATGTTTGTTTGGGGTCTTCCCTTTGGGAGGATGCCCAGATGGGTGTTTGCTGGGGGTGGGACTCACGGAGAGACGTGGGGCTATAAGCGAGCTCCTGGAGAAGTAGCAGGAAGCCTTGGGGGCAGATAATCTGGCTGGGTCGGGCCAGGAGAGGCAGTCTTGGAGTGGCCTCTCCCGGCCAGGCTGGCAGGGCACAACGGTGGCAGCCAGGAGCCGTGCTCGGCCTGCCTTGTTTGGGAACCTGGCAAGGTCACTTAATCCCTGGCCGGCTGCTCATTTGTCAGAGTAGCACTGTCAGGCACGTACCTGTAACACGTTTTGCATAGGCACTATAGGGGCGGTCCCAAGGCTGGCTTCTTTCCCTGACACCCCCGCCCTCTGAGCAGGAGGCTCTGGGAGAAGGGGCAGGAGAGGTGGCCTGGGCTGCCAGCCTGCTGGAGAGGCCCCTGTGGGGTTTCATCAGAGTCAGCAGTGCCTTTCAGGAAGATTAATCTGGCAGCAGTGGGCAGGGCAGGATTGAGCCAGACTCAGCACCGTGATGACCAGCCAGCTTGTCCAGTGGAGGGTCATTCAAGAGAGTAGCAGTGTCTGGGCACCCCTGGTTCCCGGCAGCTAGGTGAGGCTGGGTGCTGGCAGAGAACCCTGTGGGGGACCACTGGGAAAGGAGAGGGGCATGCCAGTTCCAAGCTGAGCATCCCAACTTGGGGTACCTAAGCCAAGGTTCTTCCTGGTCCTGCAGCCCCATTGTGCGGCATGCCTTCGAGCGGGAGCCGGGCCCACCCACCCGGGCCCACCCACCCGAATAAGACATCTGTTCTGTCGGGGGCCGGTCCACCAGCTGATGTCCTGAGCCTGGCCCCAGGGTCACTCTGGAACTGGCTGTCACCTACCACCAGTGTGCACAGTGAGGCCCGGAGTACCCCCCACCCCAGCCCCGACAAACACAACACAACACACCATGGTAGGAGGCACCCTGTGACACTCTATCGGGTTTTACTGAGTGCTGTCGGGGCACAGGGAGGGGTGGAGCCGAGGCCAGTGTCTCCCTCCATCTCTGGAGCCGGTGCCCCACCAGCTTCCTGCGCAGCCAGCACTGTCACGCCAGCGAGTAGCAGGCTTCCACCCTCTCCCGGTACAGGTGGAGGAACTGCTTGGCCAGAGAGTGGAAAGGGGCTTCATAGCTCTCCATCTCCTTCTGCAGGGGGAAGTGGGAGAAGTGGGCCGGGTTATTATTGTCCCCGGTGAAGGAAGCCCGCTGGCTCGCCCCCCCGCCCCCCCAGAGCCCCTCCAGTTGGCGTCACACCCCTTGGGGGTGGCACATGGCCCCAGCCAGCTGGGTTAGGAGGAGAGGGAGGTTGGGAGCGGTTAAGGTCACTTGTCCGCGGCCTGTCTGTCAGGCTGGGGCTTCAACCTCTCTCGTGAAGTGGATGCAGGAAGTTATAACGAGACTCTTTCTTGCTTAGTTCTAATGGCCCCAAAGGGAAAAGCCACACTGCGGAGGAAAGGCCAGGTAATAAGGGCCCCCACGCCCCACACACCTGGGGCATGAAGAGTGGGGTGGGGGGGGGTAAGACTGGAGGAAGAGCTTCATGTTGTCAGTGTGGCTGCATCTTTTTTGGGGGGTGGGGGTGGCTTGCCCTCACTGCGGGCTCTGCAAGGGTCCCAAAGAAAGCCTGGGACTGGAGGGACCGGAGCCAGCTGTGGCTGGGAAGGATCAGGCCACCAGCCAAGGTCAGGGCTGCCAGAGGTGGCCTGCACTGCCCTGTCCCACTACAAGGCTGTAGCCATTGCTGGGGGCCAGTGGCTGGCCAGGCAGGAGCACCTGTCTGGAACTCCCTGAGAGGGACTTGGCAGCCAGCCGCTAGGAGGGGCGACCTGTGAGCCGCCCCCCACCCGACCACGGGGCCTTGGCCAAGGCACAGCTGCCCTCGTCCACATCCTTCTTGGCTCAGAGCCCCTCAGACGCCAGCCTGGCCTTGTCTGGCCACCGTCCATCTTCATGGTGGCCGGGAGCCCCATGGAGCATCAGGAGCTCTGAAGCTGAACCATGCCTGGTCTTGTGACGGTCACCCAGGGCCGGACGCCCCTTCCCCGGCCAGTGGCCGGCCCCAGGACTGGGTGTCTGAGAAGGGTCAGAGGTTATGGGACCCACCCTGGGTTTCTCTGAGCGGTTGGCGAGGAGGGCAGGCTCTCCATCTGGCCCTGGGTGGTTGGGGCTGGATTTAAATGGTTTGAATGGGCAGGGGAATGTGTTATTTTCACAGCAGCTGCTCAGGCTCAGGCTCTGAAGGTAAAAGGTGCTGGCTTCGCGCTGCTGGGGCAGCGGCTAATGTGTAGGCTGGACAGGAGACCGAGAAAGGCCCCCCAGCCAACTAGACAGGCAAGGCGGCTTTCCCAACGGAAGTGGGCGCCACGGGCCACCAAGTTCAGTGTGTTTTCTTTGCCTGGGGCCCCGGTCCCCGGTAGCACAGGTGGTTAAGTGCTTCAGACCTCCAGCTGAGAGGGCGGTGGGTTGAGCCAGGCCTGGGCAGCTGTGCTTCTTCAAGGCCACAGCTGTGCACACCACTGGAGCGGCTCGCCTCTGCCCACACGGGGGCGCTGTGGCACTCACCTGGCCAGAAGGTAACCAACCCCTGCCAGGTGACCACTGGCGGGCCCTGTTAAAAGTGGCTGCGCCTAGAGTCCAGATGCTCCCTTCCACCGCCGCCCACCGGTTCCAGGAGCAGGCGAAAGGGCACGCATTCAGTGGAGAAGATGACTAGAACTTTCTAGGCAGAGAAATGGCACAACCAAGGAAGTCAGTGGCTAAGATCAGGGGCAGGCAACGCCCGGGGAGGAGTGCTTTGCTGAGTGAGCGGAGCAAGGGGCGGGCTGGCTGGTGGCTGGGCTGTTGATCTGCAGAGTGCCTGAGATTGGCACTCTCAGGCCGGCCAGGCACCTGGTCGTGCTCTGAGCATAATGGAAATGTCTGGCAGCGAAGCGCCACATCACTTGAACGTCTGGTTAAGTGTTGAGTGGAACGCGATGACAGCAGAGGCACGCACACACACTTCCAACTGAATTCTAAAGCTCTTCAAAGCAAGATCTCGGGAAAACGCAGCATAGAGAGTCTGGCATTGGAGCAGGCGTGCCTCAGGCAGGCCCCACGGAGAGCTCTGGAAATAGCGCGTGCAAACGAAAGCATTTTTGCCTGCGTTCTGAGGCTTGCCAATCACGGGCCCCTATTCTGAAAGAACCGACCACCCTCACCTGCACACCATGGAAACCTCTGGAGAGCGGCTGCAGAGAACATGAACGCGAGAGAAGGGAGAGAGACGCAAAGAAGAAGTCTGTGGGAGGCCCGAGCTGGGGCCCCCTTTTAGAAGGCGCTGGATTGGAAGCTGGGCAGTCCTGGTTCTCACCCCCATTAGCTGTGCAACCGGGGCGGGCGACATGACCTCCGGGAGCCTGCTGACCCCCTATCAACAGGGCCAGGCCCAACTGTTCTCCTGGTCATGGGGTCCAATCCGACTCAGACAAGGGCCCCTGGGCGGTCAGAGACAGTCACTTTTTATGGGAGTAGAAAGCCAGGTCTTTCTTCCTCTGGAGTGGTAGGTGGTGTCAGACCGCTGACCTTGCTGTCAGCAGCCTGGTGTGTAACTCGATAGGCCACCGGGGCTCCTGGGTCGGTGGTGAGGGCAATGAAACTGGCAAAGCCTACAGTGGGCCTGTGCCCCTGGCCTCCCCAGGGGCTCATGTGGCTCTTTCGTCAACGTGTGGCTCTGGCACGGCACGTCTTCGCGAGCCTTTCTTTGAGTGGCTTCAGCTGTTTGCTGAAAGGCGTTCCTTTGGGCCTGTGAGGCCTGAACAGCGAGGGGCTGGAGCATCAGGGGGCTGCACCAGCCCTGCCCGGGCCAGCAGGGTGACTGGCTGCTGGAGCAGGCGGTGGCCACATGGGCCTGGCACGGGACCTTGGCTGCGTCTCCAGCCACATTTGGCTATATTTCCTTTTTAATTACAGCTTTCTTAACCGCCCTGCCTGTTGGCAGCAACTCAGAGGGGACTAGTTAACTTTTGCAGTTAATACCGACTACTTAGCCGCAGCCTCCTCCTCCGGCGTAATTTGCACCCGATGCTACCGGGGCCCAGCGGCACTTGAGCGGCATATCAACCCAAGCCCTGGCAGCCAGTAGTGCCTAAGCTGGCGGGCTGGGGCTCCTGTGAATTGTCAAGCGGGCTGGGGGCTACAGGACACTGGGCCAAGGCCTCGTCTCCCATGGGAACCGAGGAAGCAGGGGGCCCAGGGCTGCTGGCAGAAGGGTAGGAGAGCGTGCCACTTGGCTCAGGGCTTAAAAGCCCCACGTGCAGGAGACTGCTCGTGCCCACTTCATTCACGTGGCACAGGGGCGGGGGCTGTGCAAGGCCAGAGAAGCCCTCCCACCAGCTACCCTCATATGCCTCTCCAGAGAGAGCTGTTCCAGTCCTCTCGGTCAGAACAAAACAAAATCGCCACCGAGTCCCACTCACAGCGACCCTGTAGGGCAGGGTCCTGCAGAACTGCCCCTGTGGGCTTCCAAGACTGTAACTCAAGCGTACCCGCACCGCGACAGGGTCGGTACGCTGTTACGTGGTGGTGGGGGGCGGGGTAATTCAATGCTTGACGGGGCAGGCCTGTGAATGGTGTTACGAATCTCCAAATGGCCCCTGACTCGGCTTGTGCGGTCACGGGCGCGGGCAGCTTTTGTCTTTGGGTCCCCGATCTGTCCATCTTCCTGGGCGCCCACGGCCCAGTCTTTCTCCCTCGGAGAAACTTTGCAGTGCATCACTGAATCCGCCATGCCCCCCCACCACTCCCGCCCCCGGGCTCCTTTGATCTAACACACTGTTGCTTGATAATAAAACCCCACGCAATGCCATCGAGGTGATGCGGACTCACGGCAAACCTATGGGGGCAAACTGCCCCCATGAGTTTCCGAGACCGGGACTCTTTACAGGTGTACAAAGCCCTGGCTTTCTCCAACAGAGAGCGGCGGGTGGTTTTGAATGGCTGACCTTGAAGTTCGCAGCCCGACAGGTAACCACTGCACCACCTCCTGCCAATACACCTGCATTCCTTTCTGAGGTTCAGCCTGGCGGAAACACCTGCTGGGTTGTCTCAGGTCTCGGTCTAAGTCAGACGGAGCAGGTTGGGGAGAGCAGCCCTGTGCATGCAGCTCCCCTGACAGCTGCCTGCAGCAGGTGCGGGCCAGGCACTGGGCACTGGGCATGGGGGCAGGGACGGACTTACCACGGATGTCTCAAAGCACTCCAGGCCTTGGCCCAGCGCCCATGCCCGGGCCTGTGCTGCCTCTACTTCGCGTCGGCTGGCCAGGTCGGTTTTGTTCCCCACCAAGACACCTGCCGGGAACGAGCGAGCCAGGGAGCATCCTGGTTAATGGCGAGGCTGGGCAAGCGGCGGGGAGAGGAAAGAGCAGACCCCCTAGTTTGGAGGCCTGGGGAGGCAGGAAGCATCACACAAGATAGGCTTGTTGCCTCTAAGGCTCCTGTGTTGCACCCTCCCCATGCCGTGGGGGTCAGGGGGACAAGGCTGTGCCCCAACACCCTCCTCTCTCTGCTCAGCCTTGCCCCCAGAGTTACCATGTGCCCAGCTGGGCACTTGGGGCTGCAAGCTAGGGGAGCCACACCCCTGCCCCAACTTTCCTGCACACCCCCACTGCAATTCCTAGTGTGTGAGGCTTTAAAGCTAACCCAAGGCTGGGATGCCTGGGGGGCAGGGCTGGGGCCACATCTGCCCCAGTGGATTTCCCTGCCTTCCCAAGGGTCCCTTTCCCTGGTCTGCGATGTGCTGCCCTCGGAAGCCATACAAGGGCCTGCATGCAGAAGGGACAGCAGGGTTGCCCTGGGGCCTGTTTTCCACAAGTGACCACTTGGATGGCAATGCCCTCGATCTCATCTTGAAACTCCCCTCAACCCTGCAGTGGGGGGTGGCATTTATTCCCAGTTTACAGACCCAGAGGCATGTGGCCACTGTACCCCAGTGGCTGACCTGGGGACACAATCTCGGCCATCCCCCTTTAGGCCTGGGACGCCTCCGGCTGGACCCACAGTGAGAAGTCCGGCCGCCCCTGCCCACCGCGCCTACCTGGGAGGAAGATGCCCGGGGCCTGCGCCCGCGCCTTCTCTAGCCACTTGCTGCAGTTGATGAAGGACTGCTTGTTGGTCACGTCGTAGACCAGACAGAGGACGTTGGGGCTCTCCCACTGGGCAGAGGGACAGGGTGGGTGTGTGAGTGCCTTGTGGGCAGAGAGATGCTGGGCGTCCCTGAGGACGCAAGGACACACTCCCTGCCAGAGTCCCCAGCCTGAGACGCCTGGCTCCTTGCACAGTGATTGGCCTGGTCAGAGGCCCACCTCTACCTCAGCACACCCAAACCCACTGCCCTCGAGTCGATGCCAGCTCACACTGAGCCTATAGGACAGGGTGGGGCTGCCCTGCCCCGTGGGTTTCTGAGACTGTTCACAGGAGTAGAAAACCCCGACTTTTTCCCGCGGAACGGCTGGAGGTTTCTAACGGCTGACACTGCAGATTGCAGACCAAAATGGCACCCGGTATTTAAACCACCAGTCTCCAAAGCGCACATTCTTGTTTTCAGCACCGTCCACCTGCACCTGGCAACTTCTGAGACGCCTCTGCCTCCCCGCCTCCAGAGAGGCCCCAGGATGGGCTGGGACTAGGAAGCTGGGAGGCAGGTGTGGGCTGTCACAGCAGGGTAGCAGCCGGCACAGGTCGTGCACACAGTAGGTGCTTTGCAAGCATCACGGATCTATCTACACATGATGGCCTGAGCCACCTCTTGGGCAGAGACCACGATGCTGATGACGATAACAAGGAGGATGGGCAGTTTCAGTCAGAAGGCTGCTCCCAGCGACTGGGGGGTGGGGTGGGGAGTAGGGGCTCAGACAGCTCAGCCTAATGAGCTCATGGGCCCATCAGCTCTTGGGACCTCCCTGGCTAATCCCCCTGGCCCAGCACGCTGGCTCCCAAGTGACTGGGCACCACGCGGGAGGCCAGTGGGATGTCCCCGTGGCAGCCCTGCTGCCCGCAGCCCCAGGGGTGGGCAGGCCGAAGAGTGTGCTTCACTACACTCCTCTGGACCCCTGGATCACTCAGCTGCTACCCGGTGAGAAGTGCCTAGGAAAACAGGCCTGGTGACCTGCTCCCCAGAATCAGCCATTAAAACCCCGTGGAACAAACCCCAGGATCGACGAGGCAACAGACAGCAGGCAGAGTAGGGGTTCCAGGGGAGGCGGGGTTCAGTGGCTGAAGGGGGTGGTGAAGGGGAGGTGATGCCCAGGGGCCCACGTGGAAAAAGAACATTTAGAACCTGATCACAGTGGCAACTATGATTGAATTGTGGAATGATATGATGTACATGTTAATCATAACAGTAAAAGTAGAACCCCCGATAGAGCACAGGTCTAGGCTGACATGTGCCCCGGGGCACTGCGGGCCCAAACTGACCTGATAGCACAGGTTCAGGATTTTATTTCTGGGAACTCCCAGGGGGTGGTGGGGGTTGGGGGGGACAGAACTTGATGATGTCCTATGAGGTAGGTGGAGAGGGGGCTCAGAAGACAGGAGCCCCAGACAGGGAGGGGGTACAGGGCTCTGGAGTCGTCAGCTTCAGGCACACTGACACCTGGCTCGTCCAGAACTGGGGAGGGAGGGCCTCATGCACCAGGCCCCCTCTACTTGCCACCTGGCCACCCGTGCCAAGGCTGGGAGGAGGCCGGGGGTCTTCCTACACATCTGTGCTGCAGTGACCTCTTGAGCCCGCTGCCCACACAGGTACGCTGTGCAAGTGCAGGCGGAGAGGGGCGGGGTCAGGAAAAGGACCCTTCCTCTACTTACCAATTTATCCAGCATTTCGGAAAACAGCTCCTTGCCAGCGGAGTCAAAAATGAAGAGCTCCTAGAATCAGAAAGGCACGTCCTGGGTGGTGGGAAACTCAGGCCATGGAGTCAACACAGGTTTGGGGCTGCCAGGTCAGCAGTTCAAGCCCACCGGCCACTCCATGTGAGAAGGATGAGGCTGTCCATTGTAGTACACAGCTCTCACGCTCACTGCCGTCGAGAGTCCATGCTGACTCACAGTGACCCTGCAGGACAGAGAACTGGCCCGGTGGGTTTCCTAGACTAGCCTCATCTGTCTCCCGGGAGCAGCTGGTGGTGTTGAACTGCTGACCTTCCAGTGAGCAGTCCGACTTGTAGCCAGGTATGGGCCTGGTGGGTGGAGACACTCGGAAATGGGGCAGGGGGTGACAGCTCGAACCACGCAGGGCCAGGGACGACCTTGAATGTGCGAAAACGCTGAAACGGTCAGTGTCAGGTGCACGCCCACTCGGACACAGAGCAACGTGAGCCACCAGCACGGGACACGTGAGTCAAGACTTCAGAGAAAAGCATGTGCAAAGCCCCTCTCTCTGGGGAACCGCAGGCTGGGTGGGGCGGTGGGCTCTCGGGGGTCTCGGGAACCCTGCCTGCACTCGGAAGGGCATCTCAGCCCCCCCTCCGTTCCCTCAGCGCCGTGCAAGCATGCCCCTCTCCTGCCCCCGAGGCAGAATCCCCGGGCACCGGCTGCCTTCCCGGCTGGCAGGGCAGAAGGCTGCACAGGCAGGCGAGCACCCCCGTTTCTGGAAGGTCATGCTGCAACCTGCTTGTCACAATGATTGGTCCATCTTCAAACCACTCTATAGTGAAGGTGGCCGGAGAGCTGGCCCGGGCAGGGTGGTTCACACAGGGCAGTGTGGCCTTGTTTGGGACGGTGGACATGGCCTGACAGAGGGCAGGGTTGACCCGCCCGGCCATGTCCACACCCCTATCTTCTCTAGTCTGACCTCGGCACTGCACCCCTGCCCGGGGCCCCCTCCCCCTCGCTGGCTTGTGAGTCTCAGACCCGACTGGTCCCGAGTCCTTGTTGCAACCCTCCTTACAGTATTGGGGTGCTTACATGGCTTGGAGGTGGACCTTTCTCTTGAAGAATCTGTTGTTAGGAGCTGTCAAGTCACCCCAACCCATAGCAACCCTTAGTGCAACAGGGCGAAGCACTGCCCGGTCCTGCGCCATCCTCCCAAGTGTTCTTATGCCCGTGCCCATTGTTGCAGCCACTGTCCACCCATCTCCCTCAGGGCCTTCTTTATCGATGGCCCTCCACTTTACCAAACATGACGTCCTTCTCCGGGGACTGGTGTCTCCTGACCACGCATCCACTGTACGTGCGGTGGAGCCTCGCCGCCCTTGCCTCTCAGGAGCGCTCTGGCTGCACCAGGCAGGACGTGGACACTGGCAGCTTGCACACCAACGAGTATCCACAGGGACCCGGGGAAGAACCTTGGTAGCAGCTACTGGTTCCCGGAGGGCCAGGCCCGGCTAGTCTTCCAATACTCGGCCCCTCCCTGGGAAGCCCACCTATCCACCCCACCCCCACCACCCCCGGACTCCATGGTGTCATGTCAAAGGCTCAGCCTCATTTCTGAAGGTCCTCCTGCCGCCCCACCCTGGGCCCAAGCCCAGCACACTCACCACACTGTCGCCCGTGTCCGGGACTGGAACCGTTTTCACCACCAAATCCACGCCCGTGGTCTGCCAGGGAAAACCAAGAGCATACACATCAGGGGGCCTGGTGGGGCGGGTGCACAGGAGAGCACAGGGAACCCCGGGCCTCTGTGTCCGTGTAGCATACTCACTTCTGGAGAGACAAGTTGGGAGGCACCACCTCCCTCACTGCACCCCGTCCACGGACCACATCGGGGCTCCAGTCGGGGGGATCCATAGATGGCCCGTGCAGCTCCCAGGGAATGCCCTCCCAGGTGGTCTCAGCCCCCGCCATGGTGGGCCCCCAGCTCACCAGCGTGTAGTTCTTCTGGAAATGGGCCCCATCGCTGCGGAAGATCTGTGCCAGGGCGGTCTTGCCCACGGTTGGGTCCCCTGGGGGGAGGAAGAGAACACGACCTTGGTCCTGGTGGGCCGTGAGAGCCTCTGGGACAGAACGGCAGCCTAGAGGCCAGGCCGGAGCGCCAGCTTCCAGGGGAGGCCTCCTTGCCCTGGGGGGCGGTGTGTGCGTGGGCGCGCGGCAGCCTCTGAGGACACCGGCCGGCCATGGTGGCCTGAGCTGCCAGGCTAATCCTTCCATCAGGAAGAATCGACCGTGGAGATGACCAGAGCTTACCGGGGGCATCAGAGTACCAGAAACCGAGCCTGCTGGCCGCCGAGCCTGGAGCACACCTGCTTAAACCCAGATTGAGCCTCCAGTGTCACAGGTGAAGAGGTGGGGCAGCCTCTGGGACCAGCTGAGCCAGTCTGAGTGTGGTTTCCGCCAGAAAACTTATTATTACTACTATTTTGCAGGGGTGGGAGTAGGGGAGAGGGGAGGTGAGGAGTGCTTCTTGATCTGCCTTTCTGGGAAGCAAGTAGGTGGATGCTGGCTTCACCATGCTGAAGCCCACCGCTGCGTGGGGGTGGGGGGTGTCTCTTACACTCATGCCTTGTCCCTCTGGGGCCCTTGCTGCCAATGCACCCCTGCAATCATCTCCTCTGAGCTCCCCCACCTCCCAGTGTGCTTCTCAGAGGTCCTTGGTCCCTGTACCTGCTGGGGAACGCCCGGCCCAATAAGGCCCTCGTCACCTCCAGTACCAGCTAACCTCACCCACCTCGCCACAGGCCAGCACTTCCCGCCTAACAGGAGGGCTGCGTATGTGCAAGGGTTAACCAAATCCAGCAGGCCAATTTTTAAGCTCTTTATTTTATATGGTCCACTGGTGTGATCAGTATCAGTATTCAAATGGACCTTGGGAGGACCAAGGTCCCCCGTCCCCTCCTCTAGCCCATACGTTTCCCAAATTATTTGACCTACATCTACCTTTTCAGGGGAAGAAAAAAAATTACAAATAAAAACATTTGTACTATAGCCTATATAACCCAGGAAAACGTATCAGTAATCTGCTTTCCCAATCCCCACCAGGGTTCCAGCATCCCTGGGCAGGGGGTACTGCCCATCTGGGAAACACGGCTCTGAAGGGTCCCGAGGCTGGTGTGGTAGCGGGCTGATTGCATGTCAGCTTGCATTTTGTATGGAAGTGCAGGGGTGGAGCCCAACCTGACAACCTTGAGAGTGTGGCCTCTCCGCCTGCCTCCAGGGATGGCCCTGGTGGACTGCCTGACCCGGAGAGCTGTTGGCCCCTGCCACATTTCCGTTGAACGTGGAGCCACACCACTCTGTGCCCGCCGGCCTGTGGTCCCCTGCTTCCTGCTCCCCTTTCTGAAGAGGGCCTGCCTGGCATCACACTTACGCCCTTGAGTTGGACTGGCCTGGGGTGTCTTATTGCTAGGAAATTCCTTCTGGATGTGCGGTTCCATTTGGCACACAGTTGAGGGAGGTTGGTTTTGTCTTTCTAGAGCAGTGGTTCTCAACCTGTGGGTCGCGACCCCTTGGGGGGTGGGGGATGTCGAATGACCCTTTCATGGGGGTCGCCCGATTCATCACAGTAGCAAAATGACAGTGATGAAGTAGCAACGAAGATATTGTTATGGTTGGGGGGGGGTCACCGCCACACAAGGAACTGTATGAAAGGGTCCTGGCATGAGGAAAGTTGAGAACCACTGTCTCAATGGGAGCAGACTGCCTCATCTTTCTCTGGAGGAGTGACTGGGTGGTTCGAACCACCAACCTTGAGGACAGCAGCCAACACCTAGTGCTCCGGGGCTCCTTTTTCACCTCGTACTTTAGTGCCTCCCCCAGAACCCAAGGGTTAGGCCACTGTCTTCAAGGCCTGAACTTTCAGAGCGCGATTTGACTTGGGCTGCTCCTGGGCCTCTCCTTGCTCCCTGTGCTCTGTCGTGGTGTTGATCCCAACTGGGGCCATGCCGGGACGGAGTGGGGGCCCTGCTCCCTGAGTTTCCGAGGCTGCACATTTCACAGGAGCAGCCTGTCTCATCTTTGTGTGTGGGGGGGGGTGTCTGAACAGCCCGTGTTCTGGGCAGCTGAGAGTTTCACCATGGTGCCCACCGGGCTCCTCCGAGCGCTTCCCACCTTGCCACCTGTGGCTTAGCCTCCATTGGATGCAGTCCCTGGGGGGACTTGCTCTGACCTGCTCCCCCTGAGGGTTCTCTCTCTCACCTCAGGGTCCTCTGCGCAGTGCCCCTCATGCTGTGGCCCTGCGCCTGGCATCCTGGTGCAGTTCTGCGTCTCTGCAGGGCACTTGGCTCCCCTCCTTGCCTTCTCAGCTCACGTTTTCCCATTCTGACATTATCCCACCTACAAGCTTCTCTTGAAAACCATGCTGTGGCTACCCGAGCTATTATGGGCTGCAAAGCCCTCTGGGACCAAGGGAGCTGTCCCCTATCACACTCGTTCTTGCCCACATCTCCGCCCACAAGGAGACATTTCACCTTTTTTTGAAGCAAGGAAGCCACTTGTCTGTACACTTGAGTTTTCCCCATAGCCCTGTCCTTGTAAGCTGTGTTCAACATCAAAACAGTTTCTGCGGCATTTTTCCCGAGCAGGAAACAGAATGTCACAGCTGCATACTGTTCTCTTAAACCGGCCATCCCAAACAATGAGGTTTGAGCAAAACTGCTTTCTCGAAAAAATTCACCGTGAACAGAGAGAACCTTCCCAGGCGACGCCACTGGGTGCACTGACTCGGAGGAGTTGCTCAATGCTCGCCTAGCTAGTGGGAAAGATGCGCATCACGAAAGCTCCGCTCTGCCCCAGGACAATTCTGGTTTGTTTTGGGTACCCTCGTAAACCACCAGTTGTTCCTCAGGAGAACGGTGAGGGAGGCTTTCTACTCCTGCAAGGTGTCACGGCCTCGGGCCCTCACAGCAGCAGTTCTGCCCTGTCCTACAGGGTCACCGAGTTGGAAGGGACTTGATGGCAGTGAGTGAGGTTTAAGCACCTTCAGAAGCAGGCTGCTGGGGCTTTTCTCCTGCAGAGCACCTAGTGGATTTTGAACTGCCCACCTTCCTGTGAGCAGCTGAGCTCTTAACTGTGATGCCCCTGGGCTCCTGCATCCGGGGTTGGTAGTGGTTAGGTGCCACTGAATCCGTTCTGACCCAAAGCGACCCTGTGTCCAACAGAAGGACTACTACCCGATTCTGCACCATCTTCACAACTGTTCCTATACCTCCACCTGTCTCCTCTTTTTCGCTGCCCCCACCCCCACTTTACCAAGCATGACGTTCTTTTCCAGGGTTTGTCTCTGCTGACATGTCCGGAGTATGCTAAGTCAAAGTCTTTCCACCCTTGCCTCTAAGAGCACTCTGGCTGTACTTTTTCCGAAACATCTGTCTGTCCTTTCAGCAGTGCACGGTACTTTAAATATTCCTCTCCAGCACCGCAATTCAAATGCATCGATTCTTCTTCGGGCTTCCTTATTCAGCATCCAACGTCCACATGCATATGAGGCGATGGAGGATACCGTGGCCTGAGTCAGGCCCACCTAAGTCCTCAAAGGAACACCCTTGCTCTTCAACACTCCAAAGTGGTCTTATGCAGTGGATTTACCTAATGCATCCAGGGGTAGATCACCCAATACACCAGGTAAGCAGGGGCTTGATTGTGCTTATTGACTCCTCAGCTGTGAACAATTCCACCTGGGCTTCATTACATCTTTAATGTGAAAAACAGAAAGAAAAAAAAACTTCACCAGGGAGTAGTAAGCACATGTCAGCCTGTGCTTACCTTGCTGACTGGGTGCTCTGACACTGACCCCGTCCCAGTGTCCCTCGTTATCCAGGGTGCCACTCCCCAGCTTCTCTGTGTATCGAGTGGGGGGGGTGTTTCCATGGGCATGTTGACCCTCACCCAAACTTGGGTCTGCAGTGGGGTCCTCATGCCTGGTCACCCAGATGCCCTGCTCCATGCCTGCTGTCACCAGCCTTCTCCAGGACCTGGATTTCACCTCCGACCATCCCTGGGCCCTCTCAACATCCACTGTGCCCCTCTGTTCTATATCCGGCCTTCTCGGCTCCGCGCTGCAATACCAGACCCGAGTTCTGCAGACCCACGTTCTGTCTTGCCAGGCATTTCTTGTCTTCTAGCCCGCTTTCTAAGGTGGCCCGGTGGTGCTGTCGGGTGCACCCGGGACTGCCAGCCTCAAGGTGGGTGGTTCCATTAACCTCAAGTTGATGGTAATGGGGTTTGGGGTAAGCCTGCTACTAGCCAAAGGGTGGGCAGTTTGACACCTCACACCACACCGCTGCCAGGAAGCACCTCGTTAGAGTCCTGGTGATCTGTTTCTAAAGGATTACAACCTGTGGAGTAGTTCTACCCTGCACCCATGCGTCGCCGTGGGTCAAAATAAAATGTGACCACCACCACAATCCCTGCCATCAGGGGGTGGGGTGGGGTTCCGGGAAGTCCCCTAAGCAATGGCTAGCAAAGTCCTTGGTGGCCCCACTATGGGAAGGGCCTGGTGGCGCAAGCAGGTGGTTACGGGCTCAGCCACCAACTTGAACCATCCCAGAAGCAGCTCAGAAGTACGGCCTGGCAATCTGCTTCTGAAAAGTCCCAGGCCCGCAACGCAGCGCACACGAGTGAACTAGTCCATACCAAGGGCAAGTGGGGGCTTGAGGTCGGGGCAAATGGTTTCATGGGCCCACGGTTCCGATTTGCTCAGCCTGAGTTCTTCCCGCGCATCTGCTCCAGCGATGGGGAATGATAGGGCGCAGGGGGTCGCACGTGCGAGGGCCAGGAGAGAATTCCCCCGCACCTACTGAAACCGACGCTATCAGAGATTGCATTAGCTCACGTCTGGGAGCAGAAAGGGGAGAGGAGGAGAGACAAGAAAGTGAAAGAAGAAGAAAAAAACCTCTCGACTCAGGGCTCCGGTGTTGACTGCAGGTTTTCACACTCACCTGCCAGGATGCATTTGGCGGCCAGCTTCACCATGGCAACCAACCACCGCCACCAACCACACCCCGCAGGCGCGGCCGGGGTAGCTTCGGAGGCCCTGGGCCAGCCAGGGAAAGGACAGGGCTAGGACTAGCTCTTCAGGGGCCGGGGACCGCGGGCGGGCACGGGGATGGGGTGCAGGAGGGAGCGAATAGTGGACACTAGTCCCGCAGGCAGAGCTCCAGGGTCCAGTTCAAAGCTTTGGAAGGCAGCCTGAAAGGTGCACGCGAAGCGACGCAACTGCCGCCCCAGTCCAGTCTCTCAGGTCCAGCACAGACAGTCCAGCGAGGAAGGGCCACCAGCCACCACTCTTGTCTCAAGCACAGCGGCTGGACGCGCTCACCAGGCAACCATCTTCCCTACCCCGCCTCTTCCCACCCTTTCTGAACTTTGATTGGCTACTACCAAGAGTCCACGCCCACACAGGTCTCTCAGCCAGCCAATGGTGAGAAGAGGGCGGGGCTTAGAGCCATTCCTGTAAGGCAATTGGGTGCAATATCTGCTCTTCAACCATCCATCTTGGCAAATGGTTACAGAGGAAGTGTCAATCATTGCTGTCTCCCACCCTCGCTCTCCGGAAAGTCCAGGGGAAAGATCCGCCAAGGTCGCCTAGGCTGGCCGAGAAGTGATCAAACGGGCTTGGGGATTGGCCAGCGGCTGGCCGGCACCATCTTTGGGTGGTAGGGGTTGTTGCACCCCACGCACCCCCTCTTCCTCCGGGAGTGGGTTCGCCCAGGAGGGTGCTGGCGCGCCCACTGGCTGTAGTATGGCGCCTGCGCAGTAGATGAGGCTGCAGTTGCTAAAGTCGGACTTTGGAACGTTTTTGATTTCAGAAGGGTTTTTGCTGCTTCCCCAGTTCCCAAATCGCGAGGATCGCGTCCCTAAGGAGTCTCAGGAAATCCAGCCCTTGTTCTGCACACCTCGAAGAAATCTCACTTTATAACCGAACCGCACCAAACTCACTGCCTCTGAGTCAGTTCCGACTCAGCGAACTATGTAGAACAGAATCTTATGTTTGAGTTCATTGTTTTAGCCACTGTGTCAATCCATCTTATTGAGAGACTTCCTCTTTTTCGCTGCCCTTCCACTTCCCCAAGCATGGTGTCCTTCTCCAGGGACTGGCCTGTCCTGATAACATATCCAAATATGTAAGACAAAGCCTTGCCATCCTTGTCTGTAAGCCTAGCACTCTGGCCTTACTTCTTCCAGTACAGACGTTTGTCCTTTCCATGGTCAATACTTCAATATTCTTCTCCAGCACCACAATTCAGCTACATCTATTCATCTTCAGGTTTCCATATTCAATGTCCAGCTTTCATATGCACATGTGGTGATTGAAAATGCCACCTCAAAGTGACACCCTTCCTTTTGACCACTTTAGAGAGGACTTGTGCAGATGTACCCCCCGCAATGCGTCATTTGATCTCTGGACTGCTGCATCCATGAGCACTGAGTGTGGATCCAAGCAAGATGCAATCCTTGACAACTTCAACCTTTTCTCCGTTTATCAGGCGGCCCTGTATGGCTGAAGAACTGTCCCTGTGAATTTCTGAAACAAAACCTTTGAAGAAGTGGGAAGTCGTATCATTCTCTTCAAAGGCAGCTGGTGCGTTCGAACTGCTGACCTTGTGGTTAGCTGCCCAATGTATAACCCAGCGAGTCTAGAGGGCTCTTGATAATCCACACTCCCTCCATCAAGTTGATTCTGACTCATTGCAACCCTACAGAACAATGTAGAACCAACCCACGGGGTTTCAGAGACTGGGGTGCTTTACAGGAGCTAGACAGCCTCATCTTTCTTTGGTAGAGCAGCTGGTGAATTCGAACTGCTGACCTTGCTATTGCTTAACCTGCTGCATCACCAGGGCTCCTTTATACCCCCTAGCAACCTTATAAAGATCAGTACAAAATAAGACCCCACTGCCATTGTGTTGGGCCGGGCTGTCTATAGAAAGAAACCAGTGATATGCATATCTATGTACAAGAAAGAACTTTATATTCAAAAGCAACTTTGACCCAGCCGAGTTCAACTCAAGTCCGCAGATCGGATTCTAGCTGGTCCTCTTTGGTGGACTCATGGAGCCGCAAGCTGATCCTGCCAGGAGGTGAAGCAGGGAGATCACAAGCCAGTGGGTGCAGAGTCACGTGGGCCCAAGGTCTGTGGAAGCTTCACAGGGTACTGACAGCTCTCGGGGTTGGGCGGCCCACAGGAGGCCACCCCTGGAGGCAGACACAGAGTCCCAGTGAAGTCCCAGGGAGGAGGAAGGCAGAGTGGCAGAGAGAAGCAGTTCCCAGAATCCTTCACTCTCTTTCAAAAGGCCACACCCCCAAGGGGGTGTCATTCAGTTACCACTTGACTGACGGACTTCACTCCACCCATAGCCAGGAGTGTCTCATGGACATACAATCATCCAACTCCCATAGACGGCGAGTCCAGTTGGGCTCCTAGTGACTCTGTATAGGGTTTCCAAGATCTAAGCACTCCTGGAGCTGACAGCTGATGGATTTGAACAGCAGACCTTGTGCTTAGTGGTCCCATGCCTAAACCACAGCACCACCAGGCTTCTCCCAAGAGATCTTACAGATGTTTTTTGAGTGATCATAAATTATACTCTATATCAGTACATTTTACACACAGATTACCCCCAAATAACCAGTTTCATTTTTATTTATTTTGGATGGGCTGTGCTTTTTTTTAAAAAATCATTTTATTGAGGGTTCTTACATCTCTTATCACAATCCACACATCCATCCACTGTGTCAAGCACATTTGTACTTATATTTCCATCATCATTTTCAAAACATTTTCTTTCTACAAGATACACACGTCTTATGTGAACTTTAAAATGAAAAACCCAAACTCATTGCCAACTAGTTGATCCGACTATCGCAGCCCCATAGGGTAGAGGATTTCTGAGGCTGTAAGTTTTCCAGAAGCAGCCTCATCTTTCTGTGGCAGAGCAACTGGTGGATTTGAACTGCTGATCTTTTGGTTGGCAGCCCCACACATAACTTACTGCGCCACCAAGGAGCAGACAAAAGCAACTTGGATGAGGGTGAGCTGCTGGACTTGAATTGGAAGTCATACTCTGTGGCGCCCTGGTGGATTAGTGGTTACACATTGGTCTGCGAATCTTGAGGTCATCGGTTCAAAACCGCCACCTAGCTCTGAGGGAGAAAGGTGGGTCTTTCTTGTCCCATAAAGAATAACAGGCTCAGAAACCTTGTCCCATAGGGTCTTCCATGAGTCAGGATCAACTCGATGGCAGTGAGTTTGGTTTTTGGGTTTTCTGTGGACCTCAGACTGCATACCAGGTACAGCATAAAAGTCCTTGACTGCCCAACCTGTGGTCGAGGATATGCATAGCCCTTAATCAAAGCCTAGTAGATATCTGTCCACTTCTTGGGGGCTCCCTCATCCTGGCCTAGGCTGGTCACCTCACCCTGAGCCCAGTTCCTCCTCTTTAAAGACTGACCCTAATGCAGCTCCCTTCCTTGAGTGAGGACTGAAGGAGGGGAGGGTGGGAATGCCTGGGCTGGAGCAGGTCTTCAATCAACAGCAGTGAGTGTGGGAACAAGAAGAGGTGTACCTCTCCCTTGGTCTTCAGGGTCTGTCTACGAAACCAGACCCACCCACGGCTACCTGAGTCGATTCTGACCCCTAGTGACCCTCTATTGTGGCCGGGCCCTCCCCCTTCCTTCTCAGGCGTCCCTGACTGGAGCCGATGGGCAATATGCCCGGCTGCAAGTCTATAGGTTTGTGGGAGGAGTCCACCCAGACTTGTCTGGTCACCGGGAAAAAGGCCTGGCGATCTCCTGCAGAAAGGTCAGCTGTTGAAACCCCCAGGGAGCCCAGCTGTGCCCATGCGGGGTTGCTGGGAGGCAGAATCGACCCCGTGGGCTTGGTGGTTCCTCCGGCTGAAGCAGAGAGGGCAGAGCGGATCTTCCTTGTGCAGTGATACGTCCTCACCCACTCAGCCCTCAGTGCCTGGAACGTTCTCTATGTTCTGTGCTCTCGTGTGGCCGCCAGCCTTGTGCAGGGTGTGATCACACACACGCACACACACACACATGGCTAATGTACTCTGCTAATGGGTGTCAAGGCTATAATCCTGACTTCTGAGCAAAGCTCAATTCGAGTTGTCCAGAACAGGGGCCTGCAAAGTTTTCAGATGGAAACTTTGTCCACTCCTGTCCTTCCCAAGTTAAACACTGTTCAAGAGCCACAAATAGATTCTTACAAACAGGTGCAATTGCCGTTATCTGAATAATAGCCTGGAACAATGTTCTGCTTTACAACACGGAAAGTGGTGCGGTTTGCCGACCCCCGGTTGAAAATGTTCTCTGCTCGGGATTCATCCCTGGGCTCACCGAAGGCCCCTCCTCCATACCCGGGCCTGGTGGGCTTCCTTAGAGAGCTCGCTGGAGTCTGTTGCAGACACCTCAGGCCTGAGTGAGTCACAACACCATCTCCTGCTCTCCCTGCACCCTCCATCCTCTCCTGCTCCCCGTGACCCCATTCATGAATCCCTTCAGAGGCCCCCTCTGTGTGGAGTCACCCTCTAGAAGCTCGCCCCCATCCCACCTGCCCAGGAGCAGAGACACAGAGATGGGGGCAGCTGGAGTTGGTGTCCTTGAACCTCAGTTTGCCCAACTATGGTAGTTACATAACCGGTGTCAACTTGTGGAGGGGTGGAGTCTAGCCTGTCAATCAGGTCGTAGCTTGATGACCTCATTTGGAGGCACCTAGAGATAGATAGCTCACTGGAGTCCAGATAAACTCACTCCCCTGTAAGACATTCCTGTTGACAAGACACATATTAGAGCCCTGGAGCTGGAGGAGCCACATGGTGACCCCTGCCAGTGCTGAGATGCTTCCACCGCCACTGGATCTACAAGATTTTCTACCCACTGGCCTGTGTTCTTCCTGCATTCGACATCGTTGAATGTGTTGCATGAGTCTGACGAGGAATTTTTGGATTAGTATCGGACATATCGGACTTGATCTGGACTAGGCTGGGACAATTGCTCTTTTATATCAAGCTCTTTCCTATACACATTTGAGTGTCTATGCATTTGTTTCTCTAATCAACCCAGACTAAACACACACACACATCACTCAGAGGCTTTGTATCACACCCATGTGAGAGATGGAGAAACTGAGGCCCACAGGAGGTGAGGCTGAGTGGCCAAGACCACATGACTGGTGAGAGGCAGAGCTGACAGGGGAATGGAGACAGCCCTACCACAACTGCCTGGCTTCCAGTTTGCTGTCCCATGGTGGCTGGCATATGGCTGGGCATTAAAGCCACAGATATTTCAGACTCCAGATCGGGTGCCGCGCGGAGCTTCTTGACAAAGGTTGGTGAGGAAGAAAGGCCTGGCAGTCTAGTTCTGAAAACCGTATGGATCGAGACAGAACAGTGTCGGAGAGAATGCTGGGAGACACACCCCGAGGCCGGCAGGCACACATCACACAACAGCCACAACCAAGGGCTCAAACACTCCAGGGCTCTGAAAGTGGGCGAAAGACGGAGCAGCGCTTCTTTCTGCTATACTGGAGTCCCTGTAGGGCCCTCCCCCACCGCTCACCCTCTCCACGCAGTCACCCCATCCTGGAGGACACTCGGCGATCGAGTGACACAACGGTGCAACCTCATGTGGATGAAGCATCACCGCAGACCCGTGCTCTCTCCGTTTTGACGTGAGTCTCTGGGGAGAGGAAACAGACCATTGGGTGGTGGTGGTGGTGGTGGTGGTGGTGGTGGTGTGGTTGGGTGTCGTGGAGTCAGTTCTGACTCAGAGCGAGCCCGGGCTCCGCAGAACAAAACACTGCTCGGTCTGCCCCGTGCCCGCTATTGTTCAGTGAACCACTGTGGCAGCCACCGTGCCAATCCATCTTCTCCAGGGTCCTTCCTCTTTTCCAACCCCCATGGGTTTGGCCCAGGATGATGTCCTTCTCCAGGGACAGGTCTTTGCTGGAGGGCCTGGGGGGACAGCGGGTTACGTGTTGGTCGGCTAGCTATGGGAGAATGAGAACGCCGCTGCTCCCATGAGAACGGACAGCCTCGGAAACCCACAGGGTTGTTCCACTCTGCCCGGCTGGGTCGCTGCGAGTCAAAACCGACCAGATGCCAGTGAGTTTGGTTTGGGGGCGTTTTGGTCTCTCCTGATAGCAAGCCTCGAACACACGGGATAAAGTCTCTGTCCTGGCCTCTAAGGAGCATTCTGCCTGCCCTTCCTCCAAAACAGACTTGCTTGTTCTTCTGGCAGCCGTCAATACTTGTCAATACTCACCACTGAGGCTCAGAGGGAGTCTGAGGCCATGCTTGGCAGGTGGAGGCGGCACAGCCCCCAACACCCCACCTGCTGGAATGCTGTTCTTTTCCATCACCGGATGTTGTCTCTCGGGCTCCATCATCATCATCATCATTTTATAAGCAGCGGTCAAGCGCGCTCTGGCTCGGAGCCACGTGCTGTGTGTGAGACCAGAACCCTTCTCCACTGGGTCTCCAACGGCCGATTGTTCAGCAGTCGAGCGCAAAGACCGTCTCCTACGTAGGGCTGTTCTGTGTGGACGCCCAGTGTCAATCTTTTGGTTAGTGACGGAGCCTACAGCAGTAGTGGTACCTCCCAGATACCCCCCCCACTCCCTAGTCTTAATTAACAGACTTTTGTTGAATGCCTGCTATGGGCCCTGGTGGTGTGATGGTTACATTGGGCTGCTAGTCACAAGGTCAGCGGTTCGAAACCACCAGCCACTCTGCAGGAGACAAATGGGGCTTTCTATTCTGCTCCTGTGCAGAGTCACAGTCTCCAGAGGCCGCAGGGGCCAGTTCCACGCTGTCCTTCAGGTCGTGTGAGGCTGAATCAAACAGACTTGATGGCAGCGAGTTTGCTGCGGGCCAGGCACGGCTCTGGCCAGGGTGTCTGGAGAAACGCATCCAGGGACGCTCATTCATGAGTGAGAAAGAGCTTTGTACCAGGAAGTAATTGCACATCAAGAAGGCATCCCAGCCCAGTTCACCTCAAGTCCTGAAGGCCGATGCTAGTCCGTCCATAGGTCCCTCTTCTGCCTCAAGTAGCTGCAGGCTGGTGGCAGAGAAAGGTGAATCGGGAAGGTCACAGGCCGGTGGGTGCAGGGCAGAGTGGATGCCAGGTCAGTGGGGGCCGGGCAGGGTACTGACAGATCTCAGGGTGGAGCGGCCCACATGGGGCCATCCCTAGAGGCAGACACAGAGTCCAAGAGGGAGGCAAAGGGGCAGGAAAGGGGCAGTTCCCAGAGCCCCTCCCTCTCCTACAGGAGGCCACACCCTCCAGGAGGGGGGGCATCAAACTACTGCTTAATTGACAGGTTTGACTCCACCCCTAGGCAGGAGTGTCTCCTGGACATAAAAGTGTCCACCCGCCCACCCCCAGCACGTCCACAGTCTCCCCATGCCCATTCTGCTGGTTCTGTCTCCGTTGATACAGCTTGCTGATCATGCTTTGCTTTCCGGTAAACGCTGACCACTTGCTAACAGCTGCCTCCTGGTTGAAGGGAGCACGTGTCCCCCGAGGGAGGATGTCTCTCTGACACACCGTCTATTCTGCAGAAGCAGTCTCAAGTCCAAGTCCAAAGGCGATCTTTGGTTGACAGGCTCAGGGGTCCCTCTCCTCTAGATCAGTCCAGGAGGTCTGGCTTTGGAAATGTTGGTAAAGAATCAGAGTTTTGCTGTACACTTTTCCCTCCATCCCAGCTGGGACCTTCTGGTGGGTCCCTGGTCAGAATGGTCAGTTGTGGGCGCCGGGTACCAGTTCTTCCAGTCTCTGTCAGGAGGAGACTGGGGCTCACGTGGGCTCTTGGTTCCGCGGACAGGTCTCTTCCCGCACCCTTTGGCTTTCCAGGATTCTCGTTGGCTCCTGACAAGTAGAGACCAATAGTTTGCATCTCAGATGGCCACCGGCACGCTCTGCAGACTCCAGGCGCTAGCCCACGCAGCCAGGGTGTGGACTCATTCCCTCTCCTGGCCTTGGCAGCAGCGTGGGACCTTCTGCAGATGGGCTGCTCACTCCTGGGCTGACTGCCTCTGGGAGAGTAGTCAAGGCCGGTCAGATGGGGGCAGCCCCCCCACCCCCGCCCATTGCTGTTGTTATTGTTGTTAGGGGCTGTCAAGTTGGGTACGAGGCGCTGTGACCCGTGCACAAGAGAACGCCACATCTGCGCGGTTCTCACAATCACTCCTGAGTTGAGCCCGTCATCGTGCCAGCCACGGGGCCAGTCCATCTTGCTGAGAATCTTCCTCTTTCTCCCCGCCCCTCCACTCTACCAAGTCCGTCCTTTCCCAGGGAGCGGCCAGTCTCTCCTGACACGCTGTCCAAAAGTACGTGAGAGGAAATGCTTGCTGGAGGAGAAGGGGTTCATAGCCCTGCTTGCCCCCACCAGTGAGCGGGCTCTTGGGGCGGCTGGAGAAGCAAAGGCTTGTGGGAGGAGTGGCTGGCAAGTTCCCAGGGACGTCTCCTGACGAGCCTGCGGAAGAGCTACGGCTCTGTCCCTGGGGACTGCGGAAGAGGCCGCTCACAGCGACGGGAGGCTGAAGGTGCCGGATACACAGGAATGGCTGCGATGGGGGGAGGGAGGGAGGGGGGGCGGGGAGCATCCTCTCCTGCCTGGGCCCCCCTCTCAGAGCCCCACTGCAGGGCCCCAATCTAACCCTTTGGGCCCACCAGAGGTCAGAGGGGCAGTTAGCAGGGAGCAGCCTGGTGAGAAAAGGCCCTTTGGCACCTTCCAGAAGGATCTGTTGATGTCCTCCTGTCTTAACATAATGGGGAAACTGAGGGGCTAGCGGGATGGGGATGGGGGGCAGTCATGACTGTGGGTGTTTTCGGCTTCTCCATCTTGGCACTGCCGCCCAGGCCGGGCCAGGGATTGCTCCCTTGGCGGGGGGTGGGGGGGGTTAGGGGGGAACTGTCCTGAGCACGGTGGAACCAGATGCACGGGATGTCACTGACCACGGCCATCTAGGGTTCCTGAGGCTGGACATCTTTACTGTCTTTACTGGAGCAGACAGCCTCATCTTGTCCAGAGCTGCGTGTGGGTTTGAATGGACCGACCTTGCTAGTTAGCTCCTGAACATTTAACCCACAGCCCACCAGTGGGCCTAACCATGACTCTACCCAAAGGACCGTCCCCTGGAGGGGCACCATCATGGGGAGGCGAGGCCACCGACTTGAGTGTCTGAATGTAAGAAGTCAGGAAATCTGGCCTGAAATCTGCAGAACTTGGGCCTCAGGGTTCTGGGTGTGAGGCCAGCACCCAGGCTGCTCCGCCAGATGAGGGCGCAGGGTCTGGGGGCAGAGCCTGCAAGGTAGCCATGCTCCCTGGACCCCAGGACCTTGAAGGGTGCCCTGAGAATGAAGTGGCCCGGCCGGTGGGGTCCTGGTTATCATTTTCTGCAGCTGCGCCGTCTTTGTCCGGCCTGTGGTAATGACCTTTGCGGTTCGGCCTTTCCCTGCTCACGTGAGCCTGGTTGTTTACGGCTCCGCTGGTGCAGTGCTCAGTGCGGGACTTGTCCCGGAAAGGGCAGAGGAAACGTGACTGACTAGCCAGGCTCGACCTGAATGCAAAGCAGAGCCAGGCACCCAGAGCCCTCGGGTGTCATGTGCAGCGGGAGACACCAGGGGGCAGCCGCTGCCGGGGAAAAGGCCCCGGCGGGAGGGAGATGCGGAGGTGGCCCTTGGTTCACCTGCTGCTGCTGGCCTGCTAAACACAAGATCAACGGTTCAAAACCACCGGCCGCTTTTCAGGAGGAAAAAAAACCCAGGCTTTCTATTCCCGTAAAGAGTTATAGTCTCCCATCTAAGTGAGGCGTCAACTAAATCCACACGGAAGAAGCACACCAGCTTGTCTGAGCCAAAGATGACAATCGCAAGAACAAAATATGGTGCAAAGTATCAGAGCTAAAATTACGAACACCCAGTTTGTAGAAGGCTGTGGAGGACAGTGGGAACCCACAAGCCATCTGCAGAGTGTCTGGTCAGACTGAGCCGCTGGCAGCTCCGCTCTAGCCAAGGGCAAACGTCTCCAACAGCCTCCCCATCAGACAGAGACCATTGTCATCTTGACCATGCTGGGTCAGACTCCACCCTTGGCCAGTTGACCTCCCCATAGTCACGACCTGAATTTGTCCCCGACACAAGTATCTTTCACTGGGTCCGCGGCAGGAATTCCCCTCCTGGCTTTTTGAATGTCGATGGGGGTCTTTTCCTTTGCATGCATTATTATTTGTATGTTTGTCTTTATACTGTGATGAGTGTCGCCTTACACCTTAGTGCGACTTTGTGTCTCATCGTTTTCTCTTGGGTCTCCCAGTTGTGAAGCCCAGGAGGAGTGGATTCATAATAAGAATAACTGACATGGGGGTTATAGGGATGGCAGGGGTAGGGGTAGGTGATAGGGAGGGAAAGGGGATTTCGGGAGTAACTAATGAAGGCAGGTGCGGGAGGGAGCCCGAGAACTGAGAGTGATCCCACAACTTATCTTAAAGGCCAATTCTTCTTGATATGATCGAACGATCAAATGGTATGATAGGTAAATTCTGTGCCAATAGAACTGTGGTTGGTGGCGGGGGCAGGGAACAAATAGAGCTATAATCTTGGAAACCCACAGGGGCAGACCTACCCTGTCCTATAGTTTCCCGGAGTCGGAACCCACTGGATGGCAGGGAGCGAATCTGACGGCCAGGGCCAGCTGGCAGGAGCACATCGGAGGGAGCCAGGAGCCACTTTCTCAGAACAGGCTGTGTTCAGCATCTCCCAGCCCCCTGGCTCGGCTATGGAGAGTGGAGCCATGGGCAGGTGGGCTGCTCCTTTACAGGGGAAGCTCTCTGCCACCAGGTGGCACAGGACTGATTGACACCCCAGAACTGGCAGCTGTGCCCCGGGGGCCTGCTGGAGGCTCACCTGCTCACTCCCTTGCTGGGCCCTAAGCGTGAAGCCTGTGCCCTGGTGTTTTAAGGAGGGGCAAGTGATTCCAAAGAGTCTGCTGTACTCAGGCAAAGTTCACCTGGCTCCTGTTACGTGACCTGTCTTTGTCTTTTCCATGTCCTCACAGGACACCCAGGAGCTTGTCCTGTCCCTCCCTGGGTCACTCTTCCCCAAGCAGTCCCCATCGGCTTGGCCCCCACCTCTCTTCCCTGCAAAGCTTCATCAAACCCCAACAGTCCAGAGCCCCAGCTCTCTGGTGGCGCCCCCACGGCCGCTCCTGACCACCTCCAATCTACTTTCCAGTTGGCAGCCGGGGTCATCCTTAATGTTTAATTTTGAATAAGCAACTCCTTCCCTAGATTTAAGATTTAGAAAGTAGAAAACACTATACAGCAAAACGGGCCCCTCTGTTCTCACTCACTGCCTTCACCAGGCAGGAAGTCCCCGTTCCCAGGGGTCACCCATCAGCAATGTCTTGTATGCCCTCCCAGAGATTTTTTATGTACACTCTAGTAAACTCCGTGTCTCTGTGTGTGTACGCGCGCATGTGTGTCTGTGTGCATGGGTGTAAAGAGACAGAAAGCTCCTGAGTGGTGCAAATGACTAGCACACACAACTGCTCACCCCAAGGCTAGAGGTTTGAGTCAATCCAGAGGCCCCTCGGAAGAAAGCCCTTGGCCGTCTATGACCCAGAAATCAACGGCAGAAAAACTGAGCCTGGTCCTTCTCTCACCCACGCGAGGCCACGGAAAGTCACGGTCAGAGGGCTGCGAAATTCAGAGGGGGCCCAATGGCAACTGTGTGTGTGTTCATATAAATATGTGTACACGTGACTCTCTATATACAAACATGTCTGAAAGAGAAAGACAGAGAGAGAGAGAGAGAGAGAGAGAGAGAGAGAGCATGCCCAGGAGGTGCTGTGGGTTAGGTATTGGGCTGCTAACTACCAGGTGAGCAGTGTAAACCCAAATATCTGCTGCTACTCCACAGTCCTAGGTGAGACTGGCTGTTCTTGTACAGATATCCAGCCTCAGACACACACGTAGCGGGGGCCAGCATCAAAATCCACCTGATGGTGGCGGCGTTGTGTTTGGTATGTACAGGGACAGACGTGCCCCATCTGCCGGTGCGTCGAACACGGTGACTTGCATGTTGTCCTGATGCTGGAAGAAAGGCCACTGTCATTTCAAATACTTGCAGGCTCACCTGTGGCGGACACGTTTCAGTGGGGGCTTCCAGACTAGGAAGAAGGGCTGGTGACCTAGTTTTAACAAGTACCCATGGGAAACTCTACGTGGTCACCAGCCCAGCAGGATGTTGATAGAGGGCTGGAAGAGGAGACAGCCCTCCCCCAGCCTGGAGGGAACTGAAAGGAAAGCACACAGTGGGTGGGTGCCACAAGGCCCTTGGCCATACCAACAGTCCCGAAGAAGGCGGCTCCAGCCAGGTGACATTTCATCCTATGTGACCCTCTTCGGCACTTGGCTTTCTGTCTAATGGTGGACCTTGGTTTGGTCCCAAGTCAATGCTGAAAGCACATCTTGTTCTCTCTCCCACTCCCTGGTTGTGTTGTGTTCACGCAGAGACAGTGATGTAAGTCTTGCCCTACACCATCCCAGTGGGAAAGTCCGGCCCCTCCTCGGGGGGGCTGTCTGGACTCCGAGTGAGCCCTGCCTCATCTCCAACTTCATCCCAGTTTCCAGACCTCAGGCAAATTGGTGTCCCGTGTCTCCAAATATGACACACACCCCCTGTCTTATTTTTTTCAAAGGGGCCTTGGTGGTGTGTGTAGTGGCTTAGGAGTTGGGCTACTAACCCTAAGGTCGGTTGTTTGAAACCACCAGCTGCTCGGAGGGAGAAGGGTGAGGCTGTCTACCCCTATAGAGGCTTACAGCCTCAGAAACAGCGAGCCCTGTTGCTACTGTGCTGGGAATGCCTTAACCTTTGCCCTGGGTGAGTGGCCTGAGCACTGGTCTCAGTGTGGTGACGCCATCTGAGTTACTGGTGCTGCACGCGGCTTTGCAGTCCTAAGCTCTAGATGTGGGATATGAAAAGACTTTTCCCCAGCTTTGTCTTCCCCCAACACATGCCAAACCTTAGAGGCTATTTGCCAGCGCTTGGTGGGAAGTCAGATGCTTAGAAATATTCTCCCTGAAGGCATTCAGCCTTCTGGGCTACTGTTTGCTTCCACCCCAGGTGGGGCTCACTCCCTGCGGTTAAGGACAATGGATGACTTCCCTGAAAGCTTTGGCTAAAGCTTTCTCCAGCTCAAGGGCAATCAAGGTTGGGGGGCCCCCCATGAATCTAGGATCTGCCCTAGATTTTGTCACAAGTGTACCCCAATCCCTCCCCTTCCTATTGTGTGTATGCCCCTAGATTGTCCCCTCGTTACTGTGTTACCTATAGTACAACCCCTTCCTGTGATGTATGTCTTTACCTGTAATTAGGGGGCTTGCATGCCAAAGGTATATAAGCTTTGATTAGAAATAAAGAGCTCTCTCTCCTCCTGTCCTCCCTCCCCTGCTCCCTGTCCCCTTGTCCTCCCTCCTCTCCCCCTCTCTCCTGCTTTCTCTCCTGCCCTGTGCCACCAAGAGGAGCTGAGGTACTACTATGAAATGTGTCTGACTCCTCCATTTCACTCTCTCCTCCTCTCTCTCATGTTCTCTATGACTTTCCTATAATCTTTACTTATTGTCACTGTACAATAATGCCTACCAGGTCTGTGATGATTTGTCAGGGGCTGGCTAGAGCCATGTCCTAGGGTTCAAATCTCAACTCTGCCAATTCGACATGCATGGGTGCAGCCGTGGAATCATCGCTCTGTTTTAAAAAGACATCTTCGTCGCAGCAGTGTCTATAATTATGTGACAGAATTGGTTGTTTGGACCATGTCGGTGGCGATGATTTTCATAAGCTGTGCAATCCTCAGCACCACTTATGTCCCGACCTCTATTCAACAGCCCAAACCAACCGTGTGCCCATTAAGCCATAACTTCCCCTTCTCCTGGCCGGTTATGGTTGAACTGTGTCCTCTCAATACGTCGGCCTGAATCCCAACTCTTCTAGCTGAAAAGCTCTGACAAGAGCCTCAGCAGCACAGTGACAGGGAGCTGCTGGCGTTCCAGGCCGGATTCCGAAGTGGATGTGGACCAAGGGCTGTCACCGCTAATCTCGGCTGCGTCTTGGCTGACAGCAAAGAGCACCGCCAAGATGTTTACTTGTGTCTTATTGACAATGACAGGGCACTGGGGCGTGTGGATCTTAGCAAACTTACGGACACCGCTGAGAGGAACGGGAATTCCAGAATACTTCCTTGTGCTCCTGTGGAACCTGGACATGGACCAAGAGGCAATTGTGTGAGCAGAACAAGGGAATCTTTTGTTAAACATTTTATTAGGGGCTCACACAACTCTTATCACAATCCATACATATACATACATCAATTGTATAAAGCACATCCATACATTCTTTGCCCTAATCATTTTCTTTTTTTTTCCCTCCCCTTTTCTTTTTTTACATTTCATTAGGGGCTCATACAACTCTTATCACAATCCATACGTATACATACATCAATTGTATAAAGCACATCCATACATTCCCTGCCCCAATCATTCTCAAAGCATTTGCTCTCCACTTAAGCCCTTTGCATCAGGTCCTCTTTTTTTCCCCCTCCCTCCCCGCTCCCCCCTCCCTCATGAGCCCTTGATAATTTATAGATTGCTATTTTGTCATATCTTGCCCTATCCGGAGTCTCCCTTCCCCCCCTTCTCTGCCGTCCATCTCCCAGGGAGGAGGTCACATGTGGATCCTTGTAATCAGTTCCCCCTTTCCAACCCACTCACCCTCTAGTCTCCCAGTATCGTCACTCACACCCTTGGTCCTGAAGGTATCGTCCACCCAGAACAAGGGAATCTTCGTGGTTTAAAATCAAGTCAGGTGGCATCCTCTCGTCATATTTATTCAACCTGCATGCTGAACAAATCACCAGAGAAATGGGATTATGGGAAGAAGACCGGGGCACCAGGATGGGAGGGAGGCTTATTTAACCACCTGGCCCACGCAGATGACCCTACCTTACTTGCTCAGCGTGAGGGAGACTTGAAGGGTTTGCTGATAAAGACCAAGGATTGCAGCCGTCAGGATGGATGACAGCACCATGTCAAGAAAACCAAAATCCTCATGACTGGACCGAGAGGTCGCGTCACGATACACGGAGAAAGATTTGAGTCAAGGATTTCATTTTGCTTGGATCCTGGAAGCAGCAGTCCAGAGATCAGACCTCGTTAGAGTGTTGAAAAGCTAGGATGTCCCTCTGAGGACTTAGGTGCGCCTGACTCCAGCCTTGATATTGTCCATCGTGTCCTAAGTGCGTGAAAGCGGACCGCGGACTAAGGGGGACCGAACAGGAATCTATGCGTTTGAACGAAGATACTCGGGAGGAATGTTCAAAGTACCACGAACTTCCAAAATAAAAACAAACAACAGATCTGTCTTGGAAGAAGCCCAGTCAGAATGGTCTACAGAAGCAAGGGTGGCCAGACTCCGTCTTGGGTACTTTGGACGCACTTTGGCCACGTTGTCAGGAGAGACCAGTCCCTGGAGAAGGACATCACACTTGGTCAAGCAGAGAGGCGACTTGATGAGATGGACGCAGCCAGCGGCTGTCCACACGTGGCCTGCAGCGCGAGAACAAGGGCAATGGCCCAGGCCCAGGTGTGGTGAGCGTGGGGTCAACTCGACGGTACCCAGCCACGGCATCCACAGGTGGGGAAGTTACAGAGGCCTGAGAACAGGGGAAAGAGCAAAGCAAAGAGGAGGGGTCTCAGCTGACTGACGCCGAGACAGACACAGTCGCTGCCACATATAACAATGAGGGGGGACCGGCCCAGGGCCTGGTCCTGTTTGGTTCTGTGGCGCATGCGTTGGCTGAAAGTCAGAAGGACATGCTGGCACCTGGCAAGAACTCGGACTGTATCTGCATGTCCTGGCGCTGTTGTCTCGGAAACACCCCCAGGAGGTGGCTTTGTAGAACCGACATTGACTTACTCACCCTTCAGGAGGCCAGGACTCCAAGTTCAAGGCCCCAGCCCTAGAGGAAGGTTTTCCCTCTACCCTCTGGGAAGAGATCGTGTCTTGTGAACTTCGGCAACTAGTATCCTGCCTTGTGCCCCAGCCATGCTCTAGATCAGTGGTTCTCAACCTGTGGGTCGTGACCCTTTGGGGGTTGAATGACCCTTTCACAGGGTCGCCTAAGACCATCAGAAAACACATATTTATAATGGTCTTAGAAACCGAGACACCACTCCTCTATCGTCTCCAGGCGGGGCCACCCACATGCACATATGCCCACCTACGAGTACCCAGCATGAAGACTGTTACCCATACTACACCGACAAAATTTCATTGATTTGTAATTAAATAAATATTTCACAATATACAACGACATAGTGTTTTTGTGATTGATCACTATGCTTTAATGATGCTTCCTTTGTAACCATGAAAATACATCCTGCCTATCAGATAGTTACATGATGATTCATCACAGTAGCAAAATGACAGTGATGAAATAGCAATGAAAATCATTGTATGGTTTGGGGTCCCCACCACATGAGGCCCTGTATGAAAGGGTCGTGGCCTGAGGGAGGTTGGGAACCATTGATTTAGATCTACATCTCGGTTACAGACCTGGCTGTGTTACATCATTCGTGTGCTTGTAGTAAATGCTTCCTGTTCAGTTGGATTTGCAAATGGGAAAGAGGAGGACTGGAGAGGAACGCAGAAATGGGACTGGGGTACACAATAGGAGGAAGAGGCAGGACCTTCCACTCAAGCGGCTTGGCACTTGGCTTGTGACTTCTGTCCCTCTCCACTTCTCTGCCTCAGTTTGTCATAGGGACCATCGCTGTGGGGTATGGTGAACATTGTATCTGTTATCACGCACATGGCAAGTTTTCCATGGTGAGGGGTCCCTTATTCATGGTCTCTGTGGATGCGGTTTGTGGCAGTTCCAATATCCGTCAACTTGTGAAGGGGTGGAGTCTAGCCTGTCCATCAGGCCTCTGTGTGGGCATGGCCTTCTCCTGAGGATTCTGGGAACTCCTGTCTTCCTCCCTGGAGGTACGATACAGACTCCACTCCCTGCAAGACATTCCTGTTGACAAGCCACATGGAGCTACATCGATGGAGCCCGAGATGCTTCCACCTCCCCTGGATCCACAAGACTTTCCACCCACTGGCCTGTGATCTTCCTGCGTTTGGCACCATTGCATGGCTGCATGATCGTACGGAGAACTTTACGGACTAGTGTCGATATATGGGATCATATCGTACTTACGGGCGTGATCTGGACTGGGCTGGGATGTTTTCTCAAGGTACAATTGCTCTCTGATTTAAAGCCCTCTCTTACACACATACGAGTCTCCCCGGATTTGTTTTTCTGGTCTACGCACTGTTGTTATCGGCCATGATCGCTTGCTGATGCAGTTCGGCAAAGAGCTGAGCTGGTTTCTCTCTCCCCTCCTCTGGTGTGAGTGGGGGGCCCGTCCTAATGTGGCACTCACAGAGCCCTGGCGGTGTTTGGGCTTACATGGTGGACTGATAACTGCAAGGCCAGCAGTTTGAAACCACCAGCCACTCCGAGGGAGGAAAATGAGGCTTTCCTGTGAAGACGTCCAGGAGGAGAGGGCGACCACGGAGGAGTCAAAGGTGCGCTGGAGAAGGTGACAGGAGGCCTGAGACCTGGAGCAGGAAGGGAGGAGGGGCAGCCTGGCTGTGTGCATTGCAAGCAACCCCAAGGGGTCAGGGCGCTCTCCCCCAGAGCAGGACAGCCCAGGGCCTCTGAGCCCGTCTCTGGGCTGATACTTCCTCCTGCCTGCTGCCCTCAGCTTCGGATAAAGCAAAACAAACACCCCAAGCCCACGGCCGACCAGCGGCTTCTGCCACGCAGTGATGCCGTGCGTGAGAGTGGAATCGTCGTGTGGGGTTTTGTTGGCTGTCATCATTGCAGAAGCGGTTTGCCAGGATGTTCTTCCGTGGCGCTGGTGCGTGGGTTTCCAGACCTGCCCGTTAGCTTGGTGAACAGGCACAAACCATCCATAGGAACCAGGGACCCCCGCTGCAGACCACAGGCTGCTTTCCGGTCTGTGTCCCTGACGGGCTGCATAGGGGCCGTCACCTCACAGAGCATACAAGCTGGACAGGTAGCGGCATGGGGGCTCCTGGGTTGGATAAACTTGGGTGAAAATCCTGACCCGAACACTGTCTTGGGATGGGGGTTTCCCAGGAAGCAGAGCCCAAGCAAGGCTCTGGCTTCCTCACGCCGCGACCCTTTCACACAGTTCCTCATGTGGCAGTGACCCCCCCCCCACCAACCATAACATTACTTTCGTTGCTACTTCATCATTGTCCTTTTGCTACTGTGATGAATCGGGCGACCCCTGTGAAAGGGTCATTGGACCCCAAAGGGGTTGCGACCCATGAGAGCCGCAGCTCTAGATAAACCTATTGTCACCGTGTGTGGTAGGTACACAATTGGATGTCAGCTTTGATAAAAGGGTGATGGGGCGGAGTCTAGCCTGATGATCCCCCCTTATGGGTGTGGCCTTCTCATGAGGATTCTGGAAACTTCCTCGATTCTGCCATTAGAAGGGGTGGGCCTCTCTCTCTCTCGCTCTCTGCCTCTGCTTCCTGTGGAGGAGCCACGTGGAGACCCACGCCAGCGCTGAGATGCTTCCACCGCGACTGGATCCACAAGACTTCACTCACCGATCTGTGATCTTCCTGCATTCGGCATCATTGCATGTGCTGCGTGAGTCTCAAGAGGAATTTTTGGAGTAGTACTGGACACAGGGGCTAATATTGGACTAATGGACTTGATCTGGACTGGGCTGGGATGTTTTCTCAATATGCCATTGCTCTGTGATATAGAGCTCTCTGCTAAACATATTTGAGTGTCTCTGGATTTCTCTAGTCAACCCGGCCTAGCACACGGAGTCCGTTGTAACACATGGCGACCCTAGAGGGCAGGTCTATGAGACCGTACATCTTGATGGGAGCAGCCAGCCTCGTCTTTCTCCCTGGGCGTACCTGGTGGGATTAAGCCACTGGCCTCGATCAACAGCCCAGCTCCTCACCCACAGCACCACCAGGGCTCCTTAGGGCTTTGGGCACACATGGTCTTTGGGGATGATTCCCGGAAGCACCGCTAGCAGCATGGGACAGACAAGACACCCCGCAACACCCCCGAAAGGCCATTCACTGCCCTCGGGGTGATTCTGACTGGTGGCCATCTCAGGACAGCGTGGAACCACCCGTGGGTTTCCGAGGCTGGAGGAAGCCTCGTCTTCTCTACGTCCCTAGGAGGAGCGGCCGGTCCTTTTGAACCGCTGACCTTTCACTTAGCAACTGCACACGGACCGTCTATGCCCCCTCCCCCACCCCCCCACCCCCCCACCCCCCGCCTTCTGAGGAGGGTGGGACAGGGAAGAGAAAGGGTCCAGAGCATGCACTTTAAGCCAACTACTGTGTGCACGACTGTGTTTAAGTGCTTGCTGTTAAATAAGAGGTCAGCGGTTCAAAGCCACCAGCGGCTCTGTAGGAGAACTACTCCTGCAGGACAGTCTGCTCCCATAAAGATTTACAGCCTGGGAAACCCTCTGGGCCGGTTCTGTCCTGTCAGATCCATCGCTGTGACTCAGAACAGACTTTGACAGCAATGGGTTTGGGTTGGCTTTGGATCCCCCCTCCCTGACTGCATTTCCTAAGATGTCTTAAAGGGCTATGATATCGCTCAGAATGGGGTTTGCTCCCTGAGGTAACAAAATGACTCAACTGACTAGGGATTGCCCCGCTCCTTCCCCGCCCATCATGAAAAAATAAAACAAAATGCTACTGAAGTCGGCAGCTTTGGAATGAGAGGTTTCAGGCACTCATCAGAGGTTGACATCTCCTAGGCATAATGCTTACACGTGGACCTGCTAACTGAAAGGTCAGCAGTTTGAGACCACCAGCCGCTCCAGTGGAGAAAGATGAGGCTTTCTACTCCCTTAAAGAGTCAGTCTCAGCAGCTCACAGAGGCAGCTCTGCCCTGACCTATAGGTCCACTTTCAATGGGAATCAACTTGATGGTACTGAGCTTGAGTTTAATTGATTGATTTTTAAAATAAGTCTGGCGCCCCTGGTCAGGGGCTATTCTTCACAGGGCAGATTGCTCTCTGGCCCCGAAGTGGGGCCATAATGCCAAGGGGGTGGGCAGATGACAGATGAGTAGTCACATGATGTGCAAAATGCACCTGAACCTCGAGCCAGACCTGTGGATGCCACCCCATGTGAGAGCAGATCGTTCCTTGTTATGTTGCTGAGCCCCTATCTGTGTAGTGTATCCCTCAAACTAGTTTGGCACTTTGGGATATGAAAGGCCCAGAAGCAAAAAAAAAAAATCCCCAACCAAGCAAAACACAACTCCAATTTACCCAGGTCCACGCGGCGGCACTGGAGTCGGTCCCACCTTGTGGTAACCATTGGGGACAGGGTAGAGCTACCCCGAGCAAGGAACAAGACAAACATGCAAGCTTACTACCGACAAGTCATGCTGACTCACGGAGACCCTATGGGCAGGGTAGAACTGCCCCTGGGGGATTCTGAGACCGTCACTCTTTACGTGAGTAGAGAGCCTCTTCTTTCTCCCTCTGAGAGGCTGGTGTATTTGAACCGCCGAGCTTCCGGTTAGCAGTTCACTTTGTAACCCTGGAACCCTTCTCCAAGCAAGGCTTTCCAAGCCTGTCAGCTTGACGAAGCAGATTGCCAAGTCTGTTCTCCACGGAGCAATCGGTGGGTTTGGACCACTGCCCACCTTTTGTTTAGCGGCCAAACGCTCAACCGCTGCACCACTAGGGTTTCTAGGCACAGAAGCAGGAAAGCACCAATGAGGAATGACCAACAATGCTACGAATACGGAGATGACCCAAGAACCGAGGCAAAGGAGGTGGAAAAGGCAAGGATGCCCCACCCCACCCCCCACCCCCGGGGGGACTGTCTGAGGGAGCCTGCCCCTGAAGCTGACGCTCTGAATTCAGATACTGGCCTCCTACACTGTGAGAAAATACACTTCTGTTTGTGAAAGGCATCCCCTTGTGGTCTCCTGTCACAAGAAGAAATCTAAGCCGAGGCATCTCTAATCAACGTTGGCTGTCGTGTTGCTGGGACGCTGGAAGTGGTGCCCCGGGTATTTAAAAGACCAGCAGGGGCATCTGTCCCGGGTGGGCTTCTGTGGCACTTCCAGAGTAAGCCGGACGAGAATACAAAGGCCTGGTAATCGACCTGGGAGCCTTGTTTTTGGTTGTTGGTAGGGTCAACCCAGTCAGTTCCCACGTAGTGCCACGACCCTGCACAAGAGAAGGACCCACGGCCCGCCCATCCTTACAATTGTCACATTGGACCCCAGGGTGGTAGCCATGGCGTCAGTCCGTCCAATTGAGGGTCTGTCCTTTTTCACCGACCGTGTACTTCACCGAGCACGGTGTCCTTTTCCAGGGACTGGTCCCTCCGGATCACATGTTCAAAGGACATGAGACAAAGTCTCGCTCTGCTGCCTCTCAGGAGCCTTCTGGGGGTACTTCCTCCAAGGCAGATCCGAACTCCTGGGAATTAGTCCGTGGAAAACCCTGCGGATCCAGCCTAAGGCCAGAAGATGATGGCCATAAATCAGAAAGCTCTAGAGTCAATACCCAAAACAAACGAACAACAAACAAGCTCATTGCCATCGAGTCGATGCTGATACAGAGGGCAGAACTGTCCCTGTGAGCTTATGCGACGGAGCAGAAAATCCTGTCTTTCTTTGGCAGAGGGGCTGGTGGTTTTGAACTGCTGACCTTGGTGCTCACAGCCCGATGAGTAACCACTCGGCCACAGGGTTCTGACTAGAATTCATAGAGGGGGGTTAGAGAGTCAGCTTGCTAGTCATCAAGGGACTAGAACTACAATTTAATCACAATTTAAGATTTAGTTGATTAAAAATCCAAAATGTAATGGCTTCATCCTTGGCAATAAAATTTTCTATTAGTATTATTATTATCACTTTAAAACTTTCCTTCAGGTTTCTGATTTTTAAAAAATCATTTTATTGGGGGCTCTTACAGCTCTTATCACAATCCATCCATCCATCCATCCATCCACTGTGTCCAGCACATTTGTACATCTATTGCCATCATCATTCTCCAAACATTTTGTTTCTACTGGACCCTTGGTATTCATTAATTTCCCCCTCCCCCACCGTCCCTCCCTCACGAACCCTTGATAATTTGTAAGGTTTTGTTTTCATGTCTTACACCAAATACTGTAAACCTACTTTTCTGTTGTTTGTCCCCCTGGGAGTGGGGGTGAGGGTTGTTATAGGTCGATCATTGTGATTGGTTCCCCCTTATTCCCCAACATTTCACCTACCCACCTGGTATTGCTATTCTCATTATTGCTCCTGAAGGGTTTATCTGTCCTGGATTCCCTGTGTTGCCAGCTCTTATCTGTACCAGTGTACATGCTCTGGTCTAGCCAGATTTGTAAGGTGGAAATGGGGTCATGATAGTGTGGGGGTAGGAAGCATTAAAGAAGTAGAGGAAAGTTGTATGTTTCATTAGGGCTATACTGAACCATGACTGGCTCATCTCCTCCCCGCAGCCCTTCCGTAAGGGGATGTCCAATTGTCTACAGATGGGCTTTGGGGCTCCACCCCATACTCCCCCTCTTTCCTATCGAGATGCTTTTTTGTTCTGTGTCTTTGATGCCTGATCCCTGATCTCATCGACACCTCGTGATCACACAGGCTGGTGTACTTATTCCATGTGAGCTTTGTTGCTTCTCAGCTAGATGGCCACTAGTTTATCTTCAAACCTTTAAGGCCCCAGACACTATATCTTTTGATAGCCAGACACCGTCAGCTTTCTTCACCACATTTACTGATGCACCTACTGTTTTCAGCGATCAGGGAAGCGATCAGCATGTCAGGGAAGGCGAGCATCACAGAGTACCAGGTTATTAGAATAAAGTGTTCTTTCATTGAGAGAGTACTTGGGTCGAAGCCCAATGTCCATTTGCTACCTTGATACTTAGCATATAAATATGTACATAGAACTATTTCCTTATCATTATAAATATGTCAAATGTATTTACATTTGTACTTAGACCTCCCGAAATGTCCTTTGCCTCCTCGTTCTCTCCTCTATTTCCTTTTACTTTCCTCTTGTCCCACTCTCATGTTTGGCCTTCACTTAGGTTTCAGTAATTCCTCTCGGCTACATTGCCCTTGATCAAGCCCCACTAGGCATCCTACACCCATCCTACACCATTGATTTTAGATCACTTGTTGTTCCCTTGTCCCTGGGTTGGTTGACACCCCACTCCTTTCTCTCGCCTACCCCTCTCCCAGGTCCTCCCAGAACCATCCAAGGGGAACCATCGGTCCCCTTGTCTTCTTCTCCGCATTGTTTATCCCACCTACATTATCCAGATAGACATGCAGAGACAATCATAAGCACAAAAACAAGCCAGAGCAAAACCATAACAACAAAAGGAAACAAAACCCAAAACAACAATAGCAAAAATTTATAAATTATCCTGGGTTCAAAAGGGAGGGGCGGTGGGGGAGGGGAAAAGGACCAAATACCAAGGGCTCCAGTAGGAAGAAAATGTTTTGAGCATGATCATGGCAACACATGTACACATGCACTGGGCACAATGGATGAAGTATGTATGGGTTGTCATAAGAGCTATAAGAGCCCCTAATAAAATGATTTTTTTAAAAAGACGGTGAGTCCAGCCCTCTCTGTGTGGGGAGCATTTCCATGCCGTCACACTGCTCCCATGACCTGGTCTGCTGCAGTGACAACCAGGATGCCCGATCCATGCTCCATCCCACCCACACTGGATCCTGCAGGCCACCTCCAAGCCCTGGGCTGAGCAAGGACAAGCCCCAAGTCCAGGATTCCCAGCCAAGCAGCTCAGCTCAGATCTTCTGCTCTGTGGCTGCCATTCACCCCCTCCTGACCACTCGGTCTGCACTGGGGGGCAGCGTAGGGAGAAGGATGGGGATCCATCATTCCTGGACAGGCTGCACTGTCCTCAAGCTGCCACCTCAAAAGCCCAGTAGGGACCCATTTTCCTGCACCTCATCCCAGGACTCACCCCCCCCTCCCTTCCTGCCCAAGCCTCTCCTGCACAGCAATGAGGGAAGGAAAAGGAGGGGCGTGGGCTGCAGAGACGCTGAGGGGGAGTGCCAGGGCAGAGGGGGCTGTGGTGGAGGAGGTAAGGCAGGGCAGGCAGGGGCTCCCTTCTCTTCTATCCAGCCCCAGCACGTGCTACAATCACTGCGCAGAGCCAGGTCTCTGAGGACAGACACTCACCACCAGGGCTGCTGCGCCTGAGTCCCCACCCTACCTAAACTCTGAGTGACCTCCAGTGGTCACTAGCCAAGCTGGGCTCCAGTGGCCACATCTGTGTCCTGACCCTCGCTGTCCTCTCTGGTCTTGGCTTTGCAGTCATGGAGTCAGCCTCGTGCTGTGCCGCAGACCCTGCCTCACGCCTCAGGCATCATCTGCGGATCAGAGGATGGGATCAGGTCATGGGAACACAGACCGATATTGTGGTGTAGTTTGGGGGTGGCTTTTCAGAGGAAGGAGAGAGCTGAGCACCCCAATGCGGGAGGCTGTGGATGACAGCGCAGGCCCCACCTCCATGTGCAGAGTCTCTGGGTGGAGTCAGTCTCCATTGAGTTTCTTCCTCTAAACCAGAGAGGTGAGCAGCCTTGACCTTAGACGGAGTGCACTGGAAAGTGCATGACTCCCACTGATGTCCAGCCAGCCCAAGGAAGGGCAGTCTATGAGGGCCTTCCCTGGGTGTGTTCTTGATGGACAGTACTGGGCTGGTGGGTGCATATGTGGGTGTCCCATAGTCAAGAGTTGTGCCCTGACTGTCATGGTCAGAGGGCCCTGGACCCATCCTGTAAGCTCTTATACCTCACATAACATACATGTCCCAGTGACGGTCCTATTCTTGCTCTGTGGTCCCTTCTATCAGGGATGCATCTGTTTGCTACCAACCATGGATTAGTGACTGTCTCCTTGCTTCTGCGCCTTCTTGCAGTCTCGTCCTGACCATGGAGCTTCCTGGGAACGGTCTCCCCAACTCACAGGGCACATCTTCACCTTTCATGCCCATTACACTTAATCAATGTTCCCCTTAAGCTTTATTTGAGATGGGGTCTCTCTTGTGCCCCCCAAAGAGTAGGACTGAGTGAGGACTGGTGGACGAGTCTAGGGAGGGATGAGAGCAGAATGCTGCAGAGGGAGGGACAGACAGTGGGGGGCTGGGGGGGACGGCTGGTGGGAGCACTGAGGGCTGAGGATGGTCAGGGGAGGAGGTGGGGTGTGTGTGAGAGCCGGGCCATCCCCGCAGTGGGGAGCAGTGGGGAGCCCCTCACTTTGTTCTAAAGAACAGGCAGAGGGTCCAAGGAGAGAGAGCTGATGTAGACTTTCGGGGGAGCCCTCTGTGTGGACTGTGGATTGGGAGGGATGGAGGCCAGAAGGCCAGCGTGGAAGCCACTGTGGGATGATGGACCAGTATCTGAGGCCATCTCCAGGTGGCGAAAGGCCCGTGTATACAGTGGCCAAGGCCAAAACACATGCAGTGACTGGAGAGTGAGTCCCAGGAGAAGGACTGTCCCCAGTCTGAAAGCCCAGCCACCTCCACATGCTGGCACCTGCATTCAGGTAGAGGAAGGCTTGGGTGGGAGAACAGGGCTCAGTCAATGACCTGGGGCACTCCCTCTGTGTGGGGCAGGGTGTCAACCTGCCTGGATGTGACCAAACCAAACTCACTGCCATGACCCGATGCTGGTTCCTGGTAACCCTCTAGCACAGAGCGGAGCAGCCCCTGTGGCTTTCAGAGCCTGTAACTCTTGGCAGGAGTAGAAAGCCTCTCCGTTCTCCCACAGAGCAGCTGGTGGTTTTGAACGCTTGACCTTGGGTATCCTTGTCAAGATCACCTGACCACCACTGTCCCCTGTCCCCTGCACCCCAGGGACAGTGTCCCTCCTGTGTCACAAGGTGCAGGGCACAGCCCACTGGAGAAGACCCTGCCTCTGGGTCTCTATGTGGTACATCTCTTGTCAGCGGATCATCAGACAAGGGCTTGTATCTTTCTCTGCCTGCCAAGACCTTGACTTGCTCTTCGTCCTCCCAAGTTCACAGCAAGTCCCTCTCAGGGCAGGCCTTGGGTAGGAGGGTTGTGGCTGGCCTGCTCTGTCTTTGCTGCTCTGAGTTTGAATTAGGGTATGGGGATGTCATTTGGATGTGAGGGTGAAGGGGGGACCTGAGGGCCACCCTCAGCCCACCAGGCAGCAGCAGTAGCAGATGCTACCAGTCCTGGATCCATCCTCCACTGGGGAGGGGGCAGATTGGGGTCTATTCCATGGTAGGGCCATTCCCCCTTTATCTTCCCATTCTCGGTGACCAAAATTGGGGCCCCTCAGGCCCCACACAGAAAGCTAGGTCTTCCCAGGTCCTGACTATGAGCATGTGTGTGCCCCTGTGTTCTCACACATGCACACACACACACACATTCACACATGCCCTCACACCCCAGCACTTGTACGCACACACTGCCCCATTCACCCCAGCTCACCTGCAGCCTACGAGAGATCAGCCTTCAGCAGTGCTGGGCTAAACAGGAGGCTAGTCCTCCAGGGCCTTCTTGCTGCTATGGCTTAGTTTAGGCCTTCTGGTCTCAGTTGCCCTCGCAGGCCTGGATCCTGATTGCTATGCCTGGCTAACCCCCTGGAAGGTAACCCGTTCCTCCTGCCCCTCAGTCTGGATCCTGCCCAGGCATGGCCTTCAAGGAGAGGCTTCCCCCAGGGAGAAAGAACTGAGTTCCTGTTTGCCCACACAGGGGGCTCTGGCCCCCAGTCTGTTCTCAGCTGCCCCTACTGCAGGACTGTGAGCATGCTCTGTGACCCACCTCACCTCACCCTGTCCCTAAAGGTGGGCACCATTTTTCTGGCCACCATGATGGGACAGCATGGGCTCTGGAGAGACTACTGGAGTTGGGGGATGATAATGGGGCCCACTTCTGTCCAGGCAGGAGCCCTGGTGGCCCATAGGGGTAACAAGTTGGGCTGTTAACTGCAAGGTCAACTGTTCAAGACCCCCAGCTTCTCTGCAGGAGAACAATGAGGCTTTCTACTCCTGCCAAGAGTAACAGACTCTGAACCCCATGGTGACCGCTCTGCTCTGTGCTAGAGGCCTACCAGGAGCCAGCATCGGGTCCATGGCAGTGAGTTTGGCTTGGTCACATCCAGGAAGATGCCCTGCCCCACACAGAGGGAGTGCCCAGTGTCAAGTGATGAGTAAGGATAATGCCAATGGGAGGGAGAAACTGCTGTGATCATTTGCTGGACTTGGAGTGGGCACCTCGGGCTGCAGGGCAAATCTTGGCATCATGCGGGGAGCTAGCCTACCAGTGAACCTGGTGCAAAGACCAGCCATGCCCAGAGATGAGGTCGTAATGATATCACAAAGCCCCTGATCCCGATGTTCCTGAAGGCAAGCCTAAGAACCATGAGTTGCTATGGAACTGATTCATCTTGGCAGCAGATGGCCTGGCCTTTCTTCTGTGGCTCTACTAGGTGGGCTCTAACTGCTGGCCTGGAGGTGAGTGTCCAGGGAAGAAGGTGTGTACTGCTCAGGGGCCTTCCTCAGGAGCCCTGGGAGCATAGTGGGCCACAGCGAAGAGAGTCCAGGGTTGGAACTCACTAGTCTCTCTACCAGAGAAAGAGGAGGCTGCCTGCTCCCATCAAGATTCACGTCTTGGAAACCCAAAGGGGCAATTCTACTCTGTTCGCCGACAGACAGGGTTTCTGTGAGTCACCATCAATTGGACGGCAATGAGTGCTTTTTGGAGGGACCTATGTGGAGGGCCACTCCTAGACCACCTGGGCCTACAAGCCAAGTCAGCCGATTTTTCTTTCGTTTATTAAGTTACTTTGGGTTGAGTTTTTGTTATTTGTAAGAAGAGGAGTCTAAAGAGGCATCCATCTACTTACTCATCCATCCATCCATCCATTCACCCATCCTTCATCCATCCATATATCCATCCACCTCCACACTCACAGACCTTATTCAAATCTCAGTTTCAATCACTTCTAGCTAGATGGATGATTTAGACATCTATCCATCCATCCATCCATCCATCCATCCATCCATCCATCCATCCACTCACCCACCCACCAGCTCACTGACAGGCCTGAGTTCAAATCTCCATTCCAGCAGCTCCTAGCTCCGTGGTTCACACACATTCCCCTCATCCGTCTGAGTCTTTCGCTGGAGACTGGCATTTCATTATCTCCCTTCTGGGCTGGTTCAGGGGCCAAAGGACCACCTGCACAGAGCACTTCGCTCAGGATCACATACCCTATCCCTCCAGCCCTGCCCACCCAGGCTCCTCTGACAAGACAACGGGGTCCATGCCCCACCAGGCCTGTGTCCTTTCCCAGCAGGCAGAGTCCAATTGGTATAGCCTTTATTATTTCTCCAGCATTTTCCAGAAGAATGGTGTCATTGAAGGGCCACAGGGAATGGGAGGAGTAAAAAATAACACAAACCAACTGAACAACAGTGCAGGAGGGTGGCGAGAGGGACTGAGATAGGTGTCCAGGGCAGAGAGGTGGAAGGCCAGGGCGGCCGGGTCAGTCGGTGCCTCTTAGCTTTCAGCCACCAGAGCGGAGAATTCTGCAGGAGAAAGGAGTACAGGGACGTGAGTTCGAGGCGGCTGGCCGGGCTCCCAGTGCTGCCCACAAGCTTTCCCCAGGCTCCTGATCCTAAATCTGCTGCAGGAGACCTCTGAGGGATGAGGGATGAGGGCCAGAGGGAAGGGAGTGGGGTGGGCAATGGTGGGCTTCATGAGCACACAAGTTATTCATGGCAGAATAGCAACAGAAAGATAGTGAATGCTTATCATATTCCAAACACGATTCTAAGTCCTTGGTAGATAATCTCTTAACATCATCCTACAATGTACTTAGGGTTCTACAGATGACAACACCACGTCACAGCGGTCTCACTAAGCTGGGCAGCCTATAAGAGGCAGAGCCAGGATTCAGACCCAGGTCTCTTTGAATTTGGGCGAGGAGCCCTTTCCCATGCGGCCCAGCCAGCTTGCCCGCAGGAATGAAGAAGACGCAGATTCCTGGGTCCCTGCCCGGGAGTTTCTGACTGAGGCAGACTGGGATGAGAAACAAGTTAGCAGGGATCTGATGAGCAGCCAGGGTCAAGGACCAACACATTTGCCCCTTGCCATCTTCCAAGGGAGGGACAAACATGACCCCAGGCATTTTTCTCTTCAGTAGACGAGAATAGGCCAGGCATTTGCCACCATGTAAGGGCCATGTGTCCCTGCAAAAACTGCACAGGCCATGGCTTCTAAAAGACCACCACAAAGACTGGCAACAGTAGGAGCCAATGACTGCCTGCCTGCTTGTCTGCCTGACTTCCTGGCAGGCTGGTTGGATGAATGGATGGATGGATGGATGGATGGATGGATGGATGGATGGATGGATGGATGGATAGATGGATGGATAGATGGATGGATGGATAGATGGGTAGGTGGATGGATAGATAGATGGCTGGCTGGTTGGCAGTCTGGTTGGTTGAAAGCATGGATGGATGAATGGATGGATGGATGGATGGATGGATGGATGGATGGATGGATGGATGGATGGATGGATGAGTAGCTATATGGGTAGGTGGATGGATAAATAGATGGCTGGCTGGCTGGCTTGTGGAGTGGGTGTGTGGATGGATGGATGGATGGATGGATAGATGGATAGATGGATGGATGGATGGATGGATGGATGGATGGATGGATAGATGGATGGATGGATAGATGGATGGATGGATGGATGGATGGATAGATGGATGCATGGGTAGGTGGATGGATAGATGGGTAGGTGGATGGATAGATAGATGGCTGGCTGGTTGGCAGTCTGGTTGGTTGAAAGCATGGATGGATGGATGGATGGATGGATGGATGGATGGATGGATGGATGGATGAGTAGCTATATGGGTAGGTGGATGGATAAATAGATGGCTGGCTGGCTGGCTTGTGGAGTGGGTGTGTGGATGGATGGATGGATGGATGGATGGGTAGGTGGATAGGTAGATAGATGGCTGACTGGTTGGCAGTCTGGTTGATTGACTGGATGGATGGATGGATGGATGGATGGATGGATGGATAGATGGATGGATGAGTAGCTATATGGGTAGGTGGATGGATAAATAGATGGCTGGCTGGCTTGTGGAGTGGGTGTGTGGATGGATGGATGGATGGATGGATGGATGGATGGATGGATGGATGAATATCCTCCCTCCTTCAGAATCAACAAGCACTGCCCTAACTCCACATTTTCTAGTTTGGGGATATGGAGGCCTGGAGGGGTGACAGGTCAAGGTCATGTGGGAAATAAGAGGCAGAGCCTGGACCCAGCTCTGTCTCAAGAATACACCTTTGGAGAGAGTGGGCTTCCAGCTGTGGTGGAGATTATGATTTATTCCAGCTTCAACTTGCCAGTTAATCCTGGGATGGGGGCCCAGGGCTCTGTCCTGGGATGAAGGAGGCCTGAGTCCTTCCCTCAATGCTCTCTCTTGCAGAGATGGTCCATAGGGGGCTCTGGTCTTTACTGTTTCCCAGCACCCTCCCCACCCTGGCTCCCATCTCCCTGAAAGACCCCCAGAGGCTCAGCAGCAGCCCCTAACCAGCTTCCCTTGCATGAACCCTGATGAGTAGCGGCCTAGAGGGCATTAGAACTGTGCTATGAGCTTCCAAAAAGAAATCACCAGGTCTTTCTTCTGAGGTACCTCTGGATAGATTTGAACTCTCAACCTTTCAGTTAGTAGTTGAGCACTTAGTCATCTGTACTACCCATGTACAAAGAGCCTGTTAGTCATCTTCACAGCAGAGGGACCTGCGTGCCCTCGGCTGTGGAAAGCAGAGGACACCAGCCATGGCCTCTGGGCCAGGAGGTCAGACAGCTCAGAGCTGAATTGTGGGAGGTGCATGGGACCCAAAAGGCTGTCCAGGGCCCACCTGGGGTCAGCTCTGAAGCAGCCACGGCCTCCTGCTGACTTACGCAGCAGAGAACACAGGGTTCTAATTTTATTCCTTCAGAACCTTGCATGGGGCACTTGGTGGACAAATTGAGGGCAGGGATCACCTCTCCTGGCCTTTCATGTCTCTGTAGGAAACTGCCAATTAACCGGTTGCCTCCTCTCAGGGATCTTTGAAACCAGCCCCGCCTCTCCTTAAAGAAAAACCAATCAGCTTTGGTTCTCAACCTGTGGGTCTCAACCCCTTGGGGAGAGGGGTCAAACGACCCTTTCACAGGGGTCGCCTATGACCATCAGAAAGAAAATACATCAACTTTTAAATATATAATTACATATTGTTTTGTGATTAATCACTATGCTTTAATTATGTTCAGTTTATAACAATGAAAATATATCCTGCATATCAGATATTTACATGACGATTCATAACAGTAGCAAAATGACAGTGATGAAGTACCAACGGAAATAATTTTATGGTTGGGGGTCACTACCACATGAGGAACTGTGTTAAAGGCATGAGGAAGGTTGAGAACCACTGCCCTAGAGTCGTGGCCGATCGAGTTTGCAGGGAGAACCTGGGTGGGGAGTGGGGCATCAGAAGTTGGGGAACTGGCTTCGTTTCTACCATACACTGTGTCCCTGGACCAGACACTTGTCCCTTCTAGGGCTTGAACTCCTTATCCACACCTTGACTCAAAACTCAACCTGACTCACTGCCACTGAGTTGGTGCCAACTCCCGGCGACAGAGTACGAGAGAGGACAGAATGCAGCTGCCCCTTGGGGGTTTCCAGGACTGTCCATCCTGAAGGGAGTAGAAAGTCCATCTTTCTCAGACCTGCTGGTGGTTTTGAGCGGCTGACCTCTTGGTTAGCAGCCCGACAGACGCCTACTCCGGTGCCAGGGCTCTAGGCCTAGAAAATTCCCTTCCACACAGTTTGGAGCAAGCAGGCTGGGTCTTTACTCCCAGCCACACCCCACCTGCTCCCCATTTTCTTGCCTCTATCGCATAGTCCGGACATTTACTTGGTTGCAAACGGTTGACCTTTCAGTTAGCAGCCCAACTCATAACCCGCTATGCTACCAGGCTCCTAGGAGCACGCAGTAGGTGCTCAATAAATGCTAGTTCTACTTCCCTTGGATCTTTCCAGAAAAACTGGCAGGCAGAGGCCAGAGCTTTGACATCACCACCACCACCAAGATCCCAAACCGAAGGTCAGGAGTGGGGGGTGGCTCGGAGGAAGCGGGAGATTAGCTGAGGCTACAGGGAGCCTAAATAGAAATCTGCTGCCCATAGAAGAGAGGGCGTTGGGTCAGCGTAAGGTAAGGCCGGTGGTTCAAACCCACCGGTCATTCCTGGGAGGACAACTGAGGCTGTCTGCTCCTGCAAAGATTTATAGCCTCAGAAACCCCATCGAGCAGTGGTCGGTTCCCAAATGGATTTGACCTACCACCCCTTTGTCAGAAGAGAACCAAAAGTACTCAGTGACCCCCCTGTCGCTCCCCGCCCTGAAGGGGTAAAAGAAGTTTGGGATCTAGCCCATCATCTGAGATAAAGTCTGTGTGTCTGCTTTTGCAGTTGTCCCCGACAACCCCCCCCCCCCACTTAATTCATTCCAGCACCTCCCCAGGGGGTGGTATTGTCCACTTTTGGAAACATGACCTCCTACATAGGGGTCACTTTGAGTTGGTACCCACATGATGTGGTAGGCCTTTGGGTGACCTGGATATAAACTTCCAACACCATCCATCACCCAGACTGGAACCCACCTATATAGCATGCCCATCGGTGGGACTGGCCACTCTGACCCTCAGCTTCTTCCTCAAGAAAAATCAAGCCTCAGAGGTAGGGACAGGGCCCTTTTGGAAGACTGCAGAAAGTTCTTCCTCCGATCAGATGCCCAAGTACAGTCCTACTTTTCCAGTCTTAAGCCACCTCAGAGGTCCCTGGGGCTGGTGGGCCGGCCCCATCAAAGAAAGGCCAGGTAGGGAGGGGCGGGTGGGGACTGGGGCAGGCAGGGATCTGGGGGTTCAGGAGGGGGAGGGAGGGATGCTGTTCTCTCTCCCTTAGGGGACAGAAATGAGCCTAATTAGGTCTGTGCAGTTCTGGGGTCGCCGGGGTGCTGTGGGGGCTGGGCAAATTTAGAAAGCACGGCTGCCCAGGCTCAAGGCTCCACCGAAGCAGAGCCGGACATGGGGGCTGAAGGGCCCCCTCCTCTCTGATGTGACCAGCGGGATGAAGGAGCCGCCTGCTGATGATAACCTTCCCTGGAAATAGCTCCCGGCTCAGTTTCTTAAAATCGGTGCTGAGCAGGGATCACATTTCCATCATAGAGCTCTGGAGGCCAGTCACTCAGGGTCACCTCAGCCACTCCGGGGAGGCAGCACCCACAGGCCCAGGGCCACCCGGAGTCAGCCTAGAGCATCCTCTCTGCTTTCCTGGCCCCATTTTACTTTCAGCAAAACCGAGGCTGACAAACTCCGTGCGGAAGACTCGAACTCAGGCACAGCTCAGGGGCCCCCCTCTGCTCTCTCTCTCTCTCAAAGACTGGCCCTGAGTGGCCCCGCATTCCGACTCAGGAGCCCCTGGGTGCGACGCAGCTGGCTGAACACATGACGACCACAATGATGGGCCCATGGGTTGGCAGTACAGACCCACTCAGAGGCCCCCCCAGAAGACAGGCCCTGGGCCTGATGGTTCTAACTACATCCTTGGGATCCCCAGCAATCCAGGCCAACCAGGCAACAACGGGACACAAGCTGTAACCCGAAGAAGCACTGGCCAGGGTCAGTGTGGGACTGTGCCCAGCAGGGCTGCCATGGCCGCCTCTTCTGAGAAGCAGGCTGCCAGGCCTTTCTTCCAAGGCACCCACACCGCCACTCTTTCCATGAGCAGTTGAGACCCGGTGGGTACACCCCTCCCCCGGGGGTGGGGAGAGGGTGAGCAGGGCAGGCTCCTTTCTTCTGAGGGCAGTTACATAAGGAGTGCCATCTGCGTCCCCCCTCCCCCCCACTGCTCAGGCTTATCTAGTGCAGCAGAAGGCAGGAGTCCGCTCTGTCCACCCGGGAATAAAATCAAGCAGCTTGCTAAGCCCAAGAACCATTTATAACTCGAATGCCTCCTTCGGCCTACTTGGAAAAAGAGGCAGAGTCAGGAGACCCGGGCTCCGTTTCCTCCAAGGGTTTGCTGTGACTTTAGTCACTTCACGTCCTCAGGGCCTCAGTTTCCATATGTCTTAAGCGGGTGTGCAGGTCGGGGAGTGGTGGCGGTCATAGCCTTTGCCTGCCAGACTCTACGCGCTAGCAGGAGCACCAAGCGAAATGTGGGCCAAGTGCCGGCCCCGGCCCTGCTGCTCCTGCCCTGCCTTCCATGGAAATCAGACCCCACATGGGCCAGAGGGTTGGGATGACAGGGAGCATTCTGCTCACACAATCCCACCTCTGCCCCATTTCAGGTCCTGGGAAGACACGAGCTCCACTATTGGGGAGGCCTTTGAGGTGGGGTGGACAGAACAAGTTGTAAATGCAAAAACAAAGCAGCACCCAGTCATTGCTACAAGAATCTCACTCACTTCAAGCAACGACTCGGATTGGGGGGCCTTTTGATCCCCACTGGACCAGTGACGCCAACTGGGAGGTCAGCAGTTGGAAACCCCCAGCCACCCAAAGAGAGAAAAGTGAGGCTTTCTACTCCCATCCAGAGTGACAATCTCAGAAACCCACCGGGCAGTCCTGCCCTGTCCCCTACAGGGCCTCCAGGAGTCAGAGTGGGCTCCTTGGCAGTGAACTTGCACGGATGGCACCAGGCGCCCTGATGGAACAGTGGGTTGTGTGTTGAGTTATTCGCATCGAAGTTAGCAGTCAAAGCCACCAGCTGCTCAAAGACCAGGCTTTCTACTCAAGGGTCACCGAAACCCACATGGGCAGCTCTACCCTGCTCTACAGGGTCTCCAGGTGTTGGAATCTACATGAAAGCAATGGGTTTTTTTTTCCCTTACCCATGGGGCCATGCTTGTTCAGAGAGAGGACGAGGCTCAGGCACACACAGCTGTACACAGGCTGTGGGCAAGTGCTGGTCTCCCTGGGCCTGTGTGATGGCGAATGCCATCGATTGCTGAGCCAAAGGTGGGTGGTTCAAGCCCACCTAGAGGTGCCTTGGAAGAAAGGCCAGGCAATTGATCATCCCCCTCCCCACCCTCCAAGCTAAACAAACAACTGAAGGTGGCAGGGCATTGATTCAGCTCAAAGGAAACAGAGTAGGCAAATGCCTTCAGGCCCGTGAGTGCCCGTGACCATCATTTTGCTGGAGGCTTTGCAGCATATGAAGGCAAAATGCAAAACACAGGGTCTGGGGGGTGGGGCTCATAGGTTTGAAGGTTAGAATTGGGCCCACGGCCAGTGGAGCTCCCTGAAATACCCCAGGGCGACACAGAGGGTGTGCATGCTGCACCGTCTTCTTCAGGGTGGCCTCCCACAATCAATCGACCACATCTATAAAAGCCTTGGCACTTCCTGGAAGGAGCTGCCCCAGAGACGGGAACGCAAAGGGTTATTCTTAGAACGGTTGTCTCTCGACTCACCCGCCTCAACCTGGGATCTTAAAGAACCCGATCGACATCCCTCACCTTGAGAAGGACAAACCAAGCTGGGGACGGAGATGGTCTCTGGCTCTGGGCTGCCCCGAGCCACTTGGACGTGCCAGTCCACACAGGCCTCCAGCCTTGGCTGGCAAACCACCTTCCCCCACAGGCTAGGCCATGCTTCCTCCTCCCCCCACACAAATGTATGCACACATTCATTCAACCTTTCAGGCAATGAGGAAACTTACTCTTGTGTCCTGCAACTTGGCAGGCCCTAATCTGGGTGCTTGAGACTCACAGGGGCAGCGCTCTCTCCTGTGACTCGAGTCCTAGCAGGGGAGAGCGACTTACCCAAACCCACGGCAACCCTAAAGGGCAGCGTAGACCTGCCCCTGTGGGTGTCTGAGATGGTAACTCTTTATGGAGGTAGCAAAGCCTCACCTTTCTGCCACAAACTGGTTGGTGGGTTTGAACTGCTGACCTTGAGGATAGCAGCCTGACCTGTAACCCACATGCTACCAGGGATCCTGGGGTGGAGGGTAGGGAAGGTGGGTGTAGCAAGAAGCAAGCCACAAGCCCACCCATGGGTGAATCTTATGCCCCTTGCTTGAACGAGGCAGGGAAGGCCTTGTGCTTGGCAGCTGGGCAGATCTGTGCTGAGGGTTTGATCTTGTGCTCCTAGCCCTGGGCCCTCTAAAAGGCTCGGTGCCCTCCCCTCTCGGGACAGCCGGAACCACTGCTGCGCTGTGTAGTCCAGAAGATGAGGAGAGCGCGGTGCGGAGCATTGGCACTGGGTGGCGCACACTGCGCACGCCACAGAGTCAGAGGTCACTGCTGTCTTCACTCAAGGTCAATGTCCCGAGTGCAGCGTGGGGCCCTCCATGCGATGCTTATCCACTGTGACATCTTCAGACTCCCAGAACTGGCAGGGTCCCCAGCCACGGGCTAGCCATCTGACCCCAGCTTTTACAGAGCAGGTGCCTGAAGGTCAGAGGGGTTTTCTGATCCCTGTCACAGCAGGACTGGGGGGCATCCTTCCTGGGGGATGGGGGAGGGAGGTGGCTTGGGACCTGCTGGCCATCAGGACCTCACCAGAGGAGCTCTCTCCCACCTCACTGCCTGCTGACCATCCCCACACCCACCCTCCCCACCCCACTCCAGAAAACGCAGGGGGCTTGGGGAGGCTGAGATGGCCCCAAGCAATCACCTGCCCTGGTTGTTCATTTCATCGCCCCCTGCCCCCATTGGCCCTGCCTGGGCCCCACAGCTCTGTGAGGGGTGGGGGTAGAACAGACCAGACCGGAAGAACCAGACATCCCAGTCATTCCTGGGTTTGAATCCTGGCCTAGGCACCTGTTGGCAGTGTGAGCTTGAACCGCCCCCTGAATTGCCCCTCCTGCACCTTCACCTCTGTCCACTGTCCTGCCAAGGTCACGGGGGGGTGGGGGTGGGGTGGGCTAACTGTACGCAGCTCGGCATGAGGCTGGACTCCTCCCAGGTGGGACTTCTTTCTCCCGGCCACTGCTGCAAACCAATCTGCTTGCTCTCTCAAAGCATGCCCAGAACTTCCCAGCCTCCATGACTGCGCTGGGGACAATATCTTGCCTGCAATCCATCCTTCCCCACAGCCTCTGATCCCTTGTCCAAGCCCCTCCCCTCCACTCAGATCACCACTCGCACCTTTCCCGCTGCCTGGCACGGCCGCTCTTCACTGCTGCGAGCACCCCAAGCAAGGAGCAGCTGCGTTTAAAACAGCACCCCAGTGCCACGTACCAAGTACCTACCAAGTGCTTTCAGCACAGCGGCCTCACATAAGCCCAGTGAGGTCTCCCCAAGAAGGCCCAGTTTCAGACGGGGAAACTGAGGCTCAGGGTTACTGAGCCAGGAGACGTCCCCCCCACCCCCACCCCACTGCCTCGAGTTGTAAGAGTTTATCTCTTTGAGAAAGGAGCAGGGCTGAGAGAGGAAGGAAGGTGGGCAGGGAACCAGGGCAGCGCCTGACCTGGTTTCTCACGATCATTTAGGCTGTGGGCAGGCAGCAGCCAGGCAGACCTGGCCCAGGGCTTCTGCGCTATGGCATATTGAAAACGGGGTCTGTGGGGGTGGGGTGAGGGTAGGCCAGGAGGCCTGGGCTGAGGTGGAGTCGGGGACCAGGGTTTAGGATGGAGCTGGCTGATGGCTGGGTGAGGATGAGGCACGGGGGAAGGACCTGCCACTCATCGGCGTCACTGACAAAAGTCCCTCCGACATCCTCCACTTGGCCCCATGAAGGCCCCTTTAAGACCTGCTTTCTCCTTCGTAGCCCAAGAAGGCCAGCTGCCATGGAAAGCCCAGGGATCTGACCATGCTAGAGATGCCCGGCTTCAGCTTTATGGCACGAAGCTCGGATAAACCCAGCTCCCATGTACAGGGTCCCTATACCTTCCCCTCGGCCACCCTGGGTCTCAGGCCACTTGATTTTCCCAACCAGCCTAAGCCAGTTGGAGAGTAAAATTGTGCACCCTGTTTGCCAACGAGAGAACCTAATGTGGTGAGATGACCCAGTCCAGGTCCCAGCTGGCGAGGGCAGAGAGGGGAGCAGGCACAGGGTCTGGCTTTGCATCCAGGCAGCCATGCCAGGTGAGTACTGCTTTGTGCCAGCTATTGCTCATTAAGGGAGAGAAAAGATGCATGCAACACACTCCTTATTTTTTTAAAAACGAGTCTAAACATCCACAGGCACGATACCAACTCATCCGATCCTCAGGGCCACCTTATGAAGGCAGAGAAGCAGACGCCCAGAGTAGTTCCTGGAATTGTCCAACTGGAATGTGGCAGAGTTGGGATTTGAACAGGGGCATCCCAGGCCAAGCCCAGGGGGGAACACAGCCTAAACCCAAACCTACTGCCATGGAGACGATGCCGACTTACAAATGAACTCACAGTCAGCACCTCCACTCTGACACACGGAGACCCTCTAGGGCGGGGCAGACCTGCCCCTGTGGGTATATGAGAATGTCACTCTTTACAAAAGCAGACAACTTCTGCCTTCTCACTCAAAGCAGCTGGTGGGTTTGAACTGCTGGCCTTGCAGTTAGCTACCCAGTGACTAACTCAGCCCGCCATCAGGGAATACACAGGAAAGAGACCTGTTTTGGAGGAATTCAGACTTGGGGCCCAAAAGACCCACAGATGTCCTAACTCTTTGGACTCTGCTAAGCCCATCGAGCCACAGATTTCCGGTCAGGAAAATAGGGGTCCCTGGCAGGGATGCTGGGCTGTCTGGGAGAGAAGCTCGTGAAAGCGCAGGGAGCAGCTGGTGGCCCTTGTCTGTGTTGAGATCAGAGCTTGGGAAGGAAGGCAAGGTGAGACCTTCCTTTGCCTGATTCCCAGCTGACTCCTGGCGGGCTCTTTCCCCTGGCTCCACTGCAAGGCTGGAATGGTATGTCTGAACAAAGCCAAACAAGCCTCACTGACTGAAGCTACAGGACACCAGGACGGAGATGCTGGGGAGGATAGCAGGTCAGGAATTTCCACTCCTGGAATCTGAGAAGTTGGGAGCCAGCGAGGGGGCCTGGGGAGCAGCTGGCCTCCTCGGCTCAGGTTACAGACGGGAGGCCCATGCCCAGAGAAGGGGAGTCATGCCCAAGGCCACCCAGCGAGCAAAAAGTCTCCAGTGCCCCTGGTTTCCCAACCCCATCAGGGAAAAGAGAACCCCTTCCTTTGGGGTTGTTGAAATTGCATAGAACATGCCAACATGTTCTTTACCTGGCTCATGTGCCTGAGTTCCCAGACTAAAGGGTTGTCCCCATTGGTTGCGCCAATCTTGGGGTGTGAAGGAGCCCGTTTCCTGCAACCCGCAAAGTTCACAGCCATCCAATCGATAGCCACTCACAGAGACTCTATCGGACAGGGTAGAGCTGCCCCTGTGACTTTCTGAGATTGTACTCTTTCCGGGACTAGAAAGCCCCATCTTTCTCCTGAGAAGCAGCTGGTGGTTTTGAACCACTGACTGTATGGTTAGCAGCCCAACATGTAACCACTACGCCACCAGGCTCCTCCAAAGTCCCATGCCTTCAGCATCTCAGCATCCCGCCACCTGCACGGTCACAGTGACCCACCTTCGACCCCAATTTTGCCGTCCCCATCCTTGTCTCCAGCGGCCATCAGCGTCTTGGTTTCTTTAGTAGACAGGTCTCTGGCACCTGCAGTAAAGCCCTTCAGGATGGATCTGGGGGAGGAAAGGGACAGAGGCAGGAGGTCACCTTGGCCTCACAGCATCTGCACAGGGAGAGGCCAGGGTACAATGATGGAGAACAGAGGCCCAGGAGAATTCAGGGAGGCTTCCTGGAGAAGGTGAGGCCTAGGGCACAGGCATGGTTGGGCAGATGGCGTTTCTCGATTGATGGAACCGTTGTGGGAAGGTTTAGGGGACAGGCAAGCTGACTGGGGAGGTTCCCCACTTGGAAACCCTCTCCTGCTTCCTCACGGCAAAACCCAAGGCACCTTGGGCTGGAGGGGGACAGGTGATGGCAGAAACAGCTGGGCAGGCAGATGTGGGCCAGGGTGATAGAGGGAGTTGAGGATGGGGGTTTTCTGGGGGAAGACAGCTTGGCATTTTCTGTGTCACCACCTTCTCCTCCTCTGCTCTGCTCCAACAACTCCAGAATCCCCCAAAGCTGGCTCTGCACCCTTGACTCTCCCCGGCCCAGCCCTGGCCATCCCAGTGCAGCAGGAGGGGTCTGTAGGAGGGTGGCAGGTGGCTTTAGACAAACAAAAATCAATGAGACACAAAAGCCAGTCTCCCCTGCTTTGCTTATGGTGTTAAGCAAGAAGAGAAATGGCCTTTCCATTTGTATTAAATTATTAAACAGGAGCACTCCATTAGCAATATTAAGTGGCTATAATTTAACCTAGTTAGTGGTGCTTCCGCTGAGGGTTTTATCTTGCCGGGAGTCTCAGGGCTGGGAGCGTTTGTCCTCCGGCTCCCTGGGCCCGAGTCTGTCGGTCATGGGAGAGGTCACACATGGTTATTTGCTGCTGAGAAGGGTGCAGGGAAAGCGGCCCCCCAGGGAAGGGACTGACGGCACCTGGAAGCAAGTGATTCAGCCCCCAACCCACCCCCACCCTTACTCCCTGAGCCTTAGTTTACCCCAGCTCATCCTCCTCAATGAAGCCACTCTTGTCTTTGTCCAGGATATGGAAGACCTTCTTCACCTCATCCGGGGTCTTCTTCTTCAGCCCGACCATTTGGAAGAACTTTTTGTGGTCGAAGGAGTCAGCAGCTGTGGGGAGGGGGTTACAGTGAGGACCTAGGGGGTGGGCTGAAGGAAGGAGGATGGGGAAGGGGGTTCACAGTATGGATGACTGTCCACCTGCCAGCCTTTGGGTTGTGGGGGTGGAGTGGAAAAAGGAAGGGATAAGGCTCCCCCCACCCCAGGGCTGAGGAGCCTGGGCAAGGTCACAGAGCTGTGCAGTGGGGGATAAGTGAACTTGAACCTAGCTCCTGATGGCTGACAGACCTGCACTCCATCCACAGCCCTCAATGCTGATGGTGGGGAGAGAGGGGGCTCCTGGTAAGAGCAGCCCACCGAAGACCCTATCCAAGATTTGGTCCTTTTTTCCATAAAGCGGTGGAGGCCCAGTGGGACTGGACAGGGTGCTAAAGTAGCGGGAGTGATGGCCACAGGGGACAGGGGTGGGGAAGGAGGGTCTGTCTTTTTCTTGGCCACAGATGGTGTTGGGGGTGGGGTGGGGTGGGAGGAGGACACCTTTTCTTCAAGGTCACAGTGGGGGTGGTGGGGGGAGGGGAGAAGTAGAGGCTGTGCCAAGGGGAAGACCCAGAAATCTTGGTTTTGCGTAGAAATCCATTCTCTTGGGAGTGGGTGAGGGCAAGCAGGCTCCAGCAGGTCCTTAAGTTTCTTCTTGGAAAGGCAGAGTGGTCATCCCCTGCTAGGAGGGTGGCATCTTCATGCCCAGGGCAAGGGCCCCAGGGAGAAAGGAAATGAGAGAGCCCCCCAATTGTTTTAAGTTCTTCTGTTAGAGCACCCAGGAAAGCAACCAAGGAGTGGGGATGGTGGGGGGGGGGGTGTTTCCTATTTCTGTCCATTGCTCCCTTCACTTACTTCTGACACTGGGGGAGGGGAGGGCTAGTCCTGGAGACACCTTGGAGACCCTAGTTCTAATCCCCCACCTGCCTCATTTGGTGACCTTGGACAAGTCTCTCTCCCTCTCCAAGTCTCTGTTTTCCTATCTGATGACTGGGGAGGGGGCATCGCAGCGTTCAGATCAGGGTGACTCACAGGGGTGAGGCTACCCACTGTCTTGCCTCCCGTGCCCCGCTGCTGCTGGAAGTTGGGAGCCTTGAGAATATTGGGAACAAGGTTGGGGAGAATAAAGTGCCTGCGGCTGCTCCCAGGAGGGTCACCTGCTCCCGCGTATACTATAGACTTTCGGGGGATGCTGAGCTCCAAGGAGGGGCCTCCCACAGATGGTGGACCAGCAGTGGCCACTGACATGGGAGCCTGAGCTGGGGTCCTGGAGAGGGGTGAGAAGGCGTGAGCGCTTGCAGTCCCCCCAAGCCCCTTAAAGGGGAACTCCAGAGCGCGCTCCGACACCTAGAAGCTCAGGTCTCTGAGCCTGGTCTTCGCCCTTTGTCAGCGACTCCGGAGTCCTTGGCGCGCAAGGCCAACAGTCTGTAAAGCCGACAAGTTTCGGTCCCTCGGGCAGGACGCCCAGCCTCCAGGGTCGCTGCCTGGGCCAAGTTTTGCCAGAGCGGAGAGTGGGGAAATACTGGGACCCCAGTCCTGGGAGCTCCGTGGGGTGCATGGGAAGGCAGGCGCGGGGCGCAGGGGCTCTGGCAGAGGGCTCAGGGAGGGATTGCGCGCAGGGGTGGGGGAAGCGCTGCTCACCGGCAAAGGTTCCCACTGCTTTCTTGATGTCCTCAGCGCTGAGCAAGTCTGTCATCGACATCCTGCAGCGGTTGGAGCGGGCAGAGCAAGTGCGAAAAGATTAAAAAGTGCTTTTCTCATCATTTCTGCTCATATGACCAGCGCTGCAGTGCCGCGCGCCCGCCGGCCTGGCCTGCAGCCAGGGGACGCGGGACGCGGCGCGCAGCCGGCCAGGCTCAGAGCAGCCGCGCCACCGAGCCGCGCGGTGCGTCCAGCGGGGCGCGGGTCCCATCCTCGCCACCCTAGGGGCCGGGGCGTCCGGGGCCACGAGGACAGGGGCGCGACGTCTGGGATTTGCGGGGTGCCTGCCTCGCCAACTGGTACTGGAACTGGGTGGGGTTCACCAGGCGTCAAGGGCACACAGGGTGCGCGAGCCTGGAGCCGCGCAGGGACTCCAAGTCCGGGCATCCCACTCGGGAGGCCGCCGAAGCTGCAGGCGCCTCCACCCCCCCGCGGGTCCTGGGCTCCACTCCCGGACTCTCTGACCCTACCTGAGTCTGGGCTGCAGTCTGCCCTGCGATGCTAAGGTTGGCTGTAAAATCTAAGCGCTGAGGTGGCGAAACCTGACCGGGGACGCCCCCTGTGAGGGGGTGGCAGGGAGGGCGGGGGACGACGTTCCTCCCGCCCTCCTCTCTCATCTAGCCTGGGATGAGCTTTGGGGAACCGGTATCTTGTTTGGATTTGGGTTTGGCTTTTCACTCATAACCCGCTTTCCTGGTTGGTCTCCTGGCCCACGGCTTCCACCTTGGGTGCGCCCTCTCCCCACCCCTTCACCCTAGGTTCACAGGGGCTTCGTGTGCACTCGGGGCAGGGCGGCGCTGTGGACCACAAGTCCTCGCATCCTCCAGCCAGTGCTGGGCTTCATCCAGCGTTGGGAATGTGAGAGAGACGTCCTCATTGGACGTCTCTAGGGGCTAGTGAATCCTCTCCCACGGCCTCTCCAGGATCCAGGCTACTGCCCGCTGCCCTGAGGGTCCCCGAGTCAGTGGACCAAGAGTTCCAGACCTGGGACTGCCCTGTTCCCTGTGTGAGCTTGGGCTGTGGCCTGCTCCCTCCCTCTCTGGACTTTGTTCACCTGTGTAGTGTTGGATGGTGGTAGTCTTTGATGGTGGGAATTGGGGATTCCAATCTAAGGCATCTAGGTGGGGAGGAGCTGGGGCTGGTGGCCCTGGGTGGAGGAGGGGGAAGAGGGAGGAGGCTACCTAGCCGCCAGTGACTCTGGTCCCCTAGCACCCGCTGTCAACACCGTCTCCCCCTTTCAGCACTGGACCCCTGCCCTTCCTGGAAACCTAAGGAAGCTGCTGTCCCGGGCTGCACCCCCCTTGTGAGTCAGCTCCTTTGGGCCACCACTGGCCAGCTGGCTTAGAAGGTGCCCAGGCTGCAGCTTCTGATCTGATAGCCCTTGGCTCAGCCCCCTCCCGCTGAACCCCTCAGCCACATGGCCCCTGTTGACCCTGGTGCTGCCCACCACCTCCACCCTACCCCCAGATGGACTGCTCCTTCCAGGCCTTCTACCATGCCCACTCCTCACCCCCACCTCTCAGCTCTCTTGATCCCCCAGGCTTCACCTACCCACCTACCCAGGAGTCTATAGGAGAGTCTATGTGCCCATTGGAAAGAACCTGGTGGGAAACTGAGGCTGAAGTGATCCAGAGAGAGAGGCCTAAGGATACACAGTGAGGCCATGGCCTAGCAAGGGCCATGCAGGTTTGACTAACTTGCCTTCACTAACTGCCAGCGGGCAGGTAGGTGACTTCCCCGTCCCACCCTCAGGCCCCACACGCAGGTGACCTGAGCCCCACACAGTTTTCTGGAGCACCCCGGCACACTGACATGGTCCTCCCACCCCATGAAGACAAGAGCCTGGACAGGGCCATCTCCCCTCCCTTCCCCCATCCCACCCCCTACCTCCTTCCTCCATCTCCCCCTGAGGTGAGGCTAGAGTACACCCTGCCTCCAACCTGGAGCATCAGCCCAGCCCTTAACAGTCCACTCATCCCTCCTCCACTCATCCCTCCTGCCTCCTCTACTCACTCAGGGGAGGGGGGCATGATGGCATGGCCAGAGCCCACAATGTCCTCCTGCAGGTGGGGAACCTGAGGTCCAGACCTGGAGGCAGGATGTTGCCTGGAAGTCCACGCTGCTTCCTCTCAGCACCCCACTCCTTGCCAGACCCCTGCTGTACTCTCTTCCCACCCTACCCCTCCCCTCCCCGCAGCCCATTTTTACCACTCACCTGGTCGGGGTGGAGGGCCAGAGGCTGTACAGAAAGACCAGACTGGGCTGGTGGCAGTCCTGTTGGGAAGTGAGCCTGGCCTTGGGGTGGCCACCTATATAGGCTTCTGCCCCGACTATTTTGGGAGGTGGCACTGCCTCCAGCCCCCCGCCCCCTCCCCTTCCGGTGTCAGGTACTCCCCAACCGTGGGGCTGGGTGTCTGTATCACATTCACCCCCGTGGGCCCATCGAGCCAGGCCTATTAATAACCCTTGGCCCCTGCCTCCCTCTAGCACCCAAAACAGAGTCCCAGGCTGGGCTCACCTCCTCTGAGAAGCCTTCCCTGACCACCTCGGATGGCAGCAACATTTCCTTCCTCCAAAGCTTAGCAGGGAAGAAGAAAAAAGGCTGGGGAGGGAATTGATGGAGGAGGAACTGCTTCCCCCGCCCCAGGAGTAGGCTACGTTCCCAACTGCACAGTCTCTGCCCATAGCACTGCTATATTGGTGGCTCGGCCCTTAGCACAGAGAGGCACCCTGAGGCATGAAGACCTTGGTGACTTTACCTACTGCTCCGAGCGCGGCCCGGAGGTGGTGGAACTGGCCGAAACCCCTGCCCTGACTAAGATGACCTTGTGCTGGTGGGAAGATGTGCTCGGCACATGCTCTGATAAGCCTCTTCTCTGCATCTCTCAGTCTCAACCAAGTGCCATCAGGGCCAGCATGGGCTCCTCAGGGGGGCTTGGAGGAGTATGAGACCTCGCCCTCCACGCCCCACAGACATGCACAATGTCCCACACAAGTAGAGCAAGAGGGGCACAACTTTCATGAGATTGGCGTGGCGCCTGCCTTCCTAGCCTTGAGATGGCAGTGCAGGGGGTGTGTTTGAAACACACACACTCACGAACATGTTCAACAAAGGTTCGTGAAATCTCTAGTAGGAACAAGAGTCATGGTGGGGGATGCGTTAGGCTGCCAACTGCAAGGTCAGCAGTTCGAAACCATCCACCCCCTCGGAGGGAGACCCACAAGGCTTTCTGCTCCCGCAAAGAGTTACCCTCTTGGAAAAGCCCAGGGGGCAGTTCTACCCTGTCCTGCAGGGTCACTAGGAGTCAGCATGGACTCAATAGCCGTGAATTTCAGAGTGAATCTGGTATGAACAACAGGGAGGCCAGCCCCTCCCCACCCCACCCCTCTTAAAAAGGTTCCCAGGATGCTGCCTATACAGAGGCTCGGCTCCTGATGGTGACACGAGGGGCCCAGCTTCCAGGCAAACACTGCTGGAAGAGAGAGGTTCTGGTCGGCTGTGCCCTGACTACATGGGACGGAAAGAGCAGAGGGGTGGGCTGGCCAGGGAGAGGCTGCAGCTGGAGCCTGGCCGGAGGCTCGCTGTCCAATGTCACATCATCCAGGCTAGGATGTGGACAGTGAGGAGAGGGCTGTGTAGGTGGGCATGGAGGATGTCCTCAGAGGGAAGTCTTCCAGACAGCAGGGCCAACCCAAGTGGATGCTGTTTTTCAGCCCAGGTTCACTGGAGAATGGGGTGCTTTGGTACTGGAGTGAGCCATTGGAGTGGGGAGGTAGAGCCTTGCAGGCAGCAGGGTGGGTGTTGATCCACTGGAGTTGAGAATTCTAGGGTGTCCTGGGTGGGGTAGACTCTGTGGTATCTTCCTGTAGGCTGCTCATCTGATAGGTGGATCAAGCAAAGCCAAGGTGACTTACCTGAGTCACAGAGCAAGGAGTGGAGAGACCAGGCCTGGGTTGGGTCTGGAGACACCCACAAGGTCTGAATTCCAGAGAAAGAGCAGGGCTGGGGGGTACCAGGAAGGCCAAGGCCTTGTGGCATGAGAATGGCTAAGATTAGAGAGGGGAAGTGGTACCAACTCAGGGACCCGTGCTTGAAGGAGTTCCTGGGTCCAGGAAGGCCTGGGGGGTGGGGTGGGGTGGGGGGCATGGCGGGAGGCTGGGAAGGGAGTGGAGGCTCAGGCTGTATAAACTGGGGCAATGTGGCCCACTCTGAGCTGACCACAGAGCTGGGTACTATGCACACAGTGCCACGCTCATCTGTGTGCGAATCCCCACTGCAAGGGAGACAGCACCATCCTCCTTTTGCCAAAGAGAAAACAAGGCTCAGGAAGGCTTGAGGCCGCAGAGCAGAGGGAGGATTTAAACTCAGGTCTGTCTGGCGCTGTGTTGTAAGAAGTACAGCCAGAGTGCTCCGTAAAGACAAGGATGTTGAGACTCGGTCTCACGTGTTTGGACATGTCAGGAGAGACCCTGGAGAGGGACATCATGCTTGGTAAAGTGGAGGGGTATTAAAAAAAAAGCGAAAGGTCCTCAAGGAGATAGATTGACCCAGTGGCTGCAGCCATGGGCTCAGAAGCAAGGTGAGGATGGGTCGCTATGGGTCAGAACTGACTTGATGGCACTATCCAAGACAACTGTGGCTCCCATGCCTTGTTTCCTCTCTACAATGGGCGTTAGGGGCAGGGTGCCCCCTGAGCGAATTCTTGGGAGCCAGGATGTCTCCTCTCTGGTCCCACATGTCTTCTTCCTGCAGCCGTGATTAAGCTGGTGGAGGCGGTCCGAGGGAGAAAGTCAGGGCTTATCTTCAGGTAAAGAGTCACAGTCTCAGAAGCTCACAGCCGCCGTTCACCCTTGCCCTGTCGGTGCCTACGAGTCGGTATCAACTGCACGGGGCTGAGTTGGGTTTGGTGTTTGCAGACGGTCAGAACCATTGCGTGCACATCATGGGTGCGTGGTTTCTCCTGTGTGCCTCTTACTGTGTGCACCCTATCTCATGTCACCCTCAGCCCTGGTGGTGCAATGGTTAAGCACTCAGCTGCTAACCCACCAACAAGGTCAGGGGAGATAGAGGTAGCAGCCGGCTGCCCAAAAGATCACAGCTTTGGAGACCCAATGGGGGCAGTTCTACTTCCTCCTACAGGGTCACTATGATGGATATATATCCCCCCCCCAAGGGGACAAATAACAGAAATGTGGGTGAAGGGAGTCAATGCAATACATAATTTATCAAGGAGTCACATGGGTGAGAGGGGGAGGGGCCAACCCATAGCATTGTGGGGTTGGTTTCTTTGTTTTTGTTTTTGTGATGTCTATGCAGCCCTCCGGAGGAGCTCTGGTGGCATAGTGTTTACAAGTTGGACTGCTACCCTTAAGGTCAGCAGTTCAAAACCACCAGCTGCTCCAAGGGAGAAAGATGCAGATGGCGGCTCCCATGAACAGCGACAGTCTCAGAACCCCACGGGACAGGTCTACCCTGTCCCATAGGGTCACTGTGAGTGGAATAAACTGGATGGCCATGAGGTGTTGTTGTTGTTTTTTAAAAACATAACTCTCCAGGAGAAAGAAGATTTACAGTCTCAGAAACCCACAGGGACAGATCTACTGTCCTACATGGTCGCTGTAAGAATTGATTTGATGACATTCATATACATATGAATATATATTTAATGTATATTCATATATATTTAGGTGTGATTTTTAAAATCATTTTATTGGGGGATCCTACAGCTCTTCCAACACCCCATATATCAATTGTATAAAGTATATTTGTATGTATAGTGCCATCATCATTTCCCGAACATTTTCTACTTGAACCCTTGGTATAAGCTCCTCTTTCCCACCCACCCCCATCCTTGTGAGTCCTTGATACATTATATATTGCGTTTTCTCCCTTCACCCACATTTCTGTTATTTGTCCCCTTGGGGGGCCTTTATATCCAACCTTGCGAAGGGTTCTCCCTTTCTCCCCCTTCCCCCTTCCCAGACTATCCCCTTACTCTCATGATATCACTACTCCCACTACTGTTCATGAGGGGTTTATCTGTCCTGAATTCCAGGTGTTGAGAGCTCTTAGCTGTACCAATGTGTGTCCTCCGGTCTAGCCGCATTTGGAAGGTAGAACTGGGCCATGGTGGCCAGGGGGTGAGCAGGGAAGGAAGGCTTCAGAAACTGGAGGAATGATGTGTGATTCCTTGGCGCTATACTGCACCTTGGTTGAATCATCCCTTCCTTATAAGTAGAGATGGGCTTTTTTGGTTTGGTTTTCCATAGCTCTCAGAGGTTTGAAGAGGTGAAAACTCAGAGAAGTTTAGTGGCTTCCCTGGGAGCACACAGCTATTAATAAGTGGCAGAGCCGGATTTAACTGCAGGCCTTTCCAGTCCCGAAACACTTGAACTAGATTAACAGAACATCTCACTGCCAAATCACAGGGGCCCTGGGAGGACAGGGCAGAACTGCCTCGGTGGGCTTCTGAGACTGTAACTCTTTGTGGAAGTAGAAAGCCTTGTCTTTCTCCCATGGAGCGACTGGTGGCTTCAAACTGCTGACCTCCTGCTTAGCAGCCCAGTACATAGCCACTAGGCCGCCAGGGCTCTGAAGCAGTGGTTCTCAACCTGTGGGTCATGACCCCTTTGGGGGTCAAACGACCCTTTCACAGGGGTCCCCCGATTCATAACAGTAGCAAAATTACAGTGATGAAGTAGCAACGAAAATAATGTTATGGTTGGGGGGGGTCACCGCCACATGAGGAACTGTACAAAAGGGTGGTGGCAGTAGGAAGGTTGAGAGCCTGTCCTAAAGCCCATGTCGGATTCCTGAAACTCTGCCACTTCCGTCTACTCTGAGCCAGCTCCCGAAGCTGCCTTTGCTTTATGGATTCAATTTTACAAGGCCTGCGACGTCGGAAATGGATGTATCGGTCAGACCTGTGCACAGCACAAGTGACAGAAAGCCTGACTCAGGCTGGCTTCAGACACAACGGGGAATTTACTGACTCATGCAGCTGAAAAGCCCAAGCGGGGAGGGGAGCTCAGGTATGGCTTGATCCAGAGCCAGATGCTGTCACGAGGGCCCAGCTCCCGTCTTTCTCAGCGACACCTCCTGCTGCTGTGGCTGCCTTCTCAAACCTGCTGTCGCTCAGCTCTGATGTCTGGGGAAAGAGGGCATCCCTCAACCTGGGAGTTTAGGCCTTGTCTGAATTGAGCATCACTGGCTCAGACTAGGCCTGTGCGCTCATACATCCATCTCTGGATCAGACACTCGTAAACTCAAAGACACCTCATAGGGCTGGTTGGGGGTGGGGGACAGGGTGTCAACACCACCCCAGGGTGCCAACACCACTGGAACTGCCTGGGCTGGGGACTGTCACTGGACAGAGAGGTGAGGGATTCTGGGAAGCCCAAGACCATGAAGAGTGAACCCTGTCTGTTGAGGTGGGTCTCTGGAATCGCCCAGGGCCCTGGGTCTGCGTCCTGGGTTCCCTGACCTGCATCAGACTTCTCTGGTGACCCAAAGGCGCCTGTCTTGCCTGATGATCCCCAACCCATCCCTTGTGCGGTCCAGTGCCAAGGATGCAGCAGTCACAGTAGGCGCTGACTTGTGCTTAATTACTAATCCGCCGTGAACAAACATAAGTACAAGTCTGCCTGCACTTACCTGGCTTCCTGGGGGATCGGCCTCTGTGAGGCCTCCTGGGAGAGGGCTCCCCGCTCCAAGACCTGCCTACAGGCAGCAGTGTCACTGGGAATTTCCTGTAGCTTTCAGCTGGTACTCTGTACCGGGTGAGTAGATGGCCCTCACAGCTCCCCATTAGCCCTCCTTCTAACTCCTTGACCCCCAATACCACGCCTGGTTTCCAACTAGACACTCCGCACATGGGTTGCTATGTTTTATCTGTAGCCCTTGGAGTGGGCCCGTCACCCCCTCTTTACAGATGAAGAAACTGAGGTTCCCAGATGTCAAATCACTTGCTTAAAGTCACAGAGCCTAGCTGGGATGAGAGTCTGGTCTCCTGGCTCCCCCCACCCCATCCCCATGACCAGGATTCTCCTCTGGCCCCCCTTGGAGGCCCAGCTGGTGGAGGGAGGGGGAGGAAAGGACGGGCCCGGGGTGTGTGGGTCAGCAGTCTCTGGGCTGCTGTCTGCCAGGAGTTGGGCCTTCAGCTGTTAGCGTCTGGTGATATTTCATTAGTTCACACTATTTCCACCTGCCCCGTCCGGCAACAGGAGACAGAGTTCCTCATGTCCAGGGCGCTGGCGGGCGGGGTGGAGGTCTTGATGAGGTCAGCCGCTGGGGGCCAATGACGTGTTGTAACTCAGAGGAATCTCAGGCCTCCCAGGGCCTTGCTTACCCTCCTCTATCTTCCCCACCAGGATGGGATCACGCTTTCACCCCTAGAGGGAGCCAGTTGGAGGGCAGGAGAGACAGGGAAGAGACAGCTCCAGCCCCAGCCCTGGCTCTGCCCCCGCCCTACTGTAAGACCTGGAGCCAGTGGCTGACCCTTGCTGGGCCTCGGTGCCCACAGGGATGGAGGCCACACGACCCAGCGGGCTTTGTTTTCTTTAGATGGAACTGAAGAAAGAGATGACTCCTGGGGGTATCGTTTGGGTGGAAACCTGCAGGGACACAGAGTGTCAGCTCTGAGCCACCAGGCAGCTGGCTGAGAGTGGGAAGTGGTGACCTGATTGGGGAAGTGCAGGGCTGGTGGATGGGAGAGGAGGGCAGGGTGGGGCTGAGCCAGGCCCCAGACACAGGGTGGTCTTAGAAGGGCGGGCTCTAGGGAGTGAGCTGAGGTTGGGGCTGTATAGCAGGGGGATTAGAGCCCCTGCCGGTCTGGGACCATCTGACTTATATTGAAAACCCCAGGACAGCAGGGACTTGGGAGCCACATTCTTCACCTTCAAGTCCCAGCCTCCGGTCCCCGAGGCTCGCTTTTTGCCGTGTGACAATCACCAGGTCTCAGTGGAACTTCCAGACTGAGACAGACTAGGACGAGAGGGCTGGTACTGTGCTTCCAAGAACCAGCTAGTGAAAACCAGATGGAGCACAGGGTGCAGAGGGCACAGCGTGGATCAGGCAGGTGTCCACCCCACGGTGCCCAGGGTCACCATGAATTGGGCCCGGCTCCTGGAAGCATGGCTGTGGAGAAGTCAGGGTGGAGGTTGGTAGCAGCCTCTGAGGTGGGCTTTCTCAGGCCTGCTTGTCCAGAGCCAGCCAGAGGCAGCCCTGCAGCATGCTGGAGTGGGCGTCTGGCCCCAGGATGAGGGCTGGCATCGGGAGCAGACAGTGTGACATTTGGAGCCCAGCTCCGATCAATAAGGTGATGTCCTTCCAACATTCCCGTCTCCTCTTCAACCTGCTTCCACCACTGCCGCTTTGCCACTCTTCCCATAACAACCCACTGCCTGAGTGCCCACTGTCAGGACACTCAATGAAATATGCCTGTGTGTGCATGCGTGTGTCTGTGTGTGGATGTGGGTGTCTGTATGTTGTGTGTTGTGTACATGTGTGTGTCTGTGAGTACATGTCTGTGTGTTGTGTGTATGTGTGCATGCATGCATGTGTGTGTGTGTGCACGCACATGTGTGCATCTGTGTACATGTACATGTTTTGTGTATATGTGTGTTTGTGTGTGTGTGTGTGTGTGTGTGTGTGTGTGGTTGATGAGTTGCCATACATTTTTTTCAGGTCTCCCATGCAACGGTGCTGACTTGTCCTTGGGGTGGCCAGTGCCTGGTAGTCATTCAGGTGGACTGAGGCACCCTACCATCTGGCCCTGAGTTAGTGGTGGTGCCCAGTTGTCTCCCATTCCTGGGGGCTCCTGTGCCCCCCACTCCAGGTTGTTGGTCTCACTGAGAACACCCCTAGCCCGCGCAGACCCTGCATACCCTCTCTCTTCAGCAGCTGGCATCTTTGTGTCTTTAGTGGGCAAGCACCAGGGTCCTGACCTCTCCCTGAGCCCTGGAGGGACAGACAGCTTTGACCTCTAGCCATGTGTTCCTCCAGCCCTGAGAGGCTGCGGGGAGTGGGGAGGGGAGGGTCTCCATTCCCAAGACCCTTCGAGTCTTTGAAGCAGTTTTCCTTTATCAGCAAGAGAGACTGATCACAAAAGAGACACTGTGGAAGGAAGACCCTGTAAAGCAATGGAAACGAGAAGGATTAAAAAGGCGGGGAGACCCCATCAAATTGCTACCCAAGTACTAGTGTCATCAGATGCTTTCTGGAAACTTGGGGCCTTCTCACGCCTGCTGACCTTCCTCCAGGAGGTAGAGGGGCGTCCCCTCTGACCGGGTGTCCCCTTGCTCTCTTTCCTCTGAGCACCTCCTCGACCACGGCTGTGTGGACCGGGCCCTTACTTACCTGCTCCTTGTCACCATGGGTCCAGCTGCCTTTTAGGCGGGGAGTTGGAGGCCCGAGGCCAGTGGCCAGCGAGTCTCCTGGAAGCCCTGCGAGGACACTGACTCAGAGTGACAGTTTTCTTTTTGGCTACTCGTGTGCTGTGAGTGGTTTTGTTCAGAAACATCCCTGTGCCCCTGCGACGTCTGCTGTGTCGAGCCGTTTGCTCACCTGCACTGTAGGGGCGACTGCATCCAGCATGGGCCGAGTTCATTGGAAACAGGGTCCCCCTTCCCACCCCCCTTCCTGGACTCTTCCTGTTCCAAAGTGGCAGCCACCCTTCTGGACAGAGAGAAGCTGAGGAAGTGGAGCCAGCCTCCTGGCATCTGGAAGGCGGCCTCACTTCGCCTGTTGGTGACCCCAGAGAAAGAAACTGAAGGCTGTCACGGGAGATGCAACTCCAGGGTGGGCGTCACGCAGGGGTCGTCAGGGAAGGGTGGAACCATCCCTGTTCCTAATCAAGCATGCCTAGCTTTAGTCCTGGTTCCGGAGCCACTTCTACAGAATGTGTTCCTTCAGGAAGGGCGGAAGCCGGGTCTGCTGGAAACATCATGGCTCCTGTGTCGTTGGTGCGTGTCAGAGATGAGGACTGAGGCGTGGGAGGCCAGAGGTGCAGACCCGGGAATAAACGGACAGCAGAGCCAGGCAGGGAGAGAGTGAGCTGAGAGAGCGGATGTCTTCTCCCTCCTCCCCCAGCGCCTTCTCTAGACCAGAGGTCCTCACCTTCCTCAGGCCGCGACCCTTTCATACAGTTCCTCATGTGGTGGTGACCCCCAACCATAACATTATGTTCGTTGCTACTTCATCACTGTCATTTTGCTACTGTGATGAATCGTCATGTAAATATCTGATAGGCAGGATGTATTTTCATTGTTATAAATGGAACATCATGAAAGCATAGGGATGCATCACAAAACAATGTCATTCTATATTGTGGAATATTTACCTCCAATGACAAGTAAATGAAATGTTGTCTTGCAGCATGGTGTAGCCTGGGTAACAGTCTTCATCCCGGGTACTCGTAGGTGGGCGTACTTGCATGTGGGCAGACTGGCTTGGAGACGGATAGAGGAGCGGTGTCTCAGTTCCTAAGACCACCGGAAATATGTGTTTTCCAATGGCCTTAGGCGACCCCTGTGAAAGGATCGATCGACAACCCCAAAGGGGTCGTGACCCACAGGTTGAGAACCGCTGCCCTAGAGGCCATTGCTCCTCTCCGTCCTGTCTCCCTGGCTGGCCCTGCCTTCCTGTCATTCTCAAAGGATGAGCTTTGGATGCTGACTCAGAGTGACCCTACAGGACAGGGTAGAACTGCCCCTGTGGGTTTCGGAGATGGTCATTCTTTAGGGCAGCAGACAGCTTCATCTTTCTCCCATGGGGCGGCGGGTGGTTTCGAACTGTTGACCTTTTGAATCGCAGCCTAAAGCATAACCGCTGTGTCACCAGCGCTGCTGCACCAGCACCGCTTACTGCCAAATTGATTCCAACTCAGAGCAGCCCGACTCAGGGTGTGAGAGTGCAACTGTGGGTTTTCAAGGGCTAGTTCTTTCTTGAAAAGCAGACTGCCAGGCCTTTCTTCTGAGGCACCTCTGCAGAGAGCTGATCCTCCAGCCTTTCCATTAGAAGCTCAGCGTGGGAACCATGACCCAGGGTCTCCTTGACTTTTGTATGTGTGTGTGATTATATTATTTCCCCCAATAGTTTCAGTTTTTTCTGAAGATTCTTAAACCGTCTCACTTGCGGTGAGCGATAGAACAATCAGCAGCTCTTAGCTCTGGGGCAACCTGGCACCCACTTGGGCAGTAGCCCGGCCCCTGGGGTTGCTGGGATCATGATGTGGGGTTTTGGGCACAGGGAAGGCCATTTAGCTACCAACCCAAACGTTGGTGGTTCGAACTCATCCAGATTGCAGAAGAGAGGCCTGGCGATCGGGTTCCCGAAATCTTACAGCCAAGGAAGTGCAATTCAACTTGAGGATCATGGCTTGGCTTTCCCCGGCTCACCGTGTCACCTGCTGAGGTGGACAGAGCCCTGAGTTCCCGGGATTCAATTCCATCTTCTGTAAATCAGGACTCCTGCTAGTGGCCCCCCTGCAGAGCTGTGATGGGGAGGGGGGCGGGATCCTGTGGGTGGGGTGGCCAAAGGAGGAGACTGTGAAGCACCCAGTGACTGGCAGATCTTCATAAGGAATGGCCTCGACTACTAGCCTGAGTGATGGGTGCTCGGTGGGACTCACACAGGCACATTCAACTCCTTGCTGGGCGACAAACGGATTCCCTCCTTCTGTGAACTCCTGAGGTTACTAGGCTGCACTGATTTGAGGACAAGGAGGAAAGGAGACCTCCATTCTTGGGAGCGTGGCCGTGCCTGGTCTTGCACGGGGATGGGGGGGGGTAGGGGGTGGGATGAGGAGGGTAGGGAGGTGGGCGAGACATAGGCATGCCTTTCCCACTTGAATTCAGGCAGGCAGGCCTGCAGATGGTGGCTGGCAGAAAGCTTTGCACTTTCAGCAGGGGGCAGGGAGGGCTGAGGAGAGTGACAAAGTGACCAGCCTTCATCTCCAGGGGTAGAGCCAGTGAAGAAGTGGCCTTGGAGCAAAGGGTCTAGTGGAGGCCCCCTTCTCTAGGCCCAAGTCTCCAAATCTCAGGGTGGGGGCAGGAAAAGTCCCTCAGCAGACTGAGCAGAAAGTCTTGGCCGATCCTCCGGTCTCTCCTCTGGCTTCCGGCCCTCTGATTCCAGCGGGGGCAGGAGAGGGTGGGGGGCAAGATGCATGGGTCCCAGGAAATGTTCCCTCCCTCGGTCAAAGCTCTGTCTCCTCCTCTGATCAATGGGTGACAGCATGCCATCCTCCGTGGAGTCCTGCCTGGGAGTTGAGGCCCAGGCCCAGGGCCCGGTCCACACATGCTCCTGGCAGATGCTCACACTATGGGGGAGTGTGGCTTCTCCAGCTCTTAGCTTCTTTCTCAGGAAAGTGGGGAAGGCTGAGGGAAGGCTGGGGGCCCAGCAATGCTGACTGCAAGTGGAGGGGGACAGAGGTGTCCCGCAAGAGCATCCTCCCTCCCTGAGCGGCTCTCCTGGGTCTGCTCCAGCCTCTCCTTGGCTTACCAGCTCTGCCCGCAGCCCGCCTGCTGCGAAGCTTCCTCATTCGTGACAATCAGAGCTGCTCACTGCCTGCCCTCTGGTTAAGGAGAGCAGAGTCATGCTGCTTGGGGGAGGACTTGCAACAAGAAGGAGACAGGCAGACCCCCGCTCAAATCAGTGTGTTCCTGAACCAAGCACCCGGGGAGATTTCAGTGCTGTGGTGGTGGTTAGGGGCCACCAAGTCGGTTCTGACTGGTCCTGAGCCATCTCACACGGGTCACATCTGAGCCCACGTTGGTTGCAGCCAATGTGAACCTGACTCCGTGAGCATCTCCCTCTCATTTCTGGACCCTCTACTTGACCAAGCACGGTGTCCTTGTCCAGGACTGGTCTCTCCTGAGAACACGTCCGCAGCACATGAGACAAAGTCCTGCCATCCTCGCTTCTAAGGAGCATGCTGGCTGAAGTTTAGATGATGTCATACAAGCCCCTCGATCCAGCCATTCCTGAAATCATCAACACATCAGGGCTTGCAGCTATAAGAGCCACAAATCCCACTCCTCACCCTAACACACAAGCACATGAACACACACACACACACACACACTTTTTTTTTAAGTTAGCATGAGTCAGTTTGTAACAGAAAGAACCCGGATGGCGATGGTCTATTCCATTACATTGGGAAAATCTGCTGCCCAAGACCTCTCTAGAGTGTTGACAAGCCAAGATGTTACTTTGAAGACTAAGGGGTGCCTGACCCGAGCCCTGGTGTTTCCAACGGCCTCGTGTGCATGTGAAGGTCAGGCGTTCAGCGAAGACTGAAAAAGAATTAATCCAACTGGATCGCGGTGCTGGAGAAGAGCATTGGACGTGCCACGGACTGCCAACATGGCAAACCAATCCGCCCCGATGAAGTACGCCAGAATGTTCCTGAAAGGCGAGGATGGGGAGAATTCATGTCTTGGACTGTGGACAGGTTATCAGGAGAGACCAGCCCCTGTCTCTTTACCATACTTAGTAGAGTAAGCAGGGCAGCTAAAAGGAGGAAGACATTGGACAAGATGGATTGACATTGTGGCTGCAACTATGGGCTCAGACATCGACATCATGGTGAGGATGGCATAGGACTGGGTCCTGCCTCCTTGTGTTGTACCTAGGGTCACTATGGGTCAGAACCAACTCAACAGCACCTGACAACAACAACAACATCAACAACAACATTACATTGGTGGTGCCCATGAACTATGTCTGCCAGTAGTTGTGCTAGCATGTAATTATTTGCACCAGCTTGAACAAGAGCTGAGTGGACTTGGGACTGGCTTTCATCCACAGGGGCTGGTGGAAGTGATGGGGCACCACTTTGGGGCTTAATACTCAAGAAGGCCACACAGTTTCTGCCCTGTGCTCTTAGGGCCCTGACCTGCCACGTGAGAATTGGAGGGACCACCTGGAGAGAACCACGGGAGATGCTGCATGGAGAAGGGCGGATCCAGAGATCACCCCCCTGGCTGAACACAGCCTGCTGAGTGACCACAGGCAAGACCTGTGGGAAGGCCACTGGGACTGAAACCCAGCCCAGATCACAGAAGTGGGAGTGATGACAAAAAGACCAGTATTTGAAGACACGTTGAGTTAGGGGTAGCTCGTTACGCAGCAGTAATGAAGCACTGACTGATACACTTCTGTGTTAGTCTGGGTACTTTAGAGAAACAAATCCACAGAAACTCAAGTATAAGAGAGAGTTGGCACAATAAACTTTATATAAGTGACATAGCTTCAGCATCATAGCAACAGGCAAGCCACCACAGTATGACAAACTGATAGGGACGTGGTGGCCAAGCACATTAGAAGGTCCAAAAAATAAATTAGCATAGAGTTTTAGCATTGGTGGCATGTTGACATATATGACCCAGCTTAGAAAATATTTTGTTGTTGTTGTTGTTGTTAAAACTAACGACAGGGATATATATATATATATATATATATATATATATATATATATATATATATATATATATATCCCCAAATCTTATTGATGGTCATTTTGGTGTCACTACCTCTGACCATGTCACCTGTGTGACTCCCCTGGAAATGCCACCGATTGCTATGAGCTCGTGGACAGCTCAATGACCACTCGCAGTAACAACAAGTCTGAAGACAGGTAGGTGGGTACATTCTGGGCAGAGCAGGGGTGTGAAGTTGAGTGTTCCACAAGGCCACTTTCGTGGGCTTTTGGAGACCCTCCTTCTAGGGACTCTTCACTTCTCAATGTGACGGGTGAGCATTGCCTGCAGATCCTCATGAAGTCATCCAGCTCTAGTTCCCTGTGACTTTCTGCCGAAGCCTCTCCACCCCTGGTGAAGGATTGTGTTGTGGGTCAAAACATACCCAGTAAATGCTCCCCTCCACACTGTGGTATGATCCCCTTCGGGAACAGACCTCACTTGTTCCCTTAGTGAGGCAGGGCTAGTGTAGGATGGATCGCAAGCCATTCTCTCGCGAAGGCAGACATGTTCACGAAGGCACAGCGGAGCTGGTCAGATCATCTTGATCCTGTGTTTCTGCATCCTGACCCTGCACCGTTCACTCTGCCCTCGCCAGTGAGCTGGTGGCAGCTGTGGTAGCTACACAGTCTGCCAACTTGAAGCTATTAAGAGTGAAGAGGGGAGTTTAGCCTGTCAATCAGGTTGGAGCTTGATGAATTCATTTGGAGACATAGGTTTAGCTCCCTGGAGGCCAGACCCAAACTCTCTGCTTCTTTCTCTGGGAGACATGCCTGTTGACAAACCACATGGGGCTACACTGATGGCAGCCAGAGCCTTGGAGCTGGAGCAGCCACGTGGAGACCTACGCCAGTGCTGAGATGCTTCCACCACCACTGGATCCACAGACTTTCCACCCAGTGGTCTGTGATATTCCTGCATTCTGCATCATTTCATGTGCTGCGTGAGTCTGAAGAGGAATTTACAGACTGGTATTGGACATATGGGCTAATATCCGACTTACGGACTTGATCTGGACTGGGATGTTTTCTTCATGTACAATTCTTCTTTATGTAAAGCTTTTTCTTATACACTTATGAGTGTCTGTGAATTTGTTTCCCTCGTCTGCCTGAGCTAACACAGCTGCTCACCTGGTCCATTTCATCCCCAGTTCTGTGGGATGTGCAGGTCTCTAAGAGAGGGTCCCTCTGAGGTGGTGTGGACTCAACAACAGTGGGTTTGGTGTTGTTTTGTGGAGGGAAGTGGAGCAGAGATTTGGGGGGGGTGCTCTCTGAGGATGGCTGATGTATTCGTTTCCTAGAGCTCCTATCTAAAGACCACACAACAGGTGGCTTACCCCCAAACCCAAGCTCACTGCCATCCAGGGGAATCTGACTCATCGTGACCCCTATAGGACAGGGTAGCAACTTGTCCCTGTGTGTTTCTGAGACTGTCACTCTTTACGGGAGCAGAAAGTCCTATCTTTCTCCCGAGGTGCATCAGGTGGTTTTGAACTGCCGACCTTGCAGTTACCAGCCCCACAGGTAACCCACTGCCCCAGCAGGGCTCCAGTCCAGGTGGCTTACAGCTGGACAAATCCTGTCTCTTGACGTTCTGAAGGCTAGAAATCTGAAACTCACGCATCGGCAGGGCCATGGTCCCCCCGGGAGACTCCAGGGCAAGACTCCTTGTTGCTCTCCCTCTCCTGGCTGCCAGCAATCCTGGGCCTTCATTCGCTTGTAGCTGAGTCCCTCCCACTTCTCAGCCTCCGTTTGCACATGGCCTTTGTGTTTCCACATGATTGTCTTATCAGGACCCTCATCACTGGGTTCAGGGCTCATCTGAAGGGAGACTTGGTGGTACGTGTTTAATCCCTTGGCTGCGACCGGAAAGGCTAAATGCCACCCATCGCTCCAAGGGAGAAAGGCCTGGCGAACTCCTCCCTTAAAGCTGATAACGTAGAAAAGCCCGTGGGGTCGTTCCACTCTGTCACACGGGGCTGCCAAGCGTTGACAGTGGACTGGACTGTCCAGTTAACCACAGCAACCTCGATGGGCCCTGTCGGCCTTCAGATGAATGAATCACATCTGCAACGATCTATCGCCGAGCCAGGTCACAATCTGAGGTTCCAGGTGGGCGCCTGTTTGGGAGGGAGGCTGGGCAGCCTACGGCAGCAGAGAAGGTTGAGTGGATGCAGGAAGGATCCTTTTCTCTCTGCTTTTCGTCCCCAGCCAGGTGGTGATTCCCTGCCCAGCCCCTCTCTTGCTCCCCAGTTTCCCGGAGCTCTTTGCGATCAGCAGGAATCTTGACCACCAGAGGGAATCTTTTATACTCCAAGGATATCAATCTGCTCCGACTCTGCACGTTCCTCCCCTGGTGAGGCAGGTTCTAACTCCAGTTTCTCTCTGTGATCATATGCACCCCTGGGTCCCATTCAGAAGGACACTTGAGCCATGGCCTCGGCTTCCAGAGGCAATTCCCCATCCTCCTTAGTGACCAGGGCGGAATCCACCTGCAGGGGCAGTGGTAGGAAATGGCTCTGTTTGGAAAGGGAATTTCTGTTGGAAGGAAGGCTCAGGGAAGAATGGGAAAGAGCTTGTCCACATGAGCCAGTCGATGGGTGCTGGGCTGCATCTGCACCAGGAACATTTGTAGGTCCTTGCACGGGATGGCTGAGAAGGAAAGCTTGGGGCAGGTGTGTGTGTGGCGGGGGGTGCTTTCTAGACTGTATCTTCTCTGATCGGCAACATTTCTAGCTACAGTTTGTGGGACTGCTGCAAATCCCGAGGGGCATTTCAATGCAGTCTAGGCTACTCTGTGTCGGATGACATCGGGCCTCTCTCTCCTCAAGTCCTCCCTCAATGCAAGAACACTTTGTTCTCATAAGCGCGTGTTCCGTGATGCTCACCTTCCCAGCACGATCGCTGAAGTATAAGCCAAATGTGGTGAAGTTCTTTAGTGCTTCCTGCCCCCGCCACTATTATGACCCCAATTCTACCTTACAAATCCAGCTAGACCAGAGCATGTACACTGGCACAGATCAGAGCTGGAAACACAGGGAATCCAGGACAGGTAAGCCCCTCAGGACCGATATTGAGAGTAGCAATACCAGGAGGGTATGGGGAAGGTAGGGGAGGAAAGGGGGAACTGATCACAATGATTTAACTATAGCCCCCTCCCAGGGGGAGGGACGACAGAAAAGTGGGTAAAGGGAGATGTCGGACAGTGTAAGACATGAAAAAATAATAAATTACCAAGGATTCATGAGGGAGGGAGAATGGGGGGGCGGGGAGGGGAATGAGGAGCTGATACCCAGGGTTCAAGTAGAAAGAAAATGTTTGAAAAGGATGATGGCAACAAATGTACAAATGTGTTTGATACGATGGAAGGATGGGTTGTGATAAGAGTTGTATAAGCCCCCAATAAAATGATTAAAAAAAAACTGGCACAGACACACAAAAAGTCAAAATGAGGGTGTGTTGCCCGTGGTTGTTGCCATAGAGCTTGGTGGCTGGGGCACTCTATCATGGTGGAATGCGGGGCTTAGCTATTGAAAGGGAGAGACAGTCCGCCCTTCAGACTGTTTGTGCCTGGGAGAGGTTGTCCATTCAGCACGCTGGGGCCCGGCTCCTCCCGCCTGCCTGGCCCACAGTGGGGTGGTTCCTGTGCCTCACCTGCTGTTGTGCTGGGAGAGGGACCAGGCCGTGCCCGTCCAGCCCTTGCTGTCCACCAGGTGTTCTGTAATTTGCCCTCCAGCGAACCTCTTCACAAGCTGGCGGACGGCACACTTGGCTCTGCTCAGATGCTCTGGCGGATGCAGGCCCTGGCCCGTCTGTGCTGAGGGCCAGCCCAGGCTACGCCATTTGAGCTGGGGGCCAGGGCCTGCAGCTGGACACAGGAGCACAGCCAGACCCCAGCAAGGGCCTGCTGGACCCGAATCTCCAGAGGTGTGGAGGAGGGGCAGTAGGTCTTCCTGCTCACAGTTGGAGGGGGCGCAGGTGGGGATCCAGGCAGACCTTCCCCATTGTGTCTTTGAACCCAGAACAAGGAGGGCCTCCTGCCTATCCACAAGATGGGACGCTTTTCTGGAAACCTTGTCCTGGAGCTGCCCTTGGGCTTCCGTTGGTGGTAGAGGCCTAGACTTTTTTTGTTTTTGAATTGAGCATATTTTTTCCTATGGAGATGAAATTCACATAATATGGCATGGACCATTTAAATGCAGACAACTTATGGGACTTAGGGCATCCACAATGCGTGTGTCTCCCCCACCCCCCACCCTCCTTCAATTCCACAACATCGGCCTCCTCCCCTAAGGCCGCATTGACAATCCTTCAGTCCATTCCTTCCTCCGACACTCAGGACTCGCTGATTCTGAGTATTTTCGTGGACGGGAAGCAGTCAACACGTGGCTTTTTCTGGGTGGCTCCTAGCACCCAAAAGAGTGTGTCTTAGGTCCACCAGCCTGGCAGCCTGCCTCGGTCCCGCCTGCCCTTCAATGGTGGAAAGGTGCTCTCTGGCTGGGTGTGCTGGTCCATTTTGCCTCCATCTGCTGGTGGAAACGTCCCACCCGGTGACTCTCTGGTCCTTCCCGCCTGCAGGCTGACACAGAGAAGTCCTGGGGCACAGTGCTTAACATCAAGATTGGCAGTTCAAACCCACTGATTGCTCTACAGGGCAGAGAGCAGACCTGGCAGAGAGCTCCAGCAATGCCCACGGCCTGCTGGGTCAGTTCCTTGCCACCAAGAGACATGGTGAGTGGACTCGATCCCAGGGCACAGAGGACAGTAGGTGGCTGAGGAGAGACACGCACATGGGATGAAGTTAAGGTGGGGATGAGAGCGTCTGACGTCCGATTCTCAGCCCTTTCGTGATTGCTCCGCCCACCTGGAGCACAACTCAAGTCCTCCCTGAGACCCAGGAGGCTCTGTGCGACACCCGCTCGGGGCCTCCCACAGGCCCTCCTCCCCTGCTCCTTCTAAGGATTGGTGGGTGTCCTGGCTCATCCTAGGACACAACATCAGGGTCCCCCCGCCCTGAGTTCCTCCCGCTGCAGGGCCTCATCTAGGTGGCCTCGCTAGGCAGGCCTCCCCGGGACAGCACATCTACGTGTCACCACCCCTGCCCCCTACCTCCCTTGTCATCTGCTCATGTGTTTGTCATTGGTCTCTCTCCCTCGAATGAGAAGCTCAAATGCTTCCCACCCCAGAACAAACCAACGCACCAACCAGCCCACTGCCAGCTGGGCAACCCCACGGTTTGCCTTATAGAGCCGATCCACAGGGTTCACGTGGCTTCCATCCTTAGGGAGATCATCCACCAGCCCTTTCTTCCGTGGCACCAATGGGGGGTTTTAAACCACCTGTCTTCAGGTTCAGCTCATTTACGGCCTTCGAGTCAATGCTGACTCATAGCGACCCTCTAGGGCAGAGTTGGACCGTCCCCCCTGGGTTTCTGAGATAGTAACTCTGTACTGGAGTAGAATGCCTCCTCTTCCTCCTATGGAGTGACTGGTGGTTTTGAACTACTGACCTTGCCCAACCACGTGGCCCCATGCTACCACGTGAGCCACGTGGGGCCCTTACTCTCAGAGCACCACCAACAAAACCAACCGGAGCCCACGGTCAGTACGGAGAAGCTGACTCCTAGCAACACAACACGCTAGAGGAGAACCGTCGAAGGGGGTCCCAAGGCTTCACCCTGTCTGGGAGCAGCCCTGGACATCTTTCTCCCACAGAGTGGACCGTGGACTTGAACCACCCACCTTTAGGTTAGCAGTCATGTGCTTTAATCACTGCACCACCAGTGAGCCTTCCAGCCCAGAATGGTGCCCATCAAAGGAAGCAGCAGCACGTATTTGTGGCATGCACGGACACACGGATGCTTGAGATGGTGGGAGTAACCCAATATAAAGCGCGGCCAGGTGTTGGGCCCATGGGGTTTCTGAGCGTGGGATCCAGGAGTCCCTGCTGGTGTTGCGGGATTCCAGGCCTGGGCGGGGGAGCGTGACCCCCAGCACCAGGACAGGCAGGGCGGGGCTGCCCCCACAGCTCCCCACCCAGAAGCATCTGATACTCCGAAGTTTAATTTAGCTGAGGTCTTGGCTGCAAGCCACAGCTGGTAACTTTAGTTGGGGGGATTAAGAAACGTATAAGATGCATAGCTCCTTAAAAGGAGCTGGAGGTCGGGGGAGAAACTCAGCCAAGCGCATCCCACAGTTGGCCTTGCAAGGGGCCACCTCTGGGAGCCTCCTAAGGCGGGTGAGTCTGCCTGAGGGGAGCAGAGGGTGAGCCCAGGGGAGGCGGCCAGTGGCCCAGGCACCCAGGCCATCGCATCCACCTGCTGACAAGATGGAGGCAAGGCCATCGAGAAACCATAACTACATAGTTGGACAAGTGCTGTTCTCTGACCGTGTTCCGCTGCTGGGAGGCAGAAGACTTCATCCCCAGAGTCAAAAGCAAGCCAGGGCGGGAAGAACAGGATGCTACTGGAGCCAAGGGGCCCGAGTTCTCTCCACACAGGCTCCCAGAAGGCGATGGCTGGAAAGTGAAGCAAAAGAGGAAGAGAAATGCAGATGGCTGACCCGCCTAAGGGGTCCGCCCCATCCACGTCCCAATACCACTTTAAATGACATGCAGGCCACGCTTTAAGGCAGCGGTTCTCAACCTGTGGGTCTCGCACGACCTCTTTGGGGTCGAACGACCCTTTCACAGGGGTCACCTAAGACCACCAGAAAACACATATTTCCAATGGTCTTAGGACCGGAGACACCACTCCTTTATCTGTCTCTGGGTGGGTCCCCCACATGCAGATACGCCCACCTCCGAGTACCCGGCGTGATGACATCATCGTGCTAACCCCATCCCATACACCCCGTACAAATACAGGTGTATGTGACAGGGTTGGCGCCATAATGTACTTATGCGGACCACTCACCCATGTGTAGAGAGCAGCAACTGTGTAGATATCAGGTATTTACATTACAATTCATAACAGTAGCAAAATTGCAGTTATGAAGTCGCAATGAAAATAATTTTATGGTCGGCAGGAACTGTATTAAAGGGTCATGGTATTAGGAAGGCTGAGAACCATGGCTTTAAGGTCTGACCTCATCTAGCCAAGCCACTGGGCAGAGGAAATGAGCTACCCCCCCCCCCCAAGCCCCAGCAGGCCCCTGGTCAGCTGGTTCCCTTACAGATGCAGAGGGGCGAGCTCCCTAAGGAAGGTTCCGGTCACCACGCAGATCAGACCATGCTGGTAGCCCCTCTCCAGCCAGCCTCTGGCTCATGGCCGCGCTGGCCATGTGTGACAGGGTAGAACGGCTGCTCAGCGTTCTATTTCAGTTTGGTTTCGAACCGCCAGTCTTTCTGTTAGCGGCTGATGGCAGACCACAGGTGCTCCCCGCCCCCCAGGCCCCCAAAGTAACTCAAAGCACAAACTCTCTGTCATTCCATTGATTTAGACTCTTAGCAATCCTACAGGACAGGGTAGAATTGTCTCTATGAGCGTCTGAGATGGACTCTTTACGGAAGTAGAAAGCCTCGTCTTTCCCTTTCAGGGTGGCCGGTGGTTTCAAACTGCCGGCCTTGTGGTCAGCAGTCCAGTACACACTCTGGTCTGCCACCGGGGCTCCTAAAAATGAGAAGTCATTAGAATGTCCAGCAGGGGGTGGCACTGAGCAAGGAGCCACGCAGTGAAGCGTACTGTGCAATCTGCTCCGCCATCTTCCCGCGGGATGGCTCATTAAAAAATGTTTCAGAGCCCATCTGAGTGCCGACGGGGCAATTAACCGGATTTGTCTTTTTCCTGATGTGATTCAAGGCTTCTGTGTACACTGTGGTGCCGGAGAAGCATATGGAAAGTGCCGTGGACCGCTGAGAGGACAAACAAGCCTGTCTTGGAAGAAGCCCGGCCAGAGTGCTCCTTGGGGACAAGGGTGGCGAGACTTCGTCTCACGTATTTTCAACACGGTGTCAGGCGAGAAGAGTCCCTGGAGGAGGACCTCGTGCTCGGTGACGTTGGAATGAAGAAGAGGGACACTCCCAACAAGATGGACTGGCACAGTGGTGGCAACAGTGGGCTCAGCATCAGAACAGCTGTGAGAATGGCACAGGGCGGAGCGATCCTACTGTGCACGGGGTGTCTATGTTCCCTTCTGATGTGCATGGGGTCTCTGTGCCTTGGAATCGATTCGGTGGCATCTAACAACATCAACAACAACAGCAGCAGCAGCAACTGTGCTTATGAGAGAACAAAACAGAACCCCCTTCACTCGGGGGTTGGGTGCAGCTAGGCAGTCGGAGGGGCCCACCTGAATCGCATGATGGCTTTGGGGTCCACCCTCCAACATCTCTGGCTCTCAGTGGGCCTCAGCTTTCCCCACGAGACTGAAAGTTCCTATCTTGACTTGTGACTTTGGGCAGGTGAGTAGGCATCAGGCTTTTCATCTAGAAAGCATGCATCAGAAGATTAGGTTCTTTATAGGATTAAGCTCTTCTGGTCAGGGGCTGCCCAGTCGGTTCTGGCTCGCACATCTAAACACAACTCAGTTGTCCTGTGCCACCTTCGCCACTGTGGCTGTGTGGGAGCCCATTGGAAATAGGGCAAGTGCCCAGTCTGAACCAGCGTTTCTCCAAGTGGGTGATGCTGCCCCCGGGGGCATGGGAATGATCCCAGAGGCTGAAAAAGCAGGTGTTTCCGTGTTATCCTGGACAATGGGCTATTCTACGAACGTTTTAAATTGCCAGCGTGTGTGTGTGTGTGTGTGTGTGTGTGTGTGTGTAAGGGGTGGGCGGGGAGGAAGATAGGGAGTGCCGAGTAATTGTTTTTCTGAAAAGAGGGTAATAGACCAAATAAGTTTGGGAACCTATGGTCTAAAATAGTCCATTAGGCCCATCTCCTGCACAAGACCCCGTTAAAGTGTTGAAAAGCAAGAATGTTCTTTGAGGACTAAGACACACCTGACCCAGGCCAGGGTACTTTCAACGGCCTCCTGTGCAGGTGAAAGTTGGACCTTGAACAGGGAGGTGAAGAAGAATCCACGCCTCTGCAGCATTTGTACAAATGCACTTGATATACAATTGATGGATGGGTTGTTACAAGGGCTCTAAGGGACCCCAATAAAATGATTTATTAAAATTTAAAAAATCGGCTGATTCCCTTCTGGACGCTGGGTCCCGCTGCGCTGGGCAGTGAAGGGAAGAAAGCCCTAGCTTGAGCTAGACAAGAGATAAACTCCTTTTGCCATGTTTGCATCTCAACTGGTCGTAATTCTTCCATGTGCCCAAGGTCCTGGTGGCAGTGGAAAAGGAGACTCAAGTCAAAAGCAAGAAACCCAGCGACTTTACCCCATCCTCCAGAGCATTCAAGGGGAGCTTGAAACCCATCCTCCACCACGAGCCCCCCTTAAGGCAGCCAGACGCCAGCTCTGCTTCCTCCTCTATGCCTGCCAGCCGAGACAGGCATAGTACCCAGTGCAGCGGCAGCCGCCCCATTCAGTCCTCCCCACACCCGGATGGAAAGGTATACCCTGAGCCAGTGGGCGAAGAGGGCAAGCCTGCTGAAGTCCCGGTGGGTAGTTTACCCCTGAGACAAACTGTTCCTCCACCCGGGGTGGACCAAGCGTTTCCCTTTCATGGTTTATGTCCCTTTCTCCACCAGTGACCTTTGCAACTGGAAGCAACAAAACCTATCCTTCTCTGAAAAAAAAAATAAATAAAATTAAAAAAATCAATACCTTTGAACCATGGTGTTGACAAAGAATCTTGAAAGTCCCATGAACTTCCACAAGACCAAAGGGGTAGGGGTGGGCAGAGGGATTGGTGGGGAGCATACATTTTAGCCCCTGATATAGGAGCATCTCAACATTTAAGCGATTGCAACAGAGGTACCTTTGTCTCCGAGAGGCTCTGCCCCCCACCCCCCCGGCTCTGTCCCCCCTCTACTCCCACCCCAGTCCCTCTCCAGCTTGCCAGACCTTGACCTGGAATCACCTACACCCCACCGCCTCCAGCACATCACCATTTGGAGACTTTTATTTTGAAGCCTGCCTGAGGTTCAGGTGACCTGATCTACCCCCGCCCCCGCCCCCATTCAGGGCTTGGAAAGCCTCCCTCCCCACATGTCACAGTGGGCACCCATCTGGCCTCATTCTTCCTCCCAAACCCCCCCCCCCCCCCCCCCCCCCCCCCGCTCACCCTGAGGCCCTCTCATGCAGGATGAGAACATGAAGCTCCCAGCCTGCTCTGCACCCTTTCTTGGCACTGACTGAATGAAGGGCATGGGAGTGGCATGCAGAATCCCTTGTCATCATCTGAGACTTTCATCCAAATAGGTTTGCAAACTGGAGGAGCCTCAGAGACAACCGTTTAGTGAGCACATGAAGAAAGGATACGGGTGTCCCTCTGGCTCCAGGGCACCCAGTGACACGCTTTCTCCTGCTGGATCCTGCATCCAACGGGGATTGCATTAGCCCTTGCTGTGTGCCAGGCACTATAGTAGGCCTTGGGGACCCAACTCAGAGACCTGGGGGTGGATCTATTTGTTGAGAATGTTTGCAGTGAGGTTGGGAGGAGGAGACAGGAGGTAGAGAGTTCAACAGGGGACACACCGGGAGGGCCTTATAAGTCAAGCTAAGGAGACAGAATCTTTTCTGGCTGTCAGCCGGGGCACCACAGCGGGTGGTGGATCAGATTTGTGTTTTACTAAGAGCTGGCGCTCCACCCGATTAGGAGTTGGGCTAACTGATCGCAAGGTCAGCAGTTCGAATCTGCGGTCCTGGTTGGGTGTGAACATTGAAAGGATAGAATTGCCCTCACCTTGATCCCACAGGCTGCAGTGGAGGTGTTGGAAAAGATCAACTCCAGACCCAAAGAAGGAAGGCGCTGCCCAGCGGGATCTACCTTCATCTCCTTATAATCACATTCATTCTTCTCAAGCTGTAGAAAGAGAAGACAGAGACAGTCAGGAGGTGGAGGGGTGGGGGGTGGGGGTAGCTATGCAAGTCACAGGAGCGAATCCATCTCATTTCATTCACTCTGAAGCCCTTTTTTTTTCCGACCCCAAGGTGAGGTAGGCAGCCGGTTGCTCTCACTCTCCCTCTCGCTTCAAAACCAGGGTCAAACTCACCTGCTTGTCTTTCAAAACCTGTTTGCTGCCGTCAGAGTGGAACTTGCCCGCAGGGTTTTTAATGGCTGGGATCCAATGGGAGTAGATCTTCAGACAGTTCTTTTGTGGCTCTCACCCACGGTGGAGTCAAACCCCAGGCCTTTCCGTTTGTCACTGAACACAAACCATTTTGTACTTCCCAGGGGCCTGCGTGTCAGCCAAAGTCTGACCCAAACTCAGAAAGACAATTGGACACCCCCTTACAGAAGGGTCACAAAGGAGAGACAAGCCAGTCAGGGTGCACTAGAGCACTGATGAAACACACAATATTCCTCTGGTTCTTTGAGGCTTCCTCACCCCCCACTATCATGACCCCAGTCCTGCCTTTCAGTTCTGGCTAGACGGGAGCATGTGCAATGGTACAGATAAGAGCTCACGACACACAGAATCCAGGTCAGATAAACTCCTGGGAACAGAAATGGGACTAATGGTGCCAGGAGGGTAGGACGAAGGTGGGGAGAGGGGGCGAAGAAGGAGGCAACTGATCGCAATGATTGATGCATACATCCACCCCCACTCAGGGGGATCAACAACAGAAACAAGGGTGAAGGGAGACAGGGGTCAGTGTAAGACATGAAAATAACAATTTATAATGTATCAAGGGGTCGTCAGGGTGGGAGGGGCTGGAGGGAAAAAAGAGGAGCTGATACAAAGGGCTCAAATAGAAAGTAAATGTTTGGAAAATGATGATGGCAACATATGTGCAAATATGCTTGATACAATTGATGTGTGAATTCTTCTAAGAGCTGTAAGAGTCCCCAGTGAAACAAAACAATGAAAACAAAACAAAAAAACCCCAAACCTCCACTCAGTGCCACAGAGTTGATGCCAACCCACAGAGACCTGATGGGTCAGGGAGTAAGTAGACAGCCTCCCCTTCCTTCCTTGGAGCTGCCAGTGGCTTCGAACTGCCGACCTTGTGGTTAGCAGCCTGACCGACACTTAACCACCACACTACCAGGGCTTCCAGGCAGCTTTGGAAAATCCGACAAGAAGCTTCTAGGTAAATTAATTTCAGCAAGTGAGTCTAAAACCGATGTTGTGCTTGTGATCATCTCCCCCCACCCCTAAGGCCAAATGTAGGGTAAAATTCTACCTGTAAATAGATCCATTTGTAAACAGGACTTTCTTTTGTTACGTTAATGAGTCAGTTCCTGGTGCCTTTGAGTAAGGAAGGAGTGAATAATAAGCAAGAGCGCCCACTAATGGTGTGGGTCTGAAATGCCACGTTGGTTTGGTCTCCTGCTCCGGAAGCAGCTAGGTCTTCTTGCGTACAGAAGCGGACAATGAAAACGACCTGTTTTGCAGGGTTGGGGTCCGGATTCCGTAACAAGCAGACCAGAGTGGACTGAGCACAGATCGGGCCGTGTCGCTAAAGCTAGCCGGAAGGTTCCTCCCTGCAATTTTTCCACCCTGTGGGCCCTTTGCTGGCGCAGTCAGCGCTCTGAGCCTCTCTGGTAGCGGATGTCTGACGGCCTGGAGACTGACCAGTCTGGAGCATTCAGGGTTTCTGGCCCCGGGAGCACCATCCCCTGCGTCCTTCAGCTGAGGTTCTGCAGAGAGGGGTCCAGGAGGCAGGACTCTGGTGGACTCACATTTTGGACTCCAGGTGGACGGAACCTTCTTGTGGACTGATGACATCTCTCCTCTAGGCGGTACTGCAGGGCGGTGACCTGGGTAGCTGATGCTTGGGCTTCCCTAGTGATCTAGCCCCCCCCCCCCCAAAGCCAACCCCACTGCCATGAGTCAACTGTGACTCATAAGGACATTCTGTGGTAGTGGTTATGCCTTGGACTGTGATCCACATGGTTGGCATTTCTAAACCAGCAGCAGCTCCTCAGGAGAGACCAGGCTTTCTACTCCCGTTAACAGTTACAGACTTGAAAACCCACCGGGGTCCCTATGAGTTGGCATTCACTCAATGGCAGTTAGTTGAGAAGACAGGGTGGAACTGCCTCTGTGGGTGTCCAAGATTGTAACTTTTTTTTAAAAAAAGATCATTTTATTGGGGGCTCATACAGCTCTCATCACAAGACGTATATGCATCCATTGTGTCAAGCATGTTTGGACTGTAACTCTTTACAGGAGTAGAAAGTCTTGTCTTTCTCCCACAGAGAGACTGGCAGTTTCGAACTGCTGACCTTGTGGTTAGCAGCCCGAAGCGCAACCCACTATGCCACCAGGGCTCCTATTTTGAACACAGATAGAGCCATTTCCTTGTCAGGGTGGTCTATGTCCCCTCCAGGTGAAAATGGAAGGCAGATATGGGGTGGGGGGAACCGCCACAAACCAACAGAATTTAATGGGATGAGTTTTATGACTCAGAGGAGCAGGTGTGTGAGAAGAGAGGACGGGGAATGGTTGATCATTGTAACAGCGGAAACATCTGTGACTAACGGACCACCCACTGCGCGCCAGGTGCTGTGCTGAGAATTTAGCACCCCTTGCCTTACTTAGTCCACCTACCTCTCGAGGCATGGGTCAGGAGAACAACTCCCTAAGTTCATGTAGAACCTGACATACTCGCTGATTGACCCATAGCAGGTGCTCAATACATGTTGAAAACCAACAATACATGTCGAAAACCAACAATGAAATACAATGATTTTAGGAGAATGTTATTATCGCCTTAAAAAACAAATAAACAAAAAACCAGTGGGCAGAGACAGTGGGGTTACTAGATTGGTGTCACCTAGTGACATCTTGACATCCCTCCCCCCAATGCAGCTTTCACATCTCTTCCCCTCCTCCCTGCTCAATGCCCCAAAGCCTGCTCTCTTCCACAGACTACGGATATGTGTGGCGGGCTAGTGGTGCTGATGAATTATTGTCACATTGAGTTATGGGTGATACTAAGCGCCGGGGTGCCACAGCTTTGGCAGCTCCCATCCCTCTGTGGCACCAGCCTACCCACCACTGCCGAGGGCTTCCAGGTTGGCCGGTGCAGTCTTCACCAGCCTGTGGATGACACTTGAGGAGCAGGGCTAAGGTGTGCCTGACCCAAGCCATGGGATTTTCCATCGCCTCACATGCACGTGAATGCCGAATGAAAAGGACCAAAGAAGAGTCGATGCCTTTGGATTGTGCTGGGGACGAATCTTGAGGCCCCCAAGGACCGCCACAAGAAGACAGACCTGTCTTGCACGAAGCACAGCCCGAGCTCCCTCCTTAAGGGGAGGATTGGCATGACTTTGTCTCGCGTGCTTTGGACATGCTGCCAGGGGAGACGGTTCCCGGAGGAGGAGATCAGGTTTGGTAGAGGGTCCGCGGCAACGAGGGATGCCCTCAGTGAGACGGATGGACACAGTGCTGTCACAGTGGATTGGAGCATGGGAACAATGGGGAGCACGTCGCAGGCTGGGGCCGGGCTGTCATTCACTGTCGCTGTGGGTCAGAACTGACCTGACAGCAGCAGGGCCATTGAGGAGTAGAGAGGCTGCGTCGTGTCTCCTTGGTCACATCGCAGCTAGTCTGTAACACAGCCAGGGCCCCGAGGTCCAGACGCAGCCCTGCTGTGAGCCAGGCTCTGAAAGGGGAGGGTAGGCCCCTCTGTCCGTAGGGGGCTTGCCATCTGAGGGCCGCCCTGTCTTCAAGTGCTGCTTCCAGGGGCCTGCCAGGGTTGGCTATTTACAGCTCGAGGTGGAAGCCGGTGACACTCCCCTCATAAATTATGAAGGAGACACATGTGGGTCAGGGTTGGGGAATTCCGTGTGTGAGGGATCCCTAGTGGAGTTGCTGACTCAAGCAGCGGGCATGTGCCGAATTCCCCTGACAGGTTCCCAGCCATCCCCTGGTCCTCGAGGACACCTACCTCCTCCCAGATCTACCTGCCACCCTGCTGCAGTGTCTGCAGCCGGAGCGCCTCTCCACAACCCCACTGCCCAGACGCTCCAAGACAAGGGACTGCACCTCCTCTTCCCACCCCAAGTGAAAGGAGTGCTGGGCACAGCGGTTACACATTGGGCTATGGTCCCCAAGGTCAGCAGTTCTAAACCACCCGGCAGCTCCTTGGGAGACAGATGGGGCATTCTTACTTCCCCCAATGATTGCAGGCTCGGAAGCTCACAGAGGCAGCTCTCCCCTGTCCTATTGGGTCACTATGTGTGGATGGCAGTGTTTCTTTGAACTGGCCCAAATGAAAGTTTCAGAACTGCTAGGTGATTGTGCCATTGACACTCATTTGGCACCCAGGATTGGGGTGGGTGGTGGGTGGACATCTCTCACGGGGGTGAGGGTGGGGGTCTGAGCATTGACTCCTTTCCTTGGAGCTGTGACCAGGAAGGGGCACTGGAGAGCGTGGGTCATTCAGGTCAGAGCCTGAGTCCCCGCTTCTCACTGTCCCTGCCTTTCCATCATTGTCGTCATTGTTGGCTGGTCGCTGGGCTGGCCTTTGCTTTGGCCTGCCCCAGTGGGCTGTGCCTCCTAAGGCACTGCTGCTTCCCTCCAAGACTTGGCTCTCCAACCGAGGCCCACTTTCTCCGGTGAGGAAAACCTGGGCGCTTGGGTGCCTGGACAGGGCACAGCATTCAGTTCCTACTTGGCTCATCTCCTCCAGGCTGGGGCTGCAGAGGGTCAGTTTCGGGAGATCATTTCAGGCATTCCTTTGTACCTGCCCAGGAAGGCTCACAGAGTCTGCTCCGGCCACCATGGGGGAGTGTTTGGTCCCTCTCCCCACCTGCAGCAGCAGCGGAGATGGGGGTGGGGGTGCCTGGGATTCACAGCCTCGGCAGCAGAAGGCCGGGAGCCCACTGCTGACAGTGTGTCTGGATTCAAATTACACTGTCTCAGAGCTCAGGCTTAAAATTAGCAGCAGTGCCCTGTGTACAAGGAGCCCGAGAAATACTCGGATTCAGCAGAAGCCCAGGTTGGGGGAGGGGAAGAGTCCTGGGCCCCCCCCTGCCCCCCACAGACACCCTGCTTCCCCTCTGCCCCACAGGTGCCTGTCAGTGACTGAACGGAGACCACAGAAAGTTCTTTGGGGGTGCTGAGGAACGGGCAGAAGAGACCCATAGAACTGACAGTTTGGTCTACCTGAACCAGTTCATACAGAACCTGCCATGTCCCCTGTTCCCCTTCCCCTGACTCCATATACACACACACACAATAAACATACACACATATACACATATATGCACACATACACACACTCTCACACGCCATGAACATACACACACACATACACTCACTGACTTAGCATTTTTCACATCCTTTCTCATGAATTGTTCCCACAGAGCACCGCCCCCCTGCCCGCCCCTCTTCCCAGGAATACCTGTCCCCTGGGTGATGACAACTGCTAATGGGTGTGGCCACTAATAGGAAGTTGGGAGGTTCTTCTCCACCCACAGGCACCGCAGAAGAAAGGCCTGGAGGTCTCCCTTAGGGAAACCAGCCCCAAGACCTGCTGTGACACTCACAGGAGGGGGGTGGTCCCAGGAGGCTCTGAGCCAACTCGGTGGCAACGATGGAGCCCTGCCTGGTGGCGTAGTGGTTACGTGTTGTTCTGCGATCCACCAGGTCAGTAGTTCAAAACCATCCGCTGCTCTGTGGGAGAACGCTGAGGCTGTCACAGTCTCGGGAACTCACAGGGGACCTCCACCCTGTCCCAGACGGTCACTAGAGTCGGCATCGCCTTCATGGCAGTGAATGAGAAAGAACCACAGAAAATCAGGAGCTTGTCAAGTCACCGGGTTCACGGGGTACGGGTCTGCAGGTTCACCATGTGTCCTTGTACGGGGGCATTGAACTACAATCTCTGCCCACCACAGACGCTCCCACAGACACGGTCATGCTTGCCTACACACGGTGGTCTGGGTACAGATCTGTGGGACAGCCGCACATGCGCGTTTCTAACCCCCACACAGAGATCTCCGTGCAGTGCCGCAGCCACGCGCCCGCTCTGCCGCACGGCTTCTCACTACAATGGCCCGGGTGCTTCCTGATTAGTACTAGACCTCTTCCCTCCTCCGCCACAGCTAGGTGTTCACACTCCCTGGCACTCACAGACCCGTGCCACCCCCAGCCAACTCACCCTTGCTGACCCACTTAATGACCCATTTCATCTGCCTCCTCTAAACCGGGGAGGGGTTGGGGCATGGCCAGGGCCCGCGGGCTGTAGAAGTCTCTTGACCTCATCTACACCAGCTGACCTCACGCGCCTCACCAAAGAGAACGTTCCAGCCATCACATTAGGGGTGAGTTGATTCGCTGTTTGACCAGTGGGACCTGAGCATGGTGTTATCGATATCCAAACGGCCCATGGCAGAGAAAAGAGGGCTCCCCGCCCCTGTGAAGGGCCCTAAGACCCAGCAACTGAGCCTGGCCCGTCGTCTCGATGCTTTCTATTGCTTCCGGTGGGAATTCTCCTGTGGAACCAGTCTGCATGCAGGCTTGCCTCCTGGGTTGTGTAATTTGGGTCTATGAGTTCATGGGGGTGGTTTTGCTGTTCCCTTGCAAAACTAACTGACCAAACTATTTTTATGTCCTGCTTCAGCTGGGGTTTTCTGCACCACGTGGGCGTCCCCACAGCTGCCCGTGTTCCAGGCTCAACGCCCTGACTGGGTGTACAAGTCACTCTGTCCAGCCACGGCTGGGGAAAGCCCCTCGTTTCTTGCTGCAACTCCAGCCTGACAGCTAAGAGGTTCTGGTCTCCTAAACAGTTCTGACACCTGCGTCATCCTGGGAGCTTAGACTTGCCTCCCTGCCAATAGCTCGGGGCCTGTCTCTTGGACCTCGTGCCCAGGAAGCCATGAAAATCTCAATCCCTACACCTCAGGTTCACGCTTGGCCTCCCCACGGGCTGTAGTTTCTGCCCCTATCTGACCCAGACAGCCAACTAAACCCCTGCTGTTGAGTTGATTGGACCCTCACGAGGAATCTGAGGCTGTAAATCTTTATGGGAGCAGACAACCTCTTCTTTCGTCCTAGGAGCAGCTGGTGGGTGTGAACCACCAACCTTGTGATTAAAAGCCTGATGTTTAGAGAGGGCTCCTTACCTCCCCCCTCTCTCTTAGACCTTTGTTTCTAAACTTGGCTTTAGCATATCTAGACATCTGTCAGTCAGCATGCTCCTGTGTCTGTCTGACTCAATTCACTCCCAGTGCGTCCATTCCCCCTCCGAGCGGCCCTACAGGACAGGGGCACCCCTGTGGGTTTCTGAGACTGTAACTCTTAATGGGAGTAGAAAGCTCCATCTGTCTCCCGAGTAGCCGCTGGTGGTTTTGAACTGCCGACCTTGCAGTTAGCAGCCCAGCGAGTAACCACTGCACCACCAGGGCTCCTCTCATACGTCTGAAGCAGGGATGTTCACTGGGCCACCTCGGTGCACCTCTGTGTCCCAAAGCTAGGCAGAGCTGGCTTCAGCGGGGGACGGAGGGGACGGGGGCTGCGGGCTGGGCCCAGAACATGTGCCTTCTCAGGAGCTCGGGCCCTGCCCCACACTCTGTTGGAGGCTGAAGATCCTGTGGGGTGCCAGAGGGGCAGGGACGAGTTCTGAGGACGAGCCTAAGGCTGCAGTTCCCCTCCTCCTTGGAGCTAAGCCGCCCTGAGGATCCTGGGAATGGCTCCCGTTCCCTATGCCTTTGCTGGGAAGTCAGGGACCAGGGTGGGGAGGCTGGCTCCAGGCTTCACTCACTGGCTCTGTCCCCACAGACCCTGACCCAGTCCTGGGGTTCCGAATACAGCAGGGGTTTGGGGCAGAGAATGTTGACGGGCAACCTGTCTGGAAGAGCCCCAGACTCCAGGCCTGCGGATCAGAAGGACCATCCGCTATCTCCTCACTGCCATTCCTCTGTGGTCTGCAGAGAGTGGGTGTGATGAGTGTGTAGCAGTATTGAATGAGTATGATGGGTGTGAATGTATGTTTCTGTGTGGGTGTACGAGGGGTACGCCCCAAGAAAATGGAATTGCTTTGGGTGGGGCGGAGCTTTTGGAGTATGCATTTTTCCCCATGAGGCGAGCACAGAGAAACTCGCTTTGAGTTAGTGCACCCAGTGGCATCACCTGGGAAGGTTCTCTATGGTCACAGTGAATTTTTTGGTAAAAGCAGTTTCTCTTGAACCTCATTGTTTGGGATGGCCAATTTAAGAGACTAGGGTGCAGCTGTGGAATTTTGTTTCCTGCTCCTGGAAAAATGCCTCAGAAACTGTTGCAATGTTGAACATAGGGGAAAACCGCAAGTGTATGAGTGGTTTTCTCATTTCAAAAGAGGTGAAATGTCAATTGATGACAAACCTCATTCTGGACAACTGTCAACTTCCCAAATGGATGAAAATGTCTACTTGTGCATTTGGAGTTTGTTCCACCAGGTCAGACTGTTAATCAAGCTTTCTATATAGAGGTTCTGAAAAAATTGTCTAACAGTGTGCAACAGAAAAGGCCTGTTTTGTGGCATATGGGGAATTGGTTTTGCCACCATGACAATGCACCTGCTCACACAGCCATCTCAGTGTGTAAGTTTTTGCCCAAAAAACCCACCGTGTCTCTCTTGCTCCATGCACCTGACTCACCTGCCCTCACTCCGTGTGACTTCTTTTTGTTTCCATGAATGCAGAGGGACATGAAAGGACAGCAATTTGAGGATGTCGAAGAAAAAAACCAAGGGAGGTGCTGTCAGCCATCCAAAGAGATGAATTTGAAAAATGTTTCCAAGAATGGAATTGCAGCTTTGACAGCTGTATAAGTATAATGGAGAGTACTTTGATGGTGATAAGCTTGTTTTATAAAAAGCTTTAAATACATAGCTTTGAAAAAAAATTCTTTTTTAGGAGGTACCCTCTTGTATGAGTGATGGTGATGTGGATGTGAATGTGTGTGTGTAGAAGTGAGTCTTGTGTGAGTGTGATGGGTGAGAGTATGTATGTATCTGTAGGTATGTGGGTGTGAGTGTGAGTGTGTATGAGTGTGATGGATGTAAGTGTGTGTGTGTGTGTGTGTGTGTGAGAGAGAGAGAGAGAGAGAGAGAGAGAGAGAGAGAGAGAGAGAGAGAGAGAGAGAGAAAGAGAGCCTGTGTGCGTGTGTGAGAGAGAGGCACTGTTGGGTTGCTGGTTGAGGCTGTCTGTCTGTCCGCCTCTTGCAGATGTCTCCCTGGGGCATGCCCCTGAGAAGCAGATGGGCACAGGCTCCCCAGCTGGAAGCGGCCTTTCGTTCACCCATCAGGTATCAGCCGAGCACTTTCGACACACCAGGTGCTGTGCTGGTCCCGGGGAGAGGGGGGAGCAACCACTGAAAATATCAACGCACAAATACTTATGAAATTCCAGGAGTTACATGTGCTCTGAAGTCCAAGTACAGGGACCTGGGAGAGACTAAGACAGGGAGGGGTGATGTTTGGGGTGAGGGTCAGGAAGGGGTTTGTAAAGAAGTGAGTTCCATGTCCAGTCCTAAGGGAGGCAAATTCAAAAAAAGTCACAGCCATCGAGTCCTTTCCATCTCGCAGCGACCCCACAGGACAGCGGAGAACTGCCCCTGTGGGTGTCTGAGGATGCCACTCTTTACAGGAGTAGAAAGCCTCGTCTTCCTCCTGGGGAGCAGTTGGTGCTTTCGAACTCTTCATCTGGCCGTGAGCAGCCCAACGCAGAGCACAGCCCACTGAGCCCCCTGGGAGGCAGGGAAAGTGCATTCCAGTGGTGTGATCAGCATGTATGATGGCCCTGAGCATGCCAGAAACAGAAAGAGGGCGAGGGAGGGAAGGCATGTCAGAGAAACAAATCCAGGGACACTCGTGTATCTGTAAGAGAGAGCTTTATACCAAGAAGTGGTTACATCTTGAGAAAATGTCCCAGCTCAGTCCAACTCAAGTCCATAAGTCCGATATTAGTCCATGAGTCCCTCTTCAGACCCAGGAAGACACCTGCAGTGATACAGAACCAGGGAGATACAGGTCAGGCCAGTGGGTGCCAAGTCCTGTGGATCCAGTGGCCATGGCCGTGTCACAGTGCCCACAGCATCCAGGAACCACCTGCCAGCAGGAAGGTGAAGCAGGGAAGGAGGGCCCCTGGACCCTCCTTATGAGAGGGTCATGCCAACAAGGAGGCACCATCTGGCTCTGACCTGATTGACAGACTAGATACGCTTGAAGATACGCTGTTCTGAATCTTCAAGTTGACATAAAATTATGTAACTACCAAAGGAGGAGAGGAGGCTGGGTAATCCAGGGTTTGGGGAGGCGAAGGGTGTAGACTTCCTCCCAGGTACAAGGGCCAGTGAGAGGCTCTCAGCAAGGAGGGGCGTGGCCAGGCACACCTAGTGAAGTTTCGCTGCTGGTGGACAGGATGTTCCTGCCAGTCATGCTGGGCACATTGGCAGAGGGATGAGGAGCAGAGGGGCAGGGTCCCTGGACTTGCCCGTATTCCTCACAGGGTTCTAACTGCTGGGGGAGGCGGTGGCAGTCGGGGCAGGGCCTTGAGGGACAGCAGGCGAGGTGACCAGCCTCGTAGACCCACGCACCAGCTTGCACAGAAGCTTGGCAGTAAGTGGGTGCAGAGTGGGCATGGCGAGGAAAGGACATGATGCCAAGGTCACAGGGTCCCTCGGTGGTGAGTCAGCACTGGGGTTCTGTCTCAGATGGAGTGGGTTTTCTGATACGCCACCAAAGCCTGGCCCTGAGACGTGGCATTGAGGAAGTCCTCAAGACTCAGTGTCTTTGCTCCTGTAAGCCCAGGCGGCTCCCCAAGGGGACACTTCCCCATTGCTGCTCATGGCAGGGGGGCGGGCAGGGGCGGGGAGAGGAAGTGCTGGTCCCAAACTAGACCAACTAGCCTGGGGCGGGGCCTCTCTCTTGCATGAGAGGTACAGCAGGGTTGGGTGGGGAACTCCCAGGACCACAGCTGCTGAGCCACGGGGTGCCTGGAGGGAAGTGAGTGAACAACGGTGAGCTCCATCTAGGCCTGGGGACAGGACCCTCTGCCACTTGTTCCACGGGCCCTGTTCCACCGCCATGAGCCAGGCTCAGCAGCTGCGGGCTGAGAGGTGAGTGAGCGTCTTGGCCCTCCCTGGTCTCCTTGCTATTCCCTGCAGGCTGCAGTTGGGAGGTCAGGTGTGGGGGAGGATCTGGAGCAGGCCCTCCTGAGGAGCCTTGCCAAGGTCAGAAGGTGACAGGCTAGGGCTGACTCAGAATACTCAGGAGGGCAGTGCCGACACCTGGGACAGCTTCCAGGCCACTCCCTCCCTGGGGCCCAGGTGAGGGTGCTTGAGGGCATCACCAGATCCCAGCCCCTCCTTCCCTGCAGCACTGGGGGCGGGGGAGGGGGGGTATAGTTTAGCCCCTGGAGCCTCTGACAACCAGTCCCTCTGTCTGGGGCTGCCGCACTTCCTGTTTCTCAAGGACCAGGGACCAAAGCAGTGATGCTGAGAAAGTGTCCTCTCAGTAGCCCAATCCTGTCCCTTTGGGCCCACCCTTGCCTTGACCTCCAGAGGGAAAGGCTGCCCTCACCCTGCCTTCCTGAAGGCCCTGTGGCCTTGCTGCATCTCAAATGCCTTCCCTGGAAATGGACTGACATCCCTGCACTTGAGGCCAGGGTCCACTCAGCGGGGGGCTCTGGGACCCGAGGCATCCCAAGAGGCAAGGGGCTGGCACAGGGTAGGTCAGCTCCCACAAACGTGCTGGGCGTGTGTGCACCTACTATGTGCCAGGCACCCCAGAAACTGGAATTAGACTTTCAAGACCCTGAAGACCAAGCCTTCTCAAGTCCCCACTCTAAAAGCAAACTTCTGAGCAGGTGACATGCCCCAACCATCTTGCCCCACAAGTCCTGAGCCTCATGGAAGGTCCCCCAGGGGGACCTGCAGCTGGCTTTGTGCCACCCCTGCCCTGGGGCAGCAGACTCTGCTCTGGCTCCTTTGCCCTGCTTCTGCGGCAATCGGAGGGCAGGGCTCTGCACAAATGTGGCCTCCCAGCCTCCCCAAGGCACTTCTGTCCACTCTGCTTCACCCAGCAGAGGAAGTGACCAGGGCAGAGAGGAGCTTCAGACGGTCTAGCTGGCACTGCACCAAGTCCCTGGTCGGCCTGCTGTGCACAGGCTAACAGTGTTGTCTCTGCTGACGCCCACTTTGTTCCCAGGCCCGTATGGTGCACACCCCACCAGGAGTCGGCCCTGTTCCCCTTCCTGGCTCTGCTGCTCACCTCCTCCCACCTCAGGCTCTGTGCTCTGGCCACGGGCCAAACACTCCTGATTCCTTCAGCTTGGGCCTGTGTCCTCACTGTCCCCAGACCTGCGTTTCCCACTAGACACCCACGTGTGGCCTTTGGGAATTCCTCCTGGAGCCTCAGCCTAGTGGGCTCCCCCCGGGAAGGGCACTCACAACCCCCGTGCTGGCCCCTCTGACCACTTACTCCGTTACCATACACGCATCCACTTGCCCATTTCTCTCGCTAGTCAAGATCTGAACCCCAGCAGTCCAGGGGTGGGGATGGGGGTGCTGGGGGGAGGATCTGGTGGCATTGTGGTTACACTGTGGACTGTCCACCAACTACCAAGTCAGCAGTTCAAAACCACTGGCTTGATTCTTGGAGGGGCTGGAAGAATAGCCAGGCTCCCCGTTGTAGCCTTTTTAGACATGGAGCGATACTAAGATGGCTTGCCTGGGGGCATTGGCAGGGGGCTGCTCGAATGATGGAATTCCCTCCCCTGGCTTTTTCAGCTTCCATTCCTAGTCAAGGTATTTCATGTGTGACCACCACCGGTCTCCTTGGGAGGCTGTGTGTTGCGACGATCCAGGTTCAGGTGTCAGCGGAGCATCCAGACTAAGAGGGACTAGGAAGAAAGGCCCGGAGATCAACTTCTGGAAATCAGCCCATGAAAACCCGATCCAGCCCACGGCTGATTGTGGGAATGGCACAGCATTCTGCTGCATTCTGCACGGTGCCACCGCGGGTCACGGATCAACGGGACAGCAGCTAATAGCAGCAGCAATGACATGGGTCTGCTTCCTGTCTGACTGGTGGTGGGCTTCCGGAAGGCCCTGTCTGGATGTGCTGAGAACAGTGTCGCTGTTAGGAGCCACCAAGTCGGTTCCGACCCATAGTGGCCCTGGCACAACAGAACAAAATGCTGCCTGGTCCGGTACCACCCTCACCATTGTTCCTACACCTGTGCCTGCTGCAGCCACTGTGTCCATCCATCTGGTCGAAGAAGGGCAGACAGTGGGTGCTACCTAAGCTACGCTCGTATTGCTTTTACTTCAGATGGGGGAATGGAGGCAGAGGAGGGCAGGTAGATATCCGTCCTGCCCACACAGGGAGCCTCTGAATGAGCCCAGGAGGGTTGAGAACACAGTGGATGGGGCCAGACTCAGACAAGCAAAACAGGCTCGCTGTCATCTGGTCAGTCTGACGCATAGCAACCCTCTAGGATAGGGTGGAACTGACTGTACACGGGACTAGAAGGCCTCACCTTGCTCTTGTTGACCTGTTGGCGGTTTTGAACTGCTGATTCTGCAGTGAGTTGGCAGCCCAAGGTGTAACCATGATGCTCCCAGAGCCCCCCTCCCAGACTGCTGGGGTTCAAATCTTGACTAGTTCATAATTCCATGCCTCAGTTTCCTCACCTGTAACCAGGCAGCCCTGTCTTAGCGGAGGGCCTGGGACGGGTGTGATCTCAGGAAATGTTAGCCAACCTGCTTCTTCCTTGGTCGGGGTACTTCTGCCTTCTGGCCCCTTCCTGCCTCCCCCCATCAAGTTGTAGAGATAGGTGCCCCCTGGCCGTGGGGAGAGAGCGGGGGAGGGAGCCTGTCCCAAAGTGTCATCCTTGGCCATGTATGGGGAGCTTGTCAAAGGCTCTGGGGAGGGTGGGCTCAGCCCTGGCCACCCAGAGTCCCCTCCAAGGGGCAGCATCCTGAGGCCTGGCAAGAGCCGGGCCCTGTGAGAGGCGTAGCCTGGGACTGGATGTTCCTGGAAGCCTTGAGTGGGTCTCCAGGAGATTCTGCAAGCTCAGAGGCTGGGTCGTGGCCCTTTGCCCCCATCCTGTTTCCCCACCGCTGCTGCAGAAATGTCCACACTGCTGCTTCCTTCCTCATCTTGAGACAGTGGCTGGACTTCCTGACTCCTGTTCTCCTCCTTCTCAGACTCCCTTTTCCTCTCTTCCCCCCCCCACCCCCCAATCCCCTGCTCTTCCCTGGAGGCCTCAGCTGCAGCCACCTGCAGCCCATCACCTGCTGCCCGCAGGTAGATGCCCACAGCACAGGATGGAATCGTCCCCCACCCTGGCACGGGGTTTCCAGGGCTGCACTTCACGGAAGCAGAGAGCCTCAGCTTTCTCCCATGGTGCAGCTGGTGGGGTCCAACCCCTGAGCTTTCTCTTGGCAACTGAGAGCTTAACCACTGAGCCACCAAGGCTGCTTCAGCCACAAGCGGCGGTTCTTCATGCGCCTCTCCTACCAAGCTCCAAGGCTGCACACAGCTCCCTTCAGCACATGGACCTGAGGGCTCAGGAGGCGAAGCTCAGCCCACCATCCGCATTCTCTCCCCTGCCTCCCATCCTGGTCAGGGGCCTGGGCATCACCAGATATGCCCTGCTTCCACCCCCACTTCCACACGTCCCTGGCGCCACTGGTCACACAGCTCAGAAAGGCCTCCTGTGCTGGTTGTGCGCCTGTTGTAGATGCAGCTGACTGCAGGGAAGGAGAGAAGCCTGGAGGCCTAGCGGGCTGCCTGTGAAGCTGCCAGCCATGAGGTTGGCAGTTCAAAACCAGCAGCCGCCCCCTTGGGAGAAAGGGGAGGCTTTTTAGTCCTGTGCAGATTTGAGTCTCAGAAACCCACAGGGGCAGTTCCACCCTGTCCTGTAGGGTCGCTGTGAATCAGAAGATTCGATGGCAGTGACTTTGAGTGAGTATAGGACACAGAAGAGCTGATTGTGGCTTCCATCAATGGGGAGCTAATTTTATCATCTCACCCAGTGGTTCTCCACCTTCCTCATGCCACGACCCTTTCATACAGTTCCTCATGTGGTGGTGAAAATTATTTTCATTGCTACTTTCTAATTGTAATATTGCTACTGTTATGAATTGGGCGACCCCTGTGAAAGGGTCGTTCCACCCCCAAAGGGGTCTCGACCCACAGGTTGAGAACTGCTGATCTAAGGAGCCATTCCGAGGGACATCCCCACTGTTTCCACGGCTCGGTGACTTCAGGGCCGACATCGCAGAGACTCCGCTGGTTATCATGTTTGCACCTCGTGGAAACGGGGCCTCTGCAATAGGGCTGCCTCAGGCCCAGCTGCCCATCTACTTTGACGGAGAAGGGGAGGGGCCTGCGCTGGCGTTGTGGGTCTGGCTGGATCAGGAAATCAAACGCTTTTAGGGCTCATTGAACGGATCGCATGGCTCCCGCTAGCTGCAAAGGAGGCTGGGAATCCACAATGGGAGTATGTTAGATTCAGCGTGGGTGAGGCCTGTGGGCCCCCTTGAGCAAGTGTGGAGCTCATAAGAAGCGGGGGCACATTAAGGGTTAACCGCGTCCCTTAGATCCATGCCTCCTCCCCTCCCAGCTGACCCCAAATCAACTCTCAGTGACCCCCACTGCCCCCAAGTCTCAGCCCCTCTCTCCTCCCTGCGAGGCTGCCTCCAGTCGGCAGCACACGATTGCTGCTTTCATTCCATGCCCAGCCCCGAGCGCCTCCTTGTTCCTGCAGAAGCCCCTCAGCTAGCTCAGAAGGCATTCAGGGTTTCCTCCTCCTGCCCCCTCCTCCTCCTCCTCCTCCTCTTCTTCCTCCTTCGCCTAGTCAAACTCAGATCGCCAGGTCCAGTCAGGCTGGCAGCAGCCAGCTCTTCAGACACTTGCCAGGCCCAGACCCTCAGCCTGTGCTGGCCCCGATGCCCAGAAGGGCTTCTCACAACTTCCTGTGGGTGAGCTCCTGAGGGACCTACTAGATCTGGCTTCAAAGCCTCCCCCAGGACAAGGACGGCGCTGGCTGGGCCTGGCAGGGAGGGGCTCCAGGCAGTGGGAAAGTGGTATCTGCCCAATGAAAGTTGGTTTTCCACGTGTGGTGCATCTCCCAATCCCAACCCCTCGGGGGCTGTGCCGGGCTCCACTTCTCTCATCTCTCCAGTGCCAGCCAGCAAAGGGAGGGGTGCAGAATGGGTACCAGGCCGAATGCCATCCTTGGGTGGCTGCGCACATGGAGGTCACCCACGAAGCTGGCCCCTGGAGCACACCAGGGTGCTGCCGGCATTGATTTTCCTCTGTCCCCACCTGCCCTTCCTCAGCGACTTTGAGCAGCTCCCTGATGACGTCCCCATCTCAGCCAACATCGCTGACATTGAAGAGAAGCGAGGATTCACCAGCCACTTTGTAAGAGTGACCCTTGGACCTTCATTTACCCTCTGACCCCTGGGTCTTCACCTCTGACCTCTGAACCTTCAATATCTGACCAACCTCTGAGTATCCAACACTCTCACTTCTTGAACTCTATCCCAGTGGCTCCCCATGCAGGCGATCCTGCCCCTCCCTCCCCTCCCACCCCCACCCCCCCAGCCAGGGACATTTAATAGGCAGCATGGCTGGTTGCCACCAGCATTTAGGGGCAGAGTTCAGGGATGCCGCTAAGCATCCTACAGTGTACAGGACAGCCCCACGACTAGAAAGGACTCAGCTCCAAATGTCTGAGTACCGAGGGGAAGGGAACTTGCTCCACCCACCTGACCTCTGAACCTGCACCCGCTGGTCCTTTGGCCCTGCCCTCTGTCCCCCTAGGTTTTTGTCATTGAGGTGAAGACGAAAGGGGGATCCAAGTACCTCATCTACCGCCGGTACCGCCAGTTCTATGCCTTGCAGACGAAGCTGGAGGAGCGGTTTGGGCCTGAGAACAAGACCAACTCCTTCTCGTGCACCCTTCCTGTCCTCCCGGGTAGGTGATCCCCTCGGAGCCGGCGACCGTTGGCCCAGGGCAAAGCTAGTCCAGCTGCCATAGGCTGGTTCTCCCCGTCAGGTCCTTGTGAGCACCGTTCCTTAGATCCATGGTTCCTCCTGGCTGGGCAGGGCTGCCTGACCCTGGCTATATGGTCACCCTGCTCCCTTGACCTCTAGCGCTCTGCCCTCCCAGTTCTCGTGGTGGCCTGCAAGACCACCCTGCTCCAGCTATCCCCTACCACCGAGACCACAGTGTGGAACCTGTCAGCCCCGGAGACAGGAGCCCTGTCCTGCTCACTTTATACACAAGGATTTCCCCCAGGCCCACACCCCCTTCCATGAAGCCCCTCTCTTGTGCTGTGCAGTCTCAGTTGCCACCAGGCCCCTGGGGTCTTCCCTGCTCCCCGGGACACTGGGGGAGGGGGTGGGTTGTACCTTGGCTCCCTTACCTCCTGTCCTTTCTCCCCAACAAGGTCCCAGAAGGCCCCATGGAGAGTCTCCAGCCTGTGGCCCCTACAACCCCTACCTCTCGGTCTCCACAGGAGGACATGACTCCCTTCCTCAAGCCCCAAGCCCCTCTCCAAACCCCAAACTCACTGCCCTCAAGCCCATTCTGACCCACGGCGACCCTACAGGACAGGGCAGAAGTGCCCCCTGGGGGTTTCTGAGGAGACAGCGACCTCTTCACGGGAGTTGAAAGTCCCGCCTTTCCCCTCGGAGTGGCTGGCCAGCGGTTTCGAACTGCCGACTTTGCAGGGAGCAGTTCCACATGTCACCAGGCCACCACCAGGGCTCCCTCTTATTGCTCCTTCTCAGCCAACAGACCCGGTGCCCCCACCTTCACCCACATCACACAAGCAGAGCTGGACCACAGTGCATTCTCTGAACAACTCCCCGCCCGCAGCTATAGCTTCCCTGCAGCCTGCACCATCTCTGCTGCTTAGACCTCTAGTCCAGGCTCCTGCCTATCTGGGAGCTGAGCCTCTAGTCCAGGCTCCTGCCTATCTGGGGGCTGAGCCTCTAGTCCAGGCTCCTGCCTATCTGGGGCCTGAGCCTCTAGTCCAGGCTCCTGCCTATCTGGGAGCTGAGCCTCTAGTCCAGGCTCCTGCCTATCTGGGAGCTGAGCCTCTAGTCCAGGCTCCTGCCTATCTGGGGGCTGAGCCTCTAGTCCAGGCTCCTGCCTATCTGGGGGCTTAGCCTCTAGTCCAGGCTCCTGCCTATCTGGGAGCTGAGCCTCTAGTCCAGGCTCCTGCCTATCTGGGGACTGAGCCTGGCACTCAGGGCAGCTGTTCTCTGCTTCTTCTCAGCCAAAGTCTACGTGGGGGTGAAGCAGGAGATTGCTGAGATGCGGGTACCTGCCCTCAACGCCTACATGAAGGTAAGGGGTGGGGGGGCTCATGGGTGACTGTGGATGGCAGGCACCAACCCAGGGCATGGCTTTGGGAACTGGGGCTCTGACGATGCCCCCCCCCCCACAGGACTGCTTTCAAAATCCTGAAAGGTCCTGGGAGGAACAGGATGTGTTCCCAACCTTGAGACTGTCCCCATAGATGCCACAGAGCTTCCAGAACTCAGTGTGGGACCACCCACCAAGCCCTGCAAGGTCACGCTGCGGTGGGCTTTGGGTGCTGCAGCTCCAGAAACACCCAGCCTCTGCAGAGAAAACACAGAGGTTACAGGATGGGAAGGGCCCAGAAAACTTGATGCTGGGGAGCAGGGGATGCAGAGGCTGGGAGCCTGCTCCCACAGTCCCTAGCTAGAATCAGGGGCCTGCAAACAAACTGCCGCTCTCTGGCCGTAGGAGGCTCCTTCCGTGCCTGCATGTGGCTTTGAAGTAAGAAATTAAAGAAATGTAAGGATCTGATTCCGATTGTGGTGATTTCATTTGCTTGTGAAGTTATACTTATGACTCTCGGATACTTTGTAAGTGGCTGCGAGGGGCAGGGTCGGGTCTCAAAAGTCTGAGCACCCCTGAGCTGCTTGATCCAGAGCAAGCACCCATCAGAGCGCCCCCCCCCCCCGAGGCGAGATGCCACAGGTGCTGGAGGCCACTGGGCTTCCCACCTAACACCCCCACTCCCACCTACTCAGGCGCCTAGCATTCCTGCAGCCAATGGGACACGCAGGTGGGCTACTGCCTCTGTCCTGCCTCCCTGCCCTTTTCATCTCCCACCTGCCTCTCTCCTTCTCCCTCCTCCTCTGCGCTCCTTCTGAGCTTGGGCACCCCATGCTGGGAGCAGGTTTGGGGGTTCCCGGGTGCTTTTCTCCATAGATCCCCACTTCACTCCAGAGGGAACAGAGCACTGTAAGCAGACACGTGTCTAACAAGGAAAGCAAAGCCCAGCAGGAATGGGCTGCCTACCCCAGATCACCCGGCCAGTTGGCATCAGGGCCAAGACTACAGAGACCCCCCCACCCCACCCCAGCTCTAGTCTCTTTAGCCAGGAGAGCTGAAGCCTTGAGTGGTCTCTGCAGAGGATGGCCTTTTTCAGCTTCCAGAAGCCTTGTCCTCCATGCCTCTGGTGATGGGGCGCTCACTACCTCCTGAGGGATACGCTTGGCTCTGCTTGTTAACCTAGCTCTGTCGCTTACTAGTGGTGTGGCCTGGGGCAGGCCCCGCCACCTCTCTGACCCTAACCCACAGGTCAGTGGAGGTGGGTCAGGTAACACATCTGACCAGTACCTCACGCATGTGACCTGCCACACACACGGGGTGGCTATTTCAGGAACCTTCATGTCTGGACTAACAAGTCATGGTGTCCCTCTGACCTGGGACCCAGGCGCAAAGCTTGAGAAAGGGTTCCTTCAACGTGTGGAGAGTCATAATAATACATTGATATATGTATATTTATATTGCTTTTAAAAAGACTTGCTAGTGTTAAAAAAACCACCTCCAACTCCCTGCTGTGGAGTTCATTCAGGATCACCCTCAAGGGGGCTGTACCAGGTCTTGGCTGGACTGGGCTGTCCAGATCTGGCAGGCCGCCACCCCGCCCCACCCTGCCCACCTCACCCACACGCAGAGCCTGCTCAGCCTGCCCGTCTGGGTGCTGATGGACGAGGAGGTCCGCATCTTCTTCTACCAGTCGCCCTACGACTCAGAGCAGATACCCCAGGCTCTCCGCAGGCTCCGCCCACGCACCCGCAAGATGTAAGTTGCAGCCAGCCCCTGCTCCCCTACGCTCCCCATGCCCGCCCCCTAGGTGTATGTCTGCCCTGGAAGGAGGGAAGGAAGGAAAGGCAGCGGGGCTGTTTCACCCCTAAACCATTCAAGATGGTTTCGCTCCTTGGGGGCGGGGGCTGGAGGGGCAGAGGGGTGTGCAATCCTGTGCATAGGTACACGTGGGGACCGGCTAGGGTGGGGCGCCACAGCGGCTGTAGGAGGCTGGGGCAAGGAGGGCCTGGTCAGGTCCCTAGTTTGGTTTTTGTACCTTGGGCAGCTGTGGCTCCCACCATCCCCCCGCTGACCTTCAGGGGGCACTGGTGGCCTTCCTCAGAAGAACCCTACCCACCCAATCCCCCCAGTCCTGCTCCTGGAAGCCTGCTGATGCTGGAAATACAACTTGGAAAACCTGGGAAGCATGTTCCCAAGTCCCTGGCTTCCTTCCAACCTGCTCTCCTCCAGTAAATGTGTGTGGGTGTCCTCTTGACCTAGTCACCCCTGCCTGAGATGACACAGGCTTTGACACCAGCTAGGGTAGCTGAGTGGCCTTGAGTAAGTCCCCACCCCGAACTCAGTCCACTCACTCCCCCTTCTCCCCTTTTCTTCACTGGTTGAGTGGGGGTAAGAAGGCCCCCCTTCGGGCTGTGAGAACAACCCCTGGGGGAGATGTGTGGCTTTGTGTTTTAGCAGCCCCCACCCCTCCTCCGCCCCTCCCCTGGCCGTCCCCACCCTGTGAGCCCTGAAGCAGCGGCCCAGCAGACCCCTAGAGAACCTATCCCTCTTCTCTATCCACAGCAAGAGCATCTCTCCACAAAGCCCTGGCATGGACCGCTTGGAAGCGCCAAGAGCAGAGGTACCAGCCTGTCGCCCTCCACCTCCTGGCCACCCCACTGCCCTCTCTGTGCTGGGCCCGCTGAACAGAGGGAAGGTGACCTGGACACAGAGGCAGAGGGAGAAGTCCATTCATCTGTCCATGCAGCTTTCTGGGCCTCCTTCTGAGATGAATCAGACGGGGCTCCCAGTTCCCAGGGACACAGTGTAAATGCATGTGGCCCATTCCCCAGCAGAGGAGTCCCAGAGGTCCCCAGGGAGGCTCAAGGTGGGGGTGGGGACAAGGAAGGTGCATGGTCCAGAGGGCTTGCATTCTAGAAAGAGCACCACCCTGAAGTCAGGGAGACCTGGGTTTGAATCCTGGTTCCTCCACTACCCAACGGGATGGCCTCCATAGATCACTGGTCCTCGCTGAGCCTCAGTCACCTCCCTGTCCCCTTGCCTGCCTCCTGCCCTAGGCCCTGTTTGACTTCACTGGGAACAGCAAGCTGGAGCTGAACTTCAAAGCCGGAGACGTGATCTTCCTTCTCAGCCGAATCAACAAGGACTGGCTGGAGGTGAGGTGGGCTTGCTGTGGGTGGGAGCGGAGCCCAGGAGGGCGGGGGAAGGCTTGAGGGACGGGAAGGTCCTGGAGGGATGTGGTGGGAGAAGGGCATATGAGGGAGCACATGGAAGACTCCGGAGCTGACACCCGAACCAGACTCCAAATTCATCATCACGGAATCCACGCTGACTCATGGTGACCCCACAGGACAGGGTAAAACTCTCCCTATGGGTTTCCAGCGCTGTGAATCTTTACAGGAGCAGAAAGCCTGCCTCCTCTTTCTCCCAAAGGCCAGCTGTGGGTTCAAACCGTGGACCTTGCAGTTAGCAGCCTAGCGTGTTACCCACTGAGCCACCAGGGCCAACACATCTGCCTTCAGTTTTAACCCCAACTAACAGGGCACTTCCGGGGAGTCAGTTAGCCCGCTGTGCTCACTTGCTGGGCTAATAGCAGGGTTCCAAGCCTGGGCACTGTTGGCACTGTTGGCACGGTACCAGTCTTTGCTGTGGGGCTGCTCCTGGCTATTCTAAGATGTTTAGCAGCATCTTAAAGCCGGGCATACTCCCCCCCCCCCCACCCTTTCAGCTTTAGGAATCAACTCATGTCTCCAGACATCGGTCCCTGTTGGCAGCCACTTGTAATAACATGGGGTGGGTATCATAAACCTTGCAGCTGTAATAGGGGGAGGGGAGGGGACACCTCGTACCATGCAGTTGTAACACAGGGGTGACAGTATGTACCTTGCAAGCACCAAGAAAAGATGGTGATTAAGAATGCCACCCTGGCATCTGCCCGTCTGGGGCATAGCCTCGCTCCATGCTAAACTAACTGTACCCTAGAGAAAGGAACCCTGCCAGTCTGCTAACTGCGAGGTCTGTTGCTGGAAACCACGGTCGCTCCAAGAGAGAAAGAAGAGACGTACTCTCCCATAAAGAGTGACAGTCTCAGAACCCCACAGGGCAGCTCTGCTCTGTCCCACAGGGTCGCTGTGAGTCAGAAGTGACTCAGTGACAGTGGGTAACCTTGAGAACTTTACTCAGCTGTGGTTTCCTTTTGTGTACCGGGAGATAATACCGATGGTTTCTTCATAGAGTTTCTCTAATGAGGAGCTGGGGGAGAGCACTGGGCACCCAGGATCCAGCCCTAGGCGACCGCGGGGGATGTAGACAAGACCCTCCCCAGCTAGGGCCTGTCTCGGCCATGCTTTGGGTCCGTAGCAGGACCACGCTAACTCTGGAGATGAGGGGGATCGCTGTTTAGAAGGTCCTGGCTGGGGGTCAGCCTCAAACCAGGGCCTTTGCTCAGTGCTCCTTGGCAGGGACAGCCCAGGGGCCTGCGACCACCAGGAAGAGGGTCACGCCTTTGATGTGCAGACAGTGGAGGGGGGCAAGCTTAGCCCCCGCCCCCTGAGGCAGTTTGTGTTTTAGCCGTTGGTGGTGTAGTGGTGACACTCTGGGCTGCTAACCTCAAGGTCAGCGGCTTGACACTCCCAGCCACTCCATGGGAGAAAGATGAGTTTTACTGCCTCCGGGAGGTTCATCCGTCTTGGAAACCTGCAGGGGCAGCACCACCCTGTCCTATAGGGTCGCAGCCAGTTCACATCGTCTCAATGGCAGTGCGTTCAGTTCCATTTGGGGTTCTCACAAGGACTCAGCAGCTCTCAAGGCCACCAGAGGGCTTTTCCCAGGTCATTTTCCAGCGACAGGAAATGTTTACTGTCTTCCTCTTTTCTGGAAAGGACTATGGATCAGATCAAAGGGCGCACTGCATGGCGTCAATCTGCTGCAGAAGACCTCTTTGAAGTGCTGACCAGCCAGGGGGCTACATTGAGGACTAGGGTGGGCCTGACCCAAGCAGGGTATTGTCAATCGCCTGATCTATGCCTCTGAAAGGTAGGCCTTGAATAAGGAGACCAGAGAAGAATCGAGTTTGAACCGTGGTGCTGGCACGATGCTGCAAAGTCCCGCGGTCCGCTAAAGGAATGATCACATCTATCGTGAAAGAAATTCAGCCAGGTGCTCCTGGCAAGGCGGGCAAAACCTCACCTCGGGTCCCTTGGGCCTGGTATCAGGCAAGACCAGGCCCTGGAGAGCGACATCGTGCTGGGGAAAGTAGAAGGGCAGTGGATGAGGAAGGTCCTCTGTGAGATGGTCGGACCCCGCAGCTGCCACAAGACACTCCAACATCAAACTTGTGAGGATGCCACAGGGCCAGGCAGCGGTTCGCTCTGTTGTGCACAGGGTCGCTATGAGCTGGGCAGCGGTTCGTTCTGTTGTGCACAGGGTCGCTATGAGCCGGGCAGCAGTTCGCTCTGTTGTGCACAGGGTCGCTATGAGCCGGGCAGCAGTTCGCTCTGTTGTGCACAGGGTCGCTATGAGCTGGGCAGCGGTTCGTTCTGTTGTGCACAGGGTCGCTATGAGCCGGGCAGCGGTTCGTTCTGTTGTGCACAGGGTCACTATGAGCCGGGCAGCAGTTCGCTCTGTTGTGCACAGGGTCGCTACGAGTCGGGCAGTGGTTCATTCTGTTGTGTACAGGGTCGCTATGAGTCGGGCGGCGGTTCGTTCTGTTGTGTACAGAGTTACTATGAGCCAGGCAAAGGTTCGCTCTGTTGTGCACAGGGTCACTATGAGCTGGGCAGCGGTTCGCTCTGTTGTGCACAGGGTCGCTATGAGCCGGAACTGACTCCAGGGTCTCACACGACAACGACGGGTGGGTCTGCTGGTGAAGGGCAGGGGGGCATGCTGGGCCTCAGTTTATTCATCTGTACAGTGAGGGAGTCCATGCCGCAGCCCCGACGGGGAGGTTGAGAGGCTTAAGTAAAAGTGTATTCAAAGCACAGGCCAGGCTCAGGGTCAGGAAGGCGGCCCAGGCGGGAGCAGTGGCTTTCAGACAGCTTGGTCCGGAACAGATGCCTGGGTGCTGGGGAGTAAGGGCCCTACTTTGGGCCCTCCCCCACCCCTCACTCACCTTCCCTGCTCAGCTTTTCTCCTTAACGTCCCCCTCATCGGGCCCACTGAGCACGGGTGTACCTGCGTCCCCTGCCACCCTTCGGAGGACGGAAGCCCCAGGAGGGCAGGGGGCCTCTACCTTCGCTGTGTGTCCAGAGCCCGTCACCCTGTCACCTAGCGGCTGGTTCGTACCAAGTCTTCGTTGAGTGAACAAATGAATGAGTGAGGAAATGCCTGAAGGCATGAAAGCGGCTTTGCCAGTCGGTTCAGGACTCGAGCCTTTGTATAACAGAACACAATTCGTGGGCTGGATAACGTGGTCACTTGCTTACCTCTCTTCCTCGCTCGAACCAAGGGACCCAGACGTCCTGCCTGCCTTTTCCCGCCGGTGGCAAAGGGCTGGGCACTCCGACATGGGGCCCCGCGGTCCTCCTCATGGCAGCTCCTCCCCAGGGCAGTGTCCGGGGCACCACGGGCATCTTCCCGCGGTCCTTCGTGAAGGTCCTCAAGGACTTCCCCGAGGAAGATGACCCCACCAACTGGCTGCGCTGCTACTACTATGAAGACACCATCAGCACCATCAAGTGGGTGGCCTGCTGGGGGGGGGGAGGGCGGGACTCCCTGCCTGCCCAGCCCTTGCCCCTCCTGCCCACGCCCCCGACCACCATCCCATTCCAGCTTGGAAACCCAAACACCCAACCTCACTTTGCTCCTCCCCCACTGAAAACCTGCAGTGGCTCCACTGTCCACCAGAGGACCCCAATGCTGACCCTTCACTTCCCACCCATCGCCCCCTTAGGGACATCGCAGTGGAGGAAGACCTCAGCAGTACCCCACGGTTCAAAGACCTGCTGGAGCTCATGAGGTGAGGGCAGGGGCTGGGACCCAGGTCCCCTGGGAAGAGAGCGGAGGGAGAGAGGTGGCGTATGAAGGTGCCGGGTGTATGCCGCCCCGTCCACTCCACTCTGAGCAGGCAGCTTCTCAGAGTGAAGAGTTGACGTGTCCTTCAACCTGAGGGCCCATTGTCCCGCACCGTCTCCCTCAACGTTCTGCTGTCACTCATTAAGGCCTTCAGTCCCTGGCCATGTCTCCAAAGCAGGCAGCTGACTCCCTCCTCATTGTATGCTTAGCCCGGAAGTTCTGCTGAAACCCGTTCCCTTAGGGCGACCCTGCTGGCATGGCAAATGCCCAGTGGCAGCATCACACAGCAACCCACAAGCCACCACAGCGTGACAAACCGGCAGACGCATGGCGGCCACGCAGTAGAGTAGAGCTGCCCTGCAGGGCTTTCCTTATGGAGGCAGACCGCCAGGCCTTTCTTCCGTGGCACCAACGGGAAGGTGTGGCACGCCAACTTTCAGACCGGTCCCTGAGCACCGACCGCTGGTGCCGCTCACGAGTCGTCGTGCATTTCTCTGTTTTCATCTGTGAGAGGTTTTGATTCTGAGAATCTGTAGTGCAGACAAAGGAGGCTGAGCGTCCAGCGGGCAGAAGGCAAAGGGCCTTCGCTAACGCCACGCCATTCGTGAGTGCGGGGTTGCAGCTGGAACCACTGTCTCGCTAAAAGCCTCCCAATCAGACCCTCCACTCAGGGAACTCTGGACTCCCAAGATCCAATTCATCACTGGACGCTTACTTCACAACCCCCCAAAAGCATCGTTCCATTTCTGACTGTAAAAGTCATAATGCCCGCCCTCTATAACTGGCTGTGGGCACCAGCCTGTGCCCCTACTGGAGCTAACGGAGCACCCCCTTGGGTTGCCCACGTACCCTTCTTTGTTTCATGGTTTACTCCAGGCAGTCCTAGAGGATGAGCAAGCACTGTTTTTCAGTTGGACGTGTCCCTAAGTTGGAACAATCGGGTTCATATCTAATATCAGCCAGGCGGATGTGTGTCCTCACTCAGTCACTCAGTCCAGTCAAACTCATGGGGACCCTGTAGGGCTGGGGAGAACTGCCCCGTGCAGGGTCTCTGAGATTGTGACTCTTTCCAGGAATAGAAAGCCTCATCTTTCTCCCTCAGAGCTCCTGGTGGTTCTGAACCACTGATCTTGTGGTTGGCAGACAGCAAGTGGGTTCCGTGTTGGTCTGCTGAACACAGGGTCCACAGTTTGAGTTCACCAGCTGCTCTGTGGGAGACAGGTGAGGCTTCCTCCTCCCAGATTGATAGTCTTAGAAACCCAGAGGGATTGTGTGATGTTGGACTATCGGGTCCCTGTGAGTTAGCATGGAGCCTATTGTGTGCCTTTGTGTGCATGAAGAAACACGTCCAGACCCTCTAAAGCGCCGTTCACACAACAGAGCAATCATCATTGTTACAGTTTGGTGCATGTCCCAAAGACACACCCATTGTTACGATGATGAGCCACTGTGTGTACTGCAGACTGTTCATAATGGCCGGGTCCTCACTGTCTGTAAGTCTGACATTCAGAAGCCAGGGACCGCCGATACTTCAAGCCACGTGGGTGTCCCCGTGTGGTGCACATGGTTTAACTGTGTGCCTGCTGATCAGAAGGCTGTAAGTTCAGAGTCCACCCAGGGGAGTCTCGGGAGAAAGTCCTGGGGATCTACTTAGAGCCAAACCAAACTAAGCACAGGGCTATTGAGGATCCTCGGGGCATGGTTTGCCAGGGCCACATGCGGGGTGTCAGGAATCAGTCCACTTGATGGCAGCTGGGTTGTGTTTTGCTTTAAATGAGCCATGCTGTGATGCCCATCCTGGTTCACCCATTCGATGGCTTGTCTGAGCCTTTTCTGAGGTCCCTGATCTAGAACTGGAGTTGGGGCATCAAAGACCCAGCAAGTCTGGTAGGCCTTGGTTCTGTTTTGCCCACTTATCTGTCAGGAGGTTGGGCTTGTTTTCACGTCTTCCAGCCAATAGAAGATTGTCCGCCTTCCTGCCCGCCCCCGCATTGGACAGTTGCCGCCCTCCTTACCTGCACACAGGTGTCTCCTAGGACCTTGATCCTGTTCCACTCTGTACAGACCCAGCCAAGTGTCCTGCCCTCTCCTGCTGACCTTTGTGTAACCTTTCCCCCCTCACCCCTTACGCCAGGCGGGAGTTCCAGAAGGAGGACATTGCCCTGAATTTTCGGGATGCCGAGGGGGATCTGGTGCGGCTGCTTTCCAATGAGGATGTGGGGCTGATGGTGAGGCAAGCCCGAGGCCTCCCCTCCCAGAAGCGCCTCTTCCCCTGGAAACTGCACATCACCCAGAAGGACGACTACAAGGTCTACCACACCGTTCCCTGAGGGAAGCCGGGGCACCTCTGAAAGAGCCCTTGGACCCTCAGAGGGGATCGGGACCAGGAAAGCTGAGGGGAGAGGACCGTTGTTCCAGTCCTGGTCTGGTGGCTTCGCTGGGCTTGACTCCCTCTCTTGCATACTCTGTTTCCACATTTTATCTGTGAATTAAATAAACGGTGTTGCCTCCAAGGGCGAGATTGGAGAAAGCAGTGTCTTTTGAGAGTAAGTAAAGTACCATGAGAGGTCCATCTAGAGGGGCCCATTTTCATACAGAAGGGGGTTCCCATTTGGGTCCCCATCCAGCCTCTGCACCCCTTGTCTGTCTACTTTTGGAGAGAAACCCAGGCAACAATCTTGTCCCTGCTGACTGCTTCCCATTTGCCCCCTTGGCCTCCCTCTGCTCCTCTGTTCCTGAAGCCTGCTGTCTCTTAGCAGACCCTGCCCCTCAGGAAACAAAGAATGAACTTAGGTCCCACCCTCAGGCAGTGAAAACCCAATCCCAAAGTCACTGCCACCATGTCGAAGCATCGTCACCCTGTAGCACGGAGTGGAATTGCTCTTGTGGATTTCTGAGACTGAAACTCTTTGGGGGAGTAGAAAGCCTCATTCTCCTGAGGATCGGCTGGTGGGTTCAAACTGCCAACCTTCTGGTTAGCAGACAGAAGGTCCATAACCACTATCCTGCCAGGGCTCCTGCCTCCAAAACAGGAGTCAGGCCTAAAGACGCGCCCCACTTGAATCCTGTAACAGAGGATTGATGAATTGAAACAAAACGTGCATAGATTGTCTAAAAGTCACTATCTGCTCTCTAACCTTCATCTAATACACACACAAGTCTAAATGAAAAGTCTGTGCCCAGGAGTATTATAAAAATGAATAGGTGGAGATATTGCTGGGCAGAAATTAATCGGGGGTTGGCAGCTTCCTGCTATTGGTAGCCACTAGCGGAAAGGCAGCCCATCCACTGGAGCTCATCCCTGTGGGTCTGGAAGGCTGAGCAGGCCAGACTGCACCCTCTCAGGGGAGAGTGGAGCAGGCCACGGGAAGACACGGAAGCCTTCCATAAGTCACACGCAGGATCCATCAGCAAATTGGAGGCCTTCCTGGATCAAGAGGCAGAAGCTGCCTCTGACAAAACGCTGGCAGAACAATGAGCCGCTCTGGCCCAGAGAGGACTGACCCCAGAAGTAAAGACAGAGTCACATTCATTTTGCTGGTCTAGAAGGCGGGACATTCCCACAGATACTTCCTTTCAGGAGCCAATACCATGAAACACACAACTCACTAGAGGGATTTGAACTTGTGGAAGAAAGAACCTGCCGCCTCGAAGCGAGGTCACTCGAGATGATACGGTCTGAGGAAGAAAGGATTAATTCAAAAGAAGGGAATTTGTACATCATTAAATGCACCAATATACATGCAAGAGAAGTGGGGGAAAAGGAGAGAGAGGGACAGGAAAAAATGTTTGAAAGAAAAAAAAAGGCGGAACACTTTCCCAAATGTCATGACAAACGCCCACCTACGCGTCCGCAAAGCTCAATAAACTCCAAGCAGAATAATATGAAGAGATCCACACCCAGACCGAATCAGCCCGATCCAAAACGGAGAAAACAAAAGCTTGACAATGACTCACCAAGTTCATGGAAATCAGAGTGAGATTAACAGCTGACTTCCTATCAGAAATACTCGAGACCAGAATGACTCATCCAAAGCACTATCAAAACAAAACAAAACTGTTCACCAGAACTCCTATTTATGGAATGCGATATTTGGAAAACAAAAGCTACATACGGACCTACCCAGATATAAAAAGAACTGAAAAATGCATTGCTAAGCAGACTTGCCTTATAAAAGGGACGGAAGGCAGGAAGTTCTTCCGAGTGAAAGACAGTCACACCAGCCAATGATTCAAACACACACACACACACACACACACACACACAGAGAGATAAGCATAATTAGGTACAAGCCCCAGTGGTGTAATGCTTAGGTGCTTGGCTGCTAACCAAAAGGCCAGTGGATTAAACGCATCCATAGAAGAGTCCTGGCCAGCAGCTCCTATCAAGGTCAACCCCACGCTCACTGCCAGCCAGTCCATCCGGATGCATAAGTGACCTTGTAAGACAGGGTGGAACTGTCCCTGTGAGTTTTTGAGACCATGATTTTTTTATGGGAGTAGAAAGCCTCTTTTTATCTCCTGTAGAGCTGCTAGTGGTTTTTACTTCGCTGACCTTGAGGTTAGGAGCCAACGCATAACCACTAGGTCCCCAGGGCTCTTTCTAGCAAGAGTATAGCTCAGAAAATCATACGGTCAGGGAGACCAAGACCCATCACATTATATGGCTTCTAGTAATTCTGCTTCTTTGACCCAAACCCTGACTGCCGCACATACTTGTGCATTCAACCAACACCGGGCAGCACAAAGCTCTGTGTTGCGACCCCCAAAAAACAAAATCAGATGGAACAATGACATCAGATAATAATAGCAAGGATGTTGGGGGAGGTTGTTCTAAGGTGTCTGAGAAATCCACGCCAGTCAGGACAGCCATTACAAATGTTTCACCGTCGACTCTGCCAGATCATATCTACACTGGCAAAATTCCAAAGGAAGAATGGAAGTAACAAGGCGAGTATATAATTCCTCGTATTGAGGTCAGAATGGATCATGAAGAAGGATATGGAGTAAAAAGAGTCAAGATAACAGAAAACTAAGTAGAATTTTAAAACTAGTTTGATAAAACCAATTCAAAATCCACTAATTATCTTGATATTGGGCACGTAGATAGACTCAATGTGCCCATTAAGGGTAGACAGGTTTGACTTTTGAAACTTGCCCCAAGGTCCCCAAACGCTAGAGCATGGCACCATTGAAAGGGAGAGTAATGGGCAAAGATCTCACTTGCTGCAAGAAACTCCTGGTCATTGATTTGGGGCCCTGGTGCCATAGTGGTTACACATCGGGCTGCTAACTGCAAGGTCAGCTGTTCAAAACCACCCGTCCCTCCAAGTGAGAAAATGAGGCTTTCTACTCCCACACACAGTTACAGCCTTGGGAACTCACAGGGGCAGTTCTACCCTGTCCTATAGGGCCGCTATGAGTGTGCATTTACTCGATGGCAGTGCGTTTGGTACCAAAGCCTGCTTGGTGGGAATGGTGGAAGCTGACCGGGTCATGATGCTTACCAGCCACAGTTCCCTCTGTCCTTCCATATATCTTAGTGCTACTTTTGTGATGGCCACCTTTTGGTGTGACCTAAGGAGGAGAAGGAGCCCTGGTGGGGTCATGGTTACGCGTTGGGCTGTGATCCACACAGCCGGCAGTTCAAAACCACCAGCAGTTCCTCAGGAGAACTACTCTGCTTTCCACTCCTGTCAACAGTTACATGTCCGAAACTCACAGGGGGGCGCATTGACTAGATGGCATCAGGGAGTGAAGTCGGAAAAGCCCGAATCAGAAAAGAACTCGCTTTTGCCGATCACGCGGCCGCTGAAACGGCGCCAGTGGATTTGCCTCCATGTTGTCTGATAGAGACCTGGGCACCCAGCAACCGACCGTTGGGAGTGAGACCACCGCTCTGCAGGGTGGCCGATGTGCTGGGCTGCTCTGGTGTGCCCGGTGCTGCAGGAACAGGTGGGGCTGCTGGGCAGTGACTGGAACAGGCCGGCGTCCAGCATCTTGCAAGGACATACACAAGCCACTGTTTCTTAGTGTGCAAACATGACAATGTGGACAGCCAGAGTAATGGCCTCCGGTTGAAGTGATCCACCCCCGGTCCCAGTGGGAGGAGCTCACGACAGGTGTGTTGGGCTGGAGGGAACCATGGTAAAGTCCATTGTGAGATTTCCTTTTCCTGAACTTGTGAAAAGCAGTACTTCCCACACTGATGCTTCCCCAGAGGGTTTGATGTATCGGAACCTGTGCACCAAGGCATTTCTGAATTAGTCTGACAAAGGCCAGCGCTTTGTTTTACAGACGGTCTGCTCGCTACAATTCCAGAGGGTGGGCTCCACTACTTCCTGACGGATGTCTCTTGAGAGTGGCCTCTCCCCAGCTGCCGACTCTGGGAAAGAGGCTGGTAAACCTGATTTAGCAAATGCTTCCTCTTACTAGGAATCCAAGGCTGTCTGCAAACAGAGGGCCCCACAAAGGCTGTGCAGGGTTTCCCCTTTGAGTTCACACGAGAGGACATTGGTATCAATGTTTTATTCTTTCACAGAAGTTTCTGAACCCAAAACATACATCAACCTGTGGTTCCATGTAACCGCCATCAAGCCTGCCCCACAACTCAGGGTGACTCTGTCCATGGGCAGTGGAACCGAATGTTGTGACATTGCCATAGTGGGACCATTGTGAGCCAGGCTGACTTTCAGACCTTGATCTCCTTGCCTTTCTTTCTAGTCCATCTTCATCTGGAAGCTCTGCTGAACCCTGCTGAGTCCCACAGCACCACAGCAATACAGTAACACAGCACCACCGTAACACAGCAACACAGTACCACAATAACACAGTAACACAGCAACACAGTAACAGAGCATCACAGCAACACAGTACCACAGTACCACAACACCACAGTACCAAAGCAACACATTAACAGAGCATCACAGCACCACAGTAACACAGTAACACAGGACCACAGCACCACAGCAACACAGCACCACAGTAACACAGGACCACAGCACCACAGCAACACAGCACCACAGTAACACAGGACCACAGCACCACAGTAACACAGCACCACAGTAACACAGCAACACAGTACCACAGTAACACAGGACCACAGGACCACAGCACCACAGTAACACAGCAACACAGTAACACAGGACCACAGCACCACAGTAACAGCAACACAGTACCACAGTAACACAGGACCACAGCACCACAGTAACACAGCAACACAGTAACAGAGCATCACAGCACCACAGTAACACAGCACCACAGCAACACAGTAACACAGCACCAGAGTAATGCAGCAACACAGTAACACAGCACCACAGCAACACAGGACCACAGCACTACAGCACCACAGTAACACAGCAACACAGTAACACACCACAGTAACACAGCAACAGAGCACCACAGCACTACAGCACCATAGTAACACAGTAACACAGCAACACAGTAACATATTCCACAGCAACACAGTACCACAGCACGACAGTACCACAGCACCACAGTAACACAGCAACACAGCACTACAGCAATACAGTAACACAGCAACACAGCAACACAGTAACACAGCAACACTGCACCACAGCACCACAGCAACACAGTAACACAGCAACACATAACACAGTAACACAGCACCACAGCAACACAGTAACACAGCAACACAGGGATGGTGAGCTGGGAGCTGTGCGTGGGGTGCTTTGGCTAGGAATCGGACTCAAGTCTCTTGCAGAAAAGATGAGAATTCTTCCAGACCCCCATGTTAATAAGCTGTTGTGTGCCATCCAGTGAGTCCCCCTCCCAGTGACCCCATTTAAAAGTTGAGGACTGCCCCAGGGGTTTTCCGCACTGTCCTCTGTACAAAATCAGATTGCTGGGTTTTCTCCCTTGGAATTACAGGATGGGTGTGAACTGGTTGACAGCAGGGCACTTAACTACTGTGCCACACATACCTCTTAGTCCAATGGGAATCAAAGGGACCCACTAACATGGTCAAGTTAGTGAGTCTTCCACCATGAAAAACTTACAACAACATCCTATTTAATGCCACATAAGTATTTCTTTTAAAACCCAGAAGGAAGCAAGGATCCCTGTGATCACCCCACCTAGTCAACACTGGAGATCCTTGCAAACTCAACAGTGCAATAAAAATAAATGGGAACTTGAAGGCTAGATGGCAAAAGCGTTTCTGTCACCGTTCACCTTTGATTTCATCGTCTGCATAGAAACCCCAATATCCCCCAAGAGCAACTTCCTCAACGGGATATCAGAGGTTAGTTAGCAATGCAGCCGATGATATTCATACTAAATTGCCTGCCTTTCTACATTCCAGAACAAAGCAGTTCTAAAAGAATTTTAGAAAGAGATATCATTTGCAATGAAATGGAAACTTCAGGTAATGTGGAGGTCTTTCTCTCTCTCTCTCTCTCTCTCTCTCTCTCTCTCTCTCTCTCTCTCTCTCTCTCTCTCTCTCTCTCTCTCTCTTTCCCTGTCGAGTTCGCAAGGATAGGGAATAGGAAGCAGGTAGGATTAATGACTATAATCCCACTCGATGGGCTGGCACAGCAGGATTGCATGTGAATGGATACATTGGATTATATAAGATATTGGGGGGGGGAATCTATTCTAGGAAAACAAAAAGGGCTCCTTAGGGGTGGGGTAGGAGAGGAAGGGGAGAGAGGGGAGCTGATATCAAGGAGCGCAGGAAGAAAGGAAATGTTTTGAAACTGATTGTGGCGGCCATTGCACCATACTGCCGGATGTGATAGAGAGATGGAATGTTAAGATATCCGTAAGAGCTCCCAATAAAAGGATTAATAAAAAGTAAGTGCATGCCGGGCATTATAAACAGTAACCAAAAGATTTTAGCAGGTCTGGTGAAAGCCCCATGGCTTGTCTGTCAGGGCGTCCTTCTGTGGTTGCCTGCATGTTGCCGTGAGCTGAACGCCATGGCCCTGGCATTTCAATCCCAGCAAGGCCACCCACGGTGAACAGCTTGCCACGGAGCTTGTAGAGGAGGGATAGGCTGGGAGGAAGGAAGAGGCTGTCTGCTCGTGAGAAATTCGCCACTGATAACTTTGTGACCATCCACGGAACATTGTCAGAGTTGAGGCAGGCAGAGGAGCCCCTCAGGTGGGAAGACGCTCACCTGGGACAGGCTGCCCCATTGAACAGAGTCGACCTTAAGACGTGGATGGAGTAGAACTCAACTTTTTTTTTAATTAAAAGATCATTTTATTGGGGGCTCTTACAGCGCTGAAAACAACCCATGCATCAATGGTATCAAGTTTATTTGTACATATTGCCATCATTATTTTCCAAAGATTTTCTTTCTACTGAGCCCTTAGTGTCAGCTTCTCTCTCACTCCCTCCCCCCACCCTCGTGACCCCTTGATAAATTATACATTGTTGTTATTTTCATATCTTCTATTACCTGCTTGCTGTCTTCTTTCCCCCATGGTTTCTGTTGTTTGTCCCTCTGGGGGTGGTTATGTGTCAATCATTGTACTGGTTCCCCCTCCTCCCTCCCGCCCTCTCCCCACCTTCCTCCTACCCTCCTGGTATGGCTCCTCGGCATTCAGATTGAAGGAGCGTTGGTGAAAGGCTGGAACCCTGACATAGACCTTTCCTGATTTCAAATTGGGAGTTGGCTCCACATGGCAGGGAGTATTTGGGGGAAACTAACACTGAGGGAAATAGGACAGGACTGTATTCCCTAATTTATAACAAAGGGACTCTGGAAAGCTAGTATTCCACGGTAGGAAAGCCACCACTTTGGTAAGTTAGAGATCAAGTCCAAGTACATTCTCCTGATTTAAATATCATTCCCGCAGATTCTCCCCTAACAGCTATGCTGCCTTAAAGTGAGCACATGGTTGGTTAGATCTCCCTATGGAAGCAGACATTATTTGCTATCTCCTTCCGCAGCAGCATCCAGCCCCTGTCAAACCGTCCCCCAATACAGGTATTAGGGTTCCTCGCCTGTGAGCCTAGGGACCTTATTATGGTTACCATTCCACCTTGTGACGTATATAACTACTGAATATGCATGTCTTGTGGCTACCTATAAACACCCCAAGATAGTAAAGACACACTCTCCTCCTCTCTCTCTTCTGCCACCTCCACGTGGACCACCAAGAGGGGCTGAGGTGAGCAGGCTGCTATGAGACGTGTCTGACTCCTTTATTGTACTCTCCTATCTTCTATGACTTTACTACGACCTTTATATATTATCCTGGTACAATCGCGCCTATGGACCCTACGATTGTCACAGGCTGGTTTCCTCTGACGGTTTTCAGTAAGCATTAACCTAAAAAGAAAGCCAACAGAAGACCCTCACAGACGGAACACTGAACGGCAGCATGCCGAATGGAGAAAACACTGGAACTGTCGAGGACTGCTGCTTCCTTGGGTCCATAATCACCACCGAGGGGAGCGGCAGTCAGGAAAGCAAATGACAACTTCCATGGAGCAGATCTGCTTCCAAAGACTTCCCTAAAGTGTCCAAAGGCCTTGGAGTAGCAAGAACGGCACCCGGAAGACCAAGGTGCCCCTGACGCAAGGCGTGGTGTTGCTGACCACTACACACGAATGCGAAAGCTGGACAACAGATACTGAAGAAGGACTAACGGCCCCTGACCACACCACGAGCTGCCCTGCATGTGAGCAAACAGCCAAAGGCTTCCCAGAGGCAAGGGTGGCAAGACTCTGTTTCCTGTATTTTGGACACGTTATCAGGAGGGGTCAGTCCCTAGAGAAACACATGGTACTTGGTTAAGTAAAAAGTAAGTTAAAGAAAAAGAAAGACAAAGATCCTCAAGGAGATAAGGTGACAAAGTGCCTACAACCACGGGCTCAGCTATAGCAGGGCTTGTCCACGATGCCGTGGGTCTAGGCGGGGTGGCATTCTGTCCTACACATGGCAGCTTTGAGTCAGAACCAAGCCAATCACAGAGAACAAAACCACAATAAAGGCACGACACAGACTCGATGTTACACAGGGTTCTCTGGAGAAACAAGACCAGGACACTGATGATTTTATAGATATATGTATACACCTATACATACATACACATACATATATATTTATGTTCTTATATAACATAAGAAATAAACAGCTAATTAAAGAGCAGTACAAATGGCTCAGTTCAACTCACTTCTGTGAGACAGCAAATACACTGGCGGTCCTTCAGGTCTCGAGGGCCGCTGGGTGCAAGCCAAGGAAGCAGACAGCTGAGTCCTCTGTAGAGCAATTCAGGCAGTCCGGCTACAGACAGCAAACAGCAAGGCAGGTCACCAACAGTCAGCAAACTGACAGGGTCTGACAGTCCCCAGCACAAACGATGTATACTCCAGGCGCGTGGCAAAGCAGGTCTTGAAGGAGCCTCCAACTACAGTAACACAGTCCATGGGTTAGGTGTCCTACAGGTAGAGTAGCTTGCAAATTGAGGCAGAGAACAAGTTAAGGCAGCCTCACACTGGTCCGATCATCAAAGAGCAAGAGACAAGAAAGGTGAGGCTCACTGAGCCATTTATCTCTCTGCCCTTCAGTTAATCCCACAATAAACCTACCTATCATATACAAAATCATAACGTGGTTTCCATGGGAGGTTCCCATTCTCTGATTTTCAGAACTTTGGCTTTATTTTATGTGAACTTAATATTTTGATCTATTATGTCAAGAGGGCATCTTCTCCCTGCTCGGGTTTAGACATTAAAGGACACGTATCATCAGTTCTTTCTCTCCTGGCTCCAGAGGGATGTGTGGGAGTTGAATTTCACCCCTCTACTGTGATTGGCTGCTATTCTTTGCAGGGATCCAGCCCATGTCAGGCAGTCCATGGACGCTGGGTAACAGGACTGGGTAGCTTGACCACACTTTTCTATTCTTCCCGTACACTCGTGCGAGGGATGAAAGTGGGACTTTCCTGAAAGACAGGGTCGATGGCTGACCTTCACTTTAGAGAAGAGAAATTAGGAGGCACAAATCCAAGTCCAGCATTGTTGTGGGGAGGAATTTTGGACTTTATTCCCAGCCTCAAATCTTTGGGGATTTCCACATTTGTTGTTTTGATGGATGTTCTGTTTCCCAGCAGGCAAAGGCAATAAATCCTTACAATAGGCATGGCCCAGAGGCCTATTATGAGAAGCAGCAGAAATAGGAAGAAAAAACAATGGAGGAAGGGTGGGTACAACTGGAAGTGGGGGAATAAATGTAGGTCCAAAAAATAAGAACAAAAGAAAGCGAGGAAGCTGCCAGTCTGGAAGTTGCCATGAAGATGTGGGGAGGGGAGGGGGAAGAAGAGGGGCTGTGTGGACGGGAGGGGGGAGGGGGCATGACAGGAGCCCTGTATCCATCGCTGCCTAACTGGATAACAGGTAAGAGGCTCCGTTTCTCCATCTGTAACATAATTATTTTCCTTCATCATAACGTTTTTTTCTGAGATTAAGGAAATATGAATACATTGCCTGGCATATGTACCCCACTAAATTATGCTGAATCCACAAAAGGAGTCAATTGGCATCGTGGTGAGGTGTCCAGAGGGTGGGATAGATGGTGTCCTAGTGAGACATTCCCCACAGTCCCTCAATGGCAGTCCTGGAACTTTGAGCAACAGATGAAAGGATCAAAGCCCGATGAAATGCTGGCTGGAGGCAGGTGGTAGGTGTGGATGGATGCAGCAAATGACTGGGTGGAGCTGCCCTGTTAGCCAGATCAACACAAAACAGCCATCGTGTATCCTAGCAGGCAATGTAGCACAGGCAGAGATAAGGGAACTTCATGGACCCCCAAGACACCATGTAAATAAAAACCCTACAGCAGACAAGGAGGACATTGTGTCACCACTAGCCAGCCGTGCCCACCACACCTGCCACCTACTGCCTTAGCCAATAGGCAAGCATCACTCACTCCTGAATCTCTGGTTCAAAACCTTCTCAGGCCACCCACCGCCCTCCATACAAACAGCAACAAGAGACCTGTAGCAGCATCCCCATTCATTGCCTGCACGTCCCCCAGACACAGACAGTGAGCTTTCCAGCGCTGCTAAGCTAGCGACTAAAGTAGCACGCCCACCCAATCCTCCTGGATATGTCAGCCCCACACAAAACAACATTCCAAAGAAAAACGAACCAAGAATCAATCCACAAATAAATACAGTCACCATCATGCCTCTGAGATTTCAAATCCAACAAAGATCCATGCTACAAGGGCCCAACAGGTGACAAAAATAGATAAGTAGGGAAATCCTCTTGAGGAAGAAATGGATATGGAACTACTTGGTGCAGAATTCAAAAGACTTATGTATAAGGTCCTTTAAGAAATCAAAGAAACCACAAATAAAATCAAAGAAAACAAAAACCGCAGCAAAGAATAATTCAGGAAAATGATGCAGGAACAAAGTGACAAAATAAATGCACATTAATGACCATACAAAAACAGACACTAGAAATCTGGATGATAACACCAAAATTTCAGAAAGAAGTAACACATTGGAAAACACAAAAGTATAGAATCGAATCTGCTGAAGACCAGGTCAGTGCCCCTCGACACCGATTTGTTTGAGGAAAAATCAGAGAGAAAAGAAGGAGGGAAAAAAGAAAGCCTAAGCATGATGCATGACACTATCAAGAGGAAAATATTGCGCGTGTGTGCGTTTGAGTAAACTAGGGACACAAATCCACAGAAACTCATGTGTGTATGAGAGTTTTACATAAAGAGTCAGTGTACATTCAGAAAGCATCCCAACCCAATCCAGTCGAAGTCCATAAATCCAACTTAGCCCATATGTCATATGTCCAACACCAATCTACTTCATCCTCCTCAAACTCACAAAACACACACAGTGACACAGAATGCAGGAGGATCACAGGCCAGTGGGTAGAAAGTCTTTGGATCCAGTGACGATGTAAGCATCTCAGTGCTGGCAAGGGTCTCCACATGGCTGCTCCAGCACCCAGGGCTGCACCAGGGTAGGTCCATGTGGATTCTCCTTAGGGATGTCTCGCAGGAAATGAGTCTTGCCAGCTGAGGCAGGGAACTAGCTAAGGTAGCCACAACTGGTCCAACCATCAGAGAGCAAGAGACAAGAGAACTCGAAAGGTGAGGCTCGCTGAGCCATTTATCTCTCTCTCTGCCCTTCAATTAACCCCACATGTGTTTATCGGCCAGGTTGGCACAATGATGATCTCAGTGTGATTGGAATTCCAGAGTAGGAAGAGGCAAAAACAATCAAACAAAACAAAACCTTTCCATGTAACCAGCAGTTCAAAGGACTGGTGAAAAACAGATGAGCTGTGCAGAAAATACTAAAAGAAGTGTGTTGGGCATAGAACCAACAATAGTAGAGAGAAACCTAAGACCAGGACAGATGGCACAATCACCCAGAAACCGGTAAGGCTGAAAACAGTGAAGCGGAGACAGCCACCTGCAAGTGACAACAAATACAAAACAAGGGAGACTCTATGGTGCAATTACCAGATTTCCAAGTGAAAGGGAAGTCAAGACAATATTAAGATACCATAGCCTGTTTTAAACATAGAGGGACAAAATAAATGTCAGGGCAATCACAAAGAAAATTAATAAATCTTGTAATAAAACTAGAAGAAGCAAAGGATTCAGCAAACATAAGATCATACAAAGGCAATAACAAAGGAAATGAAAAAAAATGAACTTAGCCCAGAAAATATACATAACAAAAAAATCATCAGCACCACACACACAAACATATACACAAACGAATGGAAGCAGTCAGTTTACACCTATCAAAGATTACACTGAATGCAAATGTTCTAAATGAACCAGTCAAGAGACTGAGGGGCTTGTCTTAAAGCAGTGATCTAAGTGAGATATGAATGAAGTCCACATGGAAGAAGCACGCCAGCTTGTACGAGCCAAGGATTGTATATAATAAAATCCCAATCCTAAGGAGGGAATGATATCAGAGCTCCAGTTGTGAACGCCTGGTTTGCAGAAGGCGATGGAGGACAGTGGAAGCCCCAGGTTCATCTGCAGGGTCCGCACGTGGATGAGGCCTCTGGTGAATCCCCTCTGACTGCACTCAAGGGATGTCCGTAGCCTTGCTATCAGACCGAGAGCATTGGGGACAGGGAGCTAATAATCATGAGTATGAGAATAAAGAAAATATTCTAAAATTAATGGTGATGATGCTACAACTCCTCTTGATGTGATTGGACTATTGAATTTATGGTATGTGAATCATATGCTGATAAAACTGTTTTTAAAGGTTGCAGCAACTGTTTGGGGGATCCAAAAAGGCCGATTGTGATAGGTTTTCTGGAAGAACACAAGATGATCACAAGGAGCAGATGTAAGAACATTGAAAGGTGTGCTGGTGAGAGAAGGAAATTTGAGCGGGGGGGTTAGTGTGTTTCTCATCACAGCAGAGCACTCGCTCATTCCTGGAGGGAAGCCAGGGCTTTCCTACAAGAATGTCACCGGGAAAGCTCACTCCATCCTTCCAACAGCCCTGGGCTCGCTCCTCCAGGCTGCTTTCGGGTCCTCAAACTCAAAGGACGTTCCAAAGGGACACAATTTGATTATGTCAAGTCTGCCCATTTGATTCGGTGTGTCAATCGATGAGCCCAGAATTTCTGGGGGAAAGACCTAGAGAGATGGAGACACTTCCTTGAGAAGAGAATGGAATTAGATGGAGGAGATTTGGGGAACAATAGGTTTGTATTATGCTATAATTGTTTAATGGACATTTCTATGATTTTATAGCCATCATTTTTCAGTTACTCTCCCATATATGTAGTTAAAGGTCAAATGGCCAACTGCTCACTGCAAGGTCACCTGCTTCTCTGAAGAAGGAAAGACCCAACCCTCTACTTTCATAAAGATTGTTGTTGGGAGGTCATCTCCTTGTTTCTGACTCAGATCGACCCCACACACAAGACACTGGCTAGTCCGGCACCATCCTCAAGGTGAGTCTATCTGAGCCGCTGGTGGCAATCACTCTGCCAATCCATCTCCTTGAGAGACTTCCTCTCTTTTGCTAACTCTCTGCCCTTCATAAGTCCTTCACTAAGGACCAGTCCCTCCTGATAACGTGTCCAGAGTCCATGACATGAAGTCTCACCATCCTCACTTCCAAGGAATATTCCAGTTGTACTTTTCCCGAGACAGATGTATGTGTCCTTCCGGCAGTCCATGATCGTTTCAATATTCGCTGCCGACATCTTAATCCAAATGCATAGTCCTTCTACTGCCTTGCCTTCTCCTTGTCCAGCTTTCACACGCACGTGAGGAGATTGAAAACATCATGGCATTAGTCAAGTGCGCCTTAGACCTCAAATGACATCCCTGCTAACACTTCAGAGAGTCTTTTTGCAGCAGATGTGCCCCGTACAATATGTCATTTGATTGGATTTCTTTCTTTTCATGATGCTTTGTTGTTCATTGGATAAGGTTTCCCGAGCAGATCATCAGTTTTCCGTTCACCAATTCATAAACATTTTGTTTCATGTCATTCATGGCAATTCCCTCAATGTAGTGTTACCCATCTCATTTCTGCTCCGTGTTTACTTCTGTTTCTCCTCCTTGGCTAACCCAATGTTGTCCTTGGGGGTAAATAGTCCCCTTTTGACCTCAACTGGTCCAACATTCTAAGCTGTGCATGCCTTACTCTTGTTATTGTCCCCCTTATAGATCTGTATGATGTTTGCCTAACAATTGAGCAATGGGGTCAGTCCATTTCCAGACCTGCAAAGTGACCTAAGAGCCCTCGTCTCGGGGGTTCCACCAGTCTCTGCTCGACCAGCAGGTCTGGCCCCTTTTACGATTTCAGCTCTGTTCCACATTTTTCTCCCATTCTGTGCAGGATCTTCGAATGCTGTCCCTTTCCAAGTGGTTGCTGGTAGGACTTGGGCCCCACCTAGTTCTCCTGGTCTCAGGGGCATGGAGTCAGATGTTCAAGCAGCCCATTAATCCACCCTTCTACTTGTTTCCACGGATCATTTATTTCCTTCTCTTTTCTACAGTCAGGGAACCCTCTGTGGTCGCGTCTTAGATACAACTCAGGAGCCTTTGAGACCCCAGTCAGTACTCATCAAGGTAGGATGGAGAGCACTGTCCTTGTGAACCGTGCAATGCAGATGGGCCCAAGTGTTTTCTGAGCATAAGATCCTGAGCCCACCCCACCCCCACCCCACCCAGGCCAGCGACTTGCAAATCCCGTGAGGCCGGTCTACTCTGCCATATTGGGTCACAAAGTCACCTGAGCTTTAATGGACATAGACATTTGTGGTGGGGACCATGGCATGGCAGAAAACAGGGACAGGAGCTGCTGGGTGGGGTCTGGAGGGAATCACAGATGCCACGATCATATTTTCCTGATCACCCCACCCACCCACCGCCACCACCAGCCCCGCTGCCCAATCAGCCCTGTAGCAATTCCTTCAAGGAAGGAAACCGCGCCGATAAAGATGAAATCATCCAGGAATTGTGCCCATGACCCCGTTATTGCTGCGAAACGGCCCTCTTCCTCCCGTGCTGTTTCCAAGAACCCATCAGTAGGTTTCCTATGAGTAAGGACCGCCTTTCCCCCCATTTGACATTTAATCATTCACACTTGGATTCAAATGGCACCAGCTAGGACTTTGCTTTAGGGTTTGTGGGAACTTTGTGAGGCCAGACACACAGCAGATGGAACCCTAGAATCCCCAGGACGGGATCACAGACCTCTGATGAGCAGCGGTGTGAGTGTGTGTGTGTGTGTGTGTGTGTGTGTGAGAGAGAGAGAGAGAGAGAGAGAGAGAGAGAGAGAGAGAGAGAGAGTCTGGGTAGACTAGAGAAACAAATTCATGGAGACACTCATATGTATATAAGAGAGAGTTTTATATAAAGGGTAATGTATTAAGAGAAACAAATTCATGGAGACACTCATATGTATATAAGAGAGAGTTTTATATGAAGGGTAATGTATTAAGAAAGCATCCCAACCCAGTCCAGTGCAATGCTGTGAGTCCAATATTATCCCATATGTCCAATACCAATCTAGAAAGTCCTCTTCGGACTCATGATACACATGCGATGAAGCCAAATGCAGAACGATCACAAGCCAGTGTGTAGAAAGTCTTTGGATCCAGGGGCGTTGTAAGCATCTCAGTACTGGCAGGGGTCTCTCCGTAGTTTCTCCATTTTCCGAGGTCTGGTTGCCTCAGGGTAGGTCCATGTGACTTCTCGAGCTCAGGACACTAGGGTAGTTCCATGTGTCTTGTCAGCTGCAATGTCTCCCAGGGAGTCAGCAGAGAGACGGAGGTGTCTCCAAGGGAATGAACTGAGAGAGAGGTGTCTTCTGCCTCCAAGGAGGAAGTACCGGATTTCCCAGAATCCTCAGGAGAAGGGCATGCCCACACAGAGGTCTCATTGGCTATCTCCAGACTGACAGCCTAGACTCCACCCCTAGACTCTTAATCCTGAAATTGACACCAGATTAGGTGACCACCAGAGAGAGAGAGAAGAAGGAAGAGGAGGAGAGAGAAGAGAGGAGAGGAGGGACAGGAGAGGAGGAGAGGGATCGATGGAAGCAGCAGGAGGAGGAGGAGGAGGAGGAAAAGACGAACAGGAGTGTCCTTAGAGAGAGGTGTGACAGAACAGTAAATCAAGTCCCGCGCCCACGAGTGAGGTCAAAATCCTGCAGTGAAAACAGAAACCTTTCCAGAGGCTGCAGTGGAAAGAGACCCGGAGATGGCTCGTTAGTGGAGTTACTTGTCCACATGTCCCAGGAAGGGCAAAATCCATCCATCTCATAGGCCCCCTCCCTACGTCCCTAAAGCCCCATCAGAGAGGGAGTGGCCAAAGGATGAAGGGGCACGTCTGTCTCCCAGGTCCTCTGACCATTCAGGAAACATTGTGTCGAGGCTGATGGAACTTCACTGTCCTCAAAGATTTCTCTGCGCATGAAAAAAATCCTCACGGAAAGCACACGCCCTTACAAGAACCAGTTCTTGGTGAAGGTGCAGCCAGCGCCACGCAGAAGGCGTGAGAAGTCAAGAAAGCGGGTGAGCGGGGCCCATCTGAGTGCCCCCAGCTCCAAAGCTTGAAGAGCGCTTGCTAAAGGGGAAAATGATGTTTCTCTGGGTCAAAAAATGCATCCGTTTTGGGGGGTGAAAAGTCAAAGAGAACCACGGACTGGGGAAACTATAAGTGACTGGCTGGATGGGATGAATCCAGCCACGTGGATGAGCCACGCGGGAAGCCCTTATTCAGGAGGGCAGGTCCCAAACCAGGTGAGTGTTGCCCTTCTACATGAGAAGCGGCATGGAGAGGCATCCGGGTGAAGATGGTCGCGAAGAAGCAGAGGGTGGAGGGGTGCGTCTACAAGTCAGGGTACGGCAGGGTCACAGGCCCTCGCCCGCAGCTAGGAGCAGGGACCAGGCTCTCTCTCAGAGCCCTGACGAGGAGTCAATGCAACCATGAGCCTGCTTCCAGACTCCTGGCCGTCAGACCTGGGAGCTCATCAAGGTCTGTTTTTAGAAGCCCCCTGTTTGGTCTGCTAGGAAAACCCTGGGGAAGGAATGCCCTTGGGCACATGGGGCGACTGGCTTCGAACCCACCCCGGGCATGCTCTACTCAGACGAGGTATAACACAGGTTCACTCCGTTGCGTCTTGGAATTGCTGAGCATGACCATTATAAAATTTGAAGACTACCTCAGCGCCCGGCCCTTGGAGAGCGTGGGAGGATAGGCTGGCTCTGCAGACACTCAGAACGAGCCTGGCTCTCCTGCTGGCGTGCGGGGTCTGCTCTGGGCACACAAGAAGGGTCACTGGGGGAAAAATCGTCCCAACATTTCAATTGTCGCTGACCTTCTGCACCAAGCGCTTTCGTGAATTCACTTCACCCGTGTGATGCCCCAAGGGAACACACGCAACTGCTAACTGAGAGATCAGAGGCTTGAGACCACCCACAGGTAACTCCGAAGAAAGGCCTGGTAACCTGTCTGCTGTGGTTCGGTGCATTCCAACCATTGCTCCCCAGTGCACCCCAGAACGAATCACCACCCTGTCCTGGGCCACTGTGCCCATCCATCTCCCCAAGGGCTTCCCTCTCTTTCACCATCCTACATGACGAAGCATCTTTTCCACCCACGAGTCACTATCTCTTCATAACGGACTCTCCTGATCATGCGTCCTCGTGACCTACTTCTGAACATCCAGCTGTGGGGGAAGGCCAGCCCCCCACAACTAATCTCGGGTTTGATAGACACAATTGTATGGTTGAGATAGATAAAGATTATAATAAAATCATCAAGAACATGAGAGATAGAAAGAGAGATTGAAATCATGGCGTCAGACACATTTCATAGTGGCATGCTCACCTCAGCCTCACGTGGTGATCCATGTGGAGAGAGAGACCAGAGGGCAGGAGAGAGGGGGACGGGAAGGAGGACAAGGGGAAAGGAAACAGGGGAGCGAGGACAGGGAGAGGAAGGGGGAGCAGTGAGAGACCAAGGGGCATCTTAATTGCTAACCAAGGCTTACATATCTTTGGGGGGCGTGCAAGCCCACTAATTACAGGTAAAGACACACGTCACAGGAAGGGGTTGCACTATAGGTTATACAGCAATGAGAGGGGGACAATCTAGGGATGTACACTCAATAGGAAGAGGAGGGATTGGGGGTACACATGTGACAAGGAGGGCGGCTCCTAGATTCAGGATGGCAGCCTAACTTTGGATGCACTGAGCAGGTTTGACGTGTTTTCTGGATCTCCATAGAAACCATTACCAATAGGATGTAAATCCCACCTTCAGGAACCAAACCCATGACTGCAAGCCTTTAGGGAGAAGTAGCCCATTGTCCTTAGCAGCAGGGAGTGGGCCCAGGCAGTAGGCTGACCGCTGACTGCCTTCAGGGAGGTCACTTGACAATCATTCACCCATCTTTGCAAGCAGTGTCTTAAGTCTAGCATATATTTGGGGGAGCAGACTTGTCTTTCTGTTTCTCAAAATCCAGCTACTCCAAACCCCAAGGAGTGCAGCTCTCCTGTGATGCACAAGGGGTCGCCACGATTCAGAACCGACCTGACAACCACTGCTGGCTCTTCCCTTCTGCTGAGGCCCTATGTCTTAGGGGCCGAGGAAGAGCAGGCCCTGAGAGGTGCAGGAGGCTTGCCTGGGACTTAGACTGCTGAGCTGGCGGGGGCCAGAATTCCAGCAGGGAAGCTCCTCCGCAACCCCCCTCCCTCCCCCCACTCCCCATCATCCATCTTTTCGTCCTGTTTCAGGCTTCAGAGGATTAGTCCTTCCACTCGGAGGATGGAGCTGCCTTGGAGAAAGCCCTGGTCTTTGCTGATGACTGGGGCCCAGGCTCTTCCATCTTCTCACCAAGCTTGGATCTCTGAGCTCGGCTGGCCTCTCGGGTCAGCGTGGAGAGCGGTGCTTCAGAGGCGGGAGCTGCAGGTCAGCTCAGCCTCCCTGGTTCCGATTCACCATTCTCCAGCAAAAATGGTCTAGGGAACACACTTGCTGGGGCACCTAACGCTCACATTCTCTTCCCAGCAGTTTTCCCCCCAAGCCCTAACGGAGGGATGAGTTTCAAGACTCACGTTGTGTCCTGGTCTGGAATGAGTGTGCATATTAGAGTCGTAGGACTGCCGTAACAGGGTAACGGAGTTCGTCCTCTCACCATTTCGGAGGCTGGGAGTGTGCGACCTGGTGGTCAGCTATGTTGATTGCTCCTGGAGGCTCAGAGGGAGATTCTGTCCCATGCCTCTCTTTCTCCTAGCACTTTACAACTCTTATCCATCCATCCATCCGTCCGTCCGTCTGTCCGTCCGTCCATCCAACCATCCATCCATCCATCCATCCAACCATCCATCCATCCATCCATCCATCCACTCGTCCGTCCGTCCACCCACCCGTCCGTCCGTCCGTCCGTCCATCCAACCATCCATCCATCCATCCATCCATCCATCCATCCATCCATCCATCCACCCATCCATCCGTGTCAAGCACATTTGTACATTTGTTGCCATCATCATTCCCTTTAATATCAGCTCATTTCCCCCCTCCCTTCCCTCCCTCCCTCATGAACCATTGATAATTTATAAATTATTATTATTTTTCATGTCTTACACTGTCCGAAGTCTCCCTTCACCCACCTGTCTCTTGTCTGTCCCCCAGGGAGGGGGTTGTATTCAGATCATTGTGATCTGTTCCCTCTTTCTCTGCAGCTCACCCCTTCCCCTTCCCCTCCTGGTCTCACTACTCTCATGATTGGTCCTGTGGGGTTTCTCTGTCTCCTCCCATTCGGATGGCCCCTGGCCATCCATGCTCTCCTTGCTTTATAGCTCTTCCTCCGCCCTCCCACGTCTGTCCACTCCTGTGGGAAAAGGTCACTTAGTGACTCGGACTACTCATAGCAGAGGAAACCAAGGAATTCCCCCAATCAGTTTGGCCACAGGAATTCATCATTTTGCTGAATAACCCAACCCTTTCTCAATCCGCCCTCAGCCCATTTCCTTATTTCCCCCCTCTGGCAGCATCTTGTGCCTGGGTTGGTTATTAAGCTATTGTCTCTTGGCTCCTTCCATGCTCAGTTTTGCTTTCTACTCTGGCTGGAGTGGGGGAAGGGGCTTTCTCTCTCTGTCAACTCACTGTCCCTGGGAGCCTTGTTCCAAAGGCACCCCAAACAGCAGCATCAGCTGAGTGACTTCTCAGGAGGCCTGAACTGCAGCCTCGCCATCTCTAGGTCTCACAGCTTGAAGCTGCACTCGGCAGTTATAATCTCAGGATACCTTGAAATGTCCCATTGTTTTCTGTTCGCTAGTTAACAACCACCTCAATGTATCAGGTTGCTCTTAATTACAATTCTTTGTGTGAAATTCCCTCTGTTAAGAAAACTGGCATGGTGTCTGTCTCTGGGCTATACCTTGACAGCAGAGGCCAGTGGAGATGCTGGATCTTTCAGTGAGATGGATCGACGTACAAGCTGCAACAGTGGACTCAGACGTACCAGCGGTCACGAAGATGACACAGGACCACACAGAGCTTTGCTTTTACACTGCAGAGCACCTTGCTTCTGCGCCAAGTAGCAGCCAGCAACTGTCAGGGGAGACAGGTCCATTAGCACATCATCACAGGTTGGTAGGCGAAATCGTACAGCGACAATGAGTAAAGCTTCCTTCCCACAACTACCATGATCCGAATTCTACCTTGCAGGACTGGATAGGGCAGAGGCTGTACACTGATGCATATGGGAGCTGGAGGCACAGGGAATCCAGGGTGGACGATACCTTCAGGACCAGGGGTGTGAGGGGCGAGGCTGGGAGAGTGGAGGGTGAGTGGGTTGGAAAGGGGGAACTGATTACAAGGATCCACATGTGACCTCCTCCCTGGGAGATGGACGGCATAGAAGGGGTGGGAAGGGAGACTCCGGATAGGGCAAGATATGACAAAATAACAATCTATAAATTATCAAGGGATCATGAGGGAGGGGGGAGTGGGGAGGGAGGGGGAAAAAAGAGGACCTGATTGATGCAGAGGGCTCAAGTGGAAAGCAAATGCTTTGAGAGTGATTAGGGCAAAGAATGTACGGATGTGCTTTATACAATTGATGTATGTATATGTATGGATTGTGATAAGAGTTGTATGAGCCCCTAATAAAATATAAAAAAAGATTATAGTCAAGTCATAGAGAGCATGAGAGGTAAAAGAGAGTTTGAAATATTGGAGTTGGACACATTTCACGGCAGCATGCTCACCTCCGCCTCACTTGGTGGTCCACGTGGAGGGAGTGAGACAGGAGGGCAGGGGAGACCCGGAGGGGAAGGAGGATAAGGGGAAAGGAAACAGGGGAGCAAGGACCTGGGAGAGGGGAGGGGAGTAGAAGAGAGCTCGTTATTGCTAACCCAGGCTTATCTACCTTTGGGTTGCATGCAAGCCCCTAATTACAGGTAAAGACATCCGTCACAGTAATTTTGCACTGTAGGTAACACAGCAATGAGAGGGAGACAATCTAGGGATATACACACAATGGGAGGGGGGGAATTGGGGGCACACATGTGACAAGATGGGCGGATCCTAGATTCAGGATGGCAGCCTAACTTTGGATGTCACTGAGCAGGTTTGACCTGTTCTCTGGATCTCCATGGAAACCATTATCAGTAGGGTGTAAACCCCACCTACAGGGACCAGGCTGATGGTCCCAAGCCTTTAGGGAGAAGTAGCCCATTGTCCTTAATGGCAGGGAGAGGGCCCTACCTGTGGTGGGACCAGACAGTAGTCTGGCAGCTGACTGCCTTCAGGGAGGATGTCTCTAAGCATCTGACCTCCCCACATGTGCTGGCAAATAGCCTCTAATATTTGGCATGTCTTTGGGGAGACAAAGCTGGGGGAAAGTCTCTTTATAATCCCACAAGTAACAAGGGTCTATTTTGTGTCATCCTTGGAACCCTGGTGGGGAGGTGGGGAAGAGTTACCAGTGGGGCTGTGGTCTGCTAGGTCAGCTGCTCAAAACCACCAGCTGATCTGCAGGAGAACGCAGAGCTTTCCGCTCCTGTAAAGAGCGACAGTCTCAGGAGCTCGCAGCTCCAGTTCTGATCTGTCCTGCAGAGTCCCATGAGTCGGCATTGACCGGGCGGCAGGGAGGCTGTTCGGTTTGAGTGGTCATACACGGTTCCCGGCTACTTTTCCAGTGTGTCCTCACAACAGACCTTCAACGTGGCTACTCCTGTTACCCCTGCTTTCTGGATGGCGTGGTGGTTACTCATTGGGCTGCCGGCCACCGGTCAGCAGTTTGAAACTACCAACTGCTCTTGGGGAGAAAGGCGAGGCTTTCTGTTTGCGGAAGAATTACAACCTACAAACCCACAGGGGCCGTTCTGCTCTGACCTGCTGGGTTGCTGTGGGTCAGAATGGACTCAGCGGGAATGTGCTTGAGTTTTTGATAGATAAAGAAATGGATAGTCTGGAGGTTAAAAGATGTGCCCAAGGGCACACAGCTAGTGGCAGGGATAGAAGTCACCCCAAGGACGGCTGACTCCAGGGTTTGGTGTTCCACCTATTGGCAGGTGGTGGTATGGGAAGAGCCAGGCTTTGCTGCCACTTCAAAGGAGCTGAGGGTTTGGAGGCAGGGATGGGACAGCAAAAGAGGAATTAAGGCCGGTGTAGAGGAGGAAGCTATGGCTGCAGGTGTGGGACAAGGTGGGTTCAGAGGACTGTATCCATCTCCTTGGGTGGCTCTGTTAGGGTGGGTTCACTAGAGAAATAAATCCAGGGCATTCATATATATATATATATAGCTTTATTCATATATATATAGCTTTATATCAAAGAATAATTGTATATTAGAAAACATCCCAGTCCAGTCCAGATCAAGTCTATAATTCCGACAGTAGTTCAGATGTCCAATAATAGTCCATAAATTCCTCTTTGGACTCACGCAGCACATGCAATGATGCTGAATGCAGGAAGATCACAGGTTGGTGGGTGCAAAGCCTTGTGGATCCAGTGGCGGTGGAAGCATCTCAACGCAGGTCTCCACGTGACTCCTCCAGTTCTCTGAGTGTCTCAACAGCAGGAAAGGGAAGGCAGAGAGCGAGTGTTCCTCCTCTAGGGAGCAAGAGAGGAAGTTCCCAGAATCTTCATGAGAAGGCCATGCCCACAAGGAGGGATCATCAGGCTGTGACCTGATTGGCAGGCCAGACTCCACCCTTTCACTCTGAATATCCTCAAGTGGACATAAGATTATGGAACTACCACCGTGGCCATAACAAGACATGACAAACTAGGCGGACTGCGGGCAAAGTTTGCTCTCTCAGATTCTGAAGATGACAAGGCTGGAAGCAAAGTATCCGCAGGTCATGCTCCCTAAAGACTCAGAGAAGATGCTTCCTCCCCTTTCCCAGCCTCTGGAGTCTCAGGCGCTCCTGGCTTGCATTCACATCGCTCCGATCTCTGCTCTGGTCTTCAAGTGGCCACCTGTGCCTGTGTTACTGTGCCTCTTCTCTTGGATAAGGACAGCAGTCAGATTGGATGTGGGTCCATGTGGCAGTTACATAATCTGTCAACGTGAGCAAAGGGGTGGAGTCTAGTCTGTCAATTAGGTCCTAGCCAATGGGGCCGGGTCTTTTCCAGAGAATTCTGGGAACTCCTGTCTTCTTCCCTGGAGGCAGAACACAAACTCGCTGAGGGACATTCCTCATGATAAGCCTGACGGAGCTACAGTGACAGAGCCAGAGCCCTGGAGCTGGAGGCGCCACATGGAGACCCATGGCAGCGCTGAGATGCTTCCACCGCCACTGGATCCCCAAGACTTTCCACCTACTGGTCTGTGATCTTCCTGCATTCAGCGTCATTGCCTGTTTTGTGTGAGTCTGATGAGGAATTTATGGACTGTTATCGGACAGATGGGCTAATATCTGACTTACAGACTTGATCTGCACTGGGCTGGGATGTTTTCTTAATATACAATTCCTCTTTCTATAAAGCTCTTTCTTAGACACATATGAGTGTCTAGGACTTTTTTTCCTAGTCCACCAAGACTAACGCAGTCTGCCTTACCACCCTACAATTTCATCTTAACTAATGGTATTTGCAAAGACCCTATTTTCAATGAAGGTCACATTCCGAAGTCCTGGGAAGGACAGGCATTTGGGAGTGCTCTTCAGCCTGGAACAAGAACGGTCTTCAGAGAAGAGGCCGAGAGAGTTGGCTGCGGCAGACCACGGCCACGGCATCCTGAGAGCACAGGAAAGGGGCTGGACAGGTGGGTGGGCTCAGCCAAGAACCTTGAGTGGGAGGTGTACGGGGAAGTTCAGGTTGCAGATCTGGTCAGGGGGGATGTCCCTGGGCTTCGGTGATGGTGGGAAGAACTCAGTGATCTCTTGGGGAAGTTCTAGCAATGCCTCCAGGCAGGTGTCCTCTCCTCTTTTGGGGAATCTCTCTCTTAGATTGCATTAGAGGCAACCAGGGCATATAAAAGATTAAACATACCAAGAGGGGCCACCTTCCCTAGGGGCATTAAGATGGAAGTGAGAACCCTGACTTTTCTGTGTCCCTGGCCAGGAACTCTGTTCGGGAAGCTTTGTGATTTTCTGCCTCTAACCAGTCTGATTCCTTTGTTGAGTCTTCTCTGGTGAAAAATACCAATCCTACGACTGTAGACCAGAGGTTCTCAACCTGTGGGTGGCAATTCCTTTGGGTGTGAAATGACCCTTTCACAGGGGTCTCCCAATTCATCACAGTAGCAAAACGACAGTGATGAAGTAGCAATGAAAATCACTTTATGGTTGGAGGGACACCAGCCCATGAGGGACTGTGTGAAAGGGTCGCGGCCTTAGGAAGGTGGAGAACCACTGCTGTGGATGGAACTTATGGGTGTTTAGAGCTGTCAGGGGACATGGTGTCCTGGCTGGGTGGGTGCTGGGGGTACAAGAACCCCAGAGGATGCAGAAAGAGGGACCCCACGAAAGGAGGTAGGGGATATGGAAAATGGTCCTGGGAGTTAAAATCATGGCCAGCTGGGTCAACACCACAGGGAGAACCCACCTCGACCCTCCTAGACTATGACTCCCTCCCTGTGTGAATGTACTCAGCTCTCCACCCCTGTCTCCCCTGTCGCCTGAGACACCCGTGGTTTAGGGACTCCATGCCTCATCCCCACACAGTATCATCTCAAGACACACACCACTTCCTCTGTCATTTTCAAGAAACTATTCATTTCAATCAAATTATGCAAGAACAAGAACAGCCCGCAGGTTGGTCCAAACCACTGTCCAGGGAGAAGTAGGCCCTCATGTTGGCCCCAAGGGGACATAGCGTGGAAACTGGGAGCAGAGGCTGAGTCCCCATAGAGCCGGGTAGGCCCCTGTCAGTGCAGGGGTACAGTGGGAATTCCCAGATGAGAGGAGCCCTCCCAGGGCCCCAGCTCCCTCCCATCTCTGCCAGCTCCAACAAGCTGGGCCACCAACCTAGGTTCTCCATAGCTGTGAGTACCCCACACCAGTCTGCCCTCACTGTACCCAGCACCACGCCCACCCCTCTTCATTGTTCCTCAGAGACAGCTCCATGAAGCCCAGCTTCATACACACACAGGCACACATGCACACACACTCACACACATAGGCACACATGCGCACACAGGCACACACGCACAGGCACACACACGCACAGGCACACACACCCAGGTACACATGCACACACAGGGACGCACACACATACACACAGGTACATGCGCACACACTCACACAGACACACACCCAGGCACACGCACACACACGCACCACTGTCCTCGTGTCAGCAGTTGGAGAGGTCATTTCACACGTGCTTCCACGTCTCTAGTGGGACCGTTCCACAGAGAAAGGTGTCCCCAGAACAGGCCGAGGACAGTGACAGGGGAGGCAGCATTGTTCTGAGAGACAGGCTGCCCGCAGGGGCCAGGCCCAGGCCGCAGAGCTGGCTCCCAGGAGCACCAGGTTCAGGGGAGGTGGGGGTAGGGGCGTTTTAGGTCAGAGACTGTGGCATGCAGCGGGACATAAGCACTCTGCTGTCAAGCACAGTTGATCTCAGCATCAAGACGGGAACAGAGGGGCTGTTCTGAGAATCCCTCATGCCTACCTCTGGGGGTGGATCATAAAACTCACTGCCATCAAGTCAATGCCGACTTGTAGAGATGCCATAGGACATGGTAGAATGGCCTTCTCTGTGTTGCTGAGACTGAAGCTCCTTGGGGGAGGAGAAAGCCCCGTCCTTCTCCTGCAGAGCGGCTGGTGGTTTTGAACCACTGACCTTGCAGTGAGCACCCCCGCTCAGGGCCACTACGCCACCAGGGCTCCTTGTGAGGGTAAATCATAGCTGGGGACAAAGGGGAGAATGGCACAGCCTCAGGGAGAGGAGGCCGTGGGGAGAAATGAAGGGGCCACGCTGAGAAGGCTGAAGGTCTTGCTCCAAGAGAGAAGGCAGGAGGCCCTGGGAGGCATCCCGGAGAGACCCGAGCCGACAGCATGCATGCATGCATGTGAGTGTACATGTGCGGCATGTGCCTGTGTGTGCATGTGTACAAGCGGGGCTTCAGGGAGCTGTCTCTGAGGAACAATGAAGAGGGGTGGGCGTGGTGCTGGGTACAGCGAGGGCAGACTGGCGTGGGGTACTCACAACTATGGAGAACCTAGGCTGGTGGCCCAGCTTGTTGGAGCTGGCAGAGATGGGAGGGAGCTGGGGCCCTGGGAGGGCTCCTCTCATCTGGGAATTCCCACTGTACCCCTGCACTGACAGGGGCCTACCCGGCTCTATGGGGACTCAGCCTCTGCTCCCAGTTTCCACGTTATGTCCCCTTGGGGCCAACATGAGGGCCTACTTCTCCCTGGACAGTGGTTTGGACCAACCTGCGGGCTGTTCTTGTTCTTGCATAATTTGATTGAAATGAATAGTTTCTTGAAAATGACAGAGGAAGTGGTGTGTGTCTTGAGATGATACTGTGTGGGGATGAGGCATGGAGTCCCTAAACCACGGGTGTCTCAGGCGACAGGGGAGACAGGGGTGGAGAGCTGAGTACATTCACACAGGGAGGGAGTCGTAGTCTAGGAGGGTCGAGGTGGGTTCTCCCTGTGGTGTTGACCCAGCTGGCCATGATTTTAACTCCCAGGACCATTTTCCATATCCCCTACCTCCTTTCATGGGGTCCCTCTTTCTGCATCCTCTGGGGTTCTTGTACCCCCAGCACCCACCCAGCCAGGACACCATGTCCCCGGACATCTCTAAACACCCGTCAGGTTGTTGTAGAGTCTGAGGATTGTTGTTTCATTGGTCTGCACAGGCCCAGCTCTGAGAGGCCTTATCTGCCTCGTGACTCCAAACCACACGGCTCAGTTCCTGGTATCTCTGTCATCACCTTGGTCCACCCTCAAGAAACAGGAGGTGGTTTGGGGGAGCAGGGGCTTCAGCCTCCTCTGTCGTTACACATTTTGGGTTCAGGACACTCTTGCTGATGAGGAGAAGTGTGGTGGGTACTTTTTCTGGCTTTGGGATGGGCTGGTGGTCCAGGGTGAAGCCAATGAGAAGAGATGGTCTGATTTGGGATTGGGATGCTTGTAGGAGGAAGGGTGTTAGAATCATGAAAGTTCAACCCCCCAAATGGTTCCACACACCTAGAATGTCACAACAGTTCCATTCTGCTGTCGTTGCCAGGGAGACGGATATCTTCATAAACACCAAAAGCCATTTTGTGCATGTGGGGTTCAGAACCGGCCAGAGATGTCACCCCTCAGCTTGCTCCTAATCACCACCTCAAGAAGGCATGCCCCCGAACTGCACAAGGAGATATCTGGTGCCCACCCTCCATGACTTCTTCATGTCCCCCAAATTTAATCTCCAAGGTTTGCGACTCTGTCCCTCAAACAGCTCCTGAATCCACTCGCTTTTCCTTTCCCACTGTCGCCACCCCAAGTCTCAGTCAGCACCCACCACCTACCATGGGGTCGACTACCATCCCACCCTCAGTCTATTCTCAGCACAGAAGATAAAGTGGAGGGCCCTGGGGTGGGTGTGAATGGCTAAGAATTTGATCACTAACCGGAAGGTTGGTAGTTCAAACCCACCATGGAGACTTTGGGACTGGAATTGAGATCTGGTTCCCAAAGAGCACAGCTTGGCAAAACTGTCAGAGAAGTCCTACTCTCCACACGTGGCAGAGTCAACTGCACAGCAGCTAACAGTAACAGTGAGAGTGACGTGAGCCTGCAGGGACCAGAGAGGAGAGGTGGGGAAATGGGTGTCTAAGTAATAGAACAGACAGAGGCTGGCAATCATTTTTGTAAAAGAAAATCCGATCATATCCTCCTGCTTGATTTTCTCAAGGCTTCTCAGTGCCCTTAGGACAAAGTTCCAAATCCCTACCATGGACCAAAGTCCTGGGTTCTGCCATCACCATCTCCCCATCTCTTTCATACCCAGCTCTTCTATCCTCCATCTCAGGTGCCTTCCTGGCTCCTCTCAGGTCTGTAAAAGTATTGTATTCTCTCGTTTCACAATCTCTCATCAGGCTCTCTTCCTCCTGGTTTTCTTCCTAGCCCACTCAGGCCCACTCACATCCCATCTCAGCATAAATGAAACACTACTCTACAGCTTCCAGGAAACTCTGGGTCACATTAGACATCCCTGTGCCTGCTGCCACAGCTGGTGCACTTTTCCTCTGGCATGCCTGTTGTTGTGTGTGTTCTGAACAAAGTTTTGTGCCTGAGAAAAACAACAGCCTTGGCTGTCTTGTTTATTGCCCTGTTTGCCATTCTTTGCGCAGTGCCCAGAACATGGTAGGAGTTCAAAATAGCTTCTTGATGGAGGTGGCTTCAGTCTACAATGGTTTTCTTTTTTCACAGAGTAGACCTGGAGATGGGGGCTACTGATATACATTCCTTGACTCAACAGAGCCAGGGCTCGTGTCTACCTAGCTCTCTTGACTTTTTCCTCATGCTCATTGTCCCACCGCGGGGCGATTGCTGAGCATTCCTGTTAGTATTGTGTTAAGCCAGCTTCCCTAGCAAAACAAGACCAGCCATCCTTTGTTCTTGTTGGACATGGAAAGAAATGTATATCAAGAAATGGCTTACATACTGGTAGACCTAGTTAAATCCAGTCTCATCCAAGTCAGGCTCCTCTTGAATCGTGGCCATGGATGAACAAGAAGCAGAATGATGAAACAGAGACAGTGTGGGGCCACAGGTTGGTAGATACAGAGGTCTAACGTCAATGGAATGAATCCATCCTCAGTAGTCCACTGACAGATCCTGGGATTGGCAGGTGACCCAACAGAAGATCGAGGAAGCAGATACAAGATCCAGCTCCAGCAGAAGGTGAAGAGCCAAGGAGAGTAGGACTCTCCTCAGTTTCTCTCTCTCTCATACAAAAAGGCTTATGACCTCAAGGATGTCAGACATAGTTGAGAGGTTGAGCTCCGCCCCTACCCTCACCCAGGAGTGTCACGTGGACGTAATCCCTAACCATCTCACAAGCCTGTATTCAGAGCTAGAGAGAGGAGAAATAAAGAAGGTGGAATAGACCTTCTCTCAAGTCATGTTCTATTAAGAGAAGCTCTCCTTGGTCTGATTAGAACAAGAGTGGCCAACTGGCCCAAGGGAAACTATTCTAGTGGGGATCATTGTCCTTGCAAACAATGTTTTGGTTTATTTTTTTACTTCCACCAGGAGCCGCCCCCCCTTATTTATCTTGATGAAAAATAGATCACCTTGTTCCTTAGGCCAATCAGTGTCCAAGCAGAATGTGGCTTCCAGAATTGTCTTACTGAATCATTGTTCTTCTTGTGGGTCTCTATAGAACTGACCTTCCCTGGGCCCAAGGGATCTCCCAGCCACCTGGAGAATGCCGGGCCTGCTGGAAGAGCAGTCAAGGCGTGGGGTCGGGAGGAGGATATCAGTGATCTCTTGCTGCATAGGAAATTATCCCAGAGTGAGTTGAAACAACAGATGCCAACTCCCCATTTCTAAGGGCCAGGATAGGAGTGGCTTCATTGGGTGGTTCTGGATCAGCGTCTCTCATGAGGTTTCATTCGATTTTGGCTAGCCCTGGTGGTGTGGCGGCTACTTGTGTAGTGGTTACTCAATGGGCTACTAACCTCGAGGTCAACAGTTCGAAATCACCAGTCACTCCTCAGGAGAACAATGAGGACTGCTACTCTCATAAAGAGTTACAGTCTCAGAAATCCACAGAGGCCATGCTACCCTGTCCGGCAGCATCACTATGAGCCAGAACTGGCTCAACGGCAGTGAGTTTAGTTTTGGGGTTCTATCCCTTGATGGCTGGACCAGAGTCAGGGTATCTGCTTCCAAAGGCAGTCAAAGTGCTTGTTGGCAGAAGTTTAAGTTCTTGGTATGATTGAGCTGCTGATGACATGGAAGCTGGATTTTTCCAGAAAGCAAAATCAGAGGGAAAGATGGAAGCCCTGGAGTCTTTTATCACTTAGTATCGGAAATGTCATGCCATCTTTTGCTATAGTCTATTGGTCACCCATCAGCAGCCCTGGTGGCATAGTGGATTACACGTTGGGCTAGCCTAGTGGTTAGCAACTTGAAACAACCAACTTCCCTATGGGACAAAGGTGGGGCTTTCTGCTCACATGGTGAGTTATTGTGTTGGAAGCACAGCGGGGCAGTTCTACTCTGCCCTATAGGGTCACTATAAGCCAGAATTGACTCAGTGACACTGCATTTGGGTTGTTGTCATTGGTTGGCCACACAGACCAACTTTCCCACTGTGTGGGAGAGGACTACTCAAAGGTGTGAATTCTAGAAGGAGGGAATCGTTAAGGATCATCATAGGACCATAGAGTAAATAACAGACCTTATCCGCCATTACGCATGGCTGACAAATGGAAATGAGTTTAAAAGAAAGAAATCAATTGAAATCCATTGTTCCCATATCCAAGTTGAAGAGAAACAGAAGGAACCTCACCACAGTTTCGTGCAGACTATTGGCTAGGTATGTTACATGGGTAATTTAACGGACTCTTTCCAGGTCTCTATGCAGGCAGGTGGGGATGTGTCCATTGTATAGACAAGGGCAGGGAAGGACACTAGGAAAGCCAAACCTCAGTACATTTTCCCTGTTCATGACCCCTTCCAAAGCCATCTCCCTCCACAGCTGCCTGCCGAGGGGTGTCATCCTGGTTGTCCTTCAACTCAGGTGGCCCCATTCTACTGACACAAGTTCTCATCGGTCTGAAAAGAGCAAGAGCAGCCACCGGACCCAATGGTGCCATCCTCGTGGTCATACAGTGACATGAGGAGGTTGGACGGTGCATATGCTCCTTCCAACAGCGAGACTCGGGCTTGCG